>NC_047088.1:266783148-267106611 GCF_902459505.1 Geotrypetes seraphini | reverse complement strand
GATCGCATGCTGGCACTGGCTACACTTCTTGAAGCCCATGACCAGCCGGGACATAGAAGGAAAGATAGCCGCCGCAAAGTCAAAGCCCGCAGGCTGAGGGCATGTGACAGGCCCCGCCAGTCACTCGACGAAAAATTCAACTTTTTTTTAAACAATGACCGAAAGAAAAGCACAGCGACACAGTAATAAGAAAATAAAACACGAGCTGCGGTGAGAGAAGGCACGAAGCGAACTAAGTTCAGCGCAGAGCGTCAAAGACAGACTTCTTGGCTCCGTGAAAAACTGAGAACTGAGAAGACATGCCCTGTGCTGGATGGGAAGGCACTCGCACATGCGCGGTGTGGCAGACTCGAAACTTCTGAGTTTCTTCAGGCAAGTGTGCTTGCGAGGCTGTCTGCATCCGGGCTCCGTGGATGATGTCACCCACATGTGAGAATAGGCTGCCTGCTTGTCCTGGGTTAATACAGTATATAATAATAATAATAATTTTATTCTTATATTGCCATACTGAAAAAGTTCTAGGCGGTTCACAACAAGATGAGCTAATACATGGGATACAGATAGAATACAAATTAGAATAATGGACTTAAAAACAGAAAGCATTTACAATATAATGCAGAAAATACTGGCATGGCAGGGAAAGAAGTAATATATAGAACAGATAAAATAGATCAAGTTGAATATAAGGAACTTGATTGAAAAAATGAAGCAGAATGCATTAAGATACCAGCCTATCAAAGAGTTGAGTCTTTAACAATTTTCTAAAATCAAGATAGGAAGAGACCTCTAACATAATTTTTCCAAGCCATACATTCAATTTAGCGGCTTGAAATGAGAGAGTTCTCTCAAGGAACTTCTTATAATGACAGGATTTTATGGAGAGATATGAAAACAAGTACACTCTATATGTGGTCTTTTTGGCATTACTCAAAGAAAAATGAGACACAAGATAACCTGGAAACAAACCTGAAACTGATTTATAATAAATACAGGAAAATTTGAACAGAATTCTTGACTCTATCGGCAACAATGGAGTTTCAAATAAAAAGGAGTGATATGCTCCCAATTTTTTAAACCAAAAATGAGGTGAACGGCAGTATTCTGAATCACTCTCAATTTTTTTTTTAATTTTCTTTTAAGCACCTAGATATATAATACTCGAAATACTTAAGCTAGAAGACTGTACCAGTAAATGAAAGGAAGTTTCATCAAAATACTTTTTAATGGTACAAAGCTTCCAAAGCACAGAGATACATTTCTTAAACAATAAATCTGTATGTTGTTCTAGTGCGAGATGTTTATCCAGAGTCACACCCAATATTTTTATGGATTGTTCTATATTATAGTCCTATCCATTCACGTGTATTGTTGTTTCTTTAATCTTATCATTGGGAATTGCTAAAAAAAATTTAGTTTCTTCCGCATTTAATTTCAATTTATAAGCAGTCATCCAAAGTTCAATCTGACTTAAAATAATCACTAAAAAATTATGAACTCCGGTGACAGACAAGTTAACGGGATGACTATAGTAATGTCATCCGCATAAATGTAGAACTTGAGCTTTAAACTTTGCAACAAATTTCCCAAGGAAGCAAGATAAATATTAAACAAAATGAGAGACAGAGGTGAACCCTGCGGGACCCCACAGGAGTTTTCCCAACGATAAGACAAGGTATCTTCTTTAAACACTTGGTACGATCTTTTACCCAGGAAGCCACAAAACCAGTTCAAGACATTACCTGCGACTCCAATGGATTCCAAACAATCCAACAAAATAGTATGATCTACCAGATCAAAAGCGCTGCTCAGATCTAGCTGCAGAATTAACGCACTTGAACCTTGACTGAATAATGAATACAAATAATCAAACAGAGAGGCCATGATTGTTTCGGTACTAAATCCTGACCGAAAACCAGATTGATTCTCATGCAATATGCTAAACTTATCCAAGTATGTAAATAATTCAGCGTTTACCAAACCTTCCTGTATCTTAATAACCAGAGGAATACTGGCAATAGGTCTAAAATTAGATGCAATGCTGGATGATTCTTTAGTGTTTTAAAAAATTGGTGTAATCACAATTTGACCCTGTTCCTCGGGAAACTTCCCTATGGATAATAAGAAATTAATCCACATCAACAATTTGGCCTTAAAGTTGACCAGGGCAACTTTCATAACATTTGGAAGACAGCTATCAAATCTACAGTATGAGTTAACACGGTGTTCTTCAATCTTTTTACACCTATGGACCGGCGGAAAAAAAAAATTATTTTGTGGACCAGCAAACTACTAGGACTGAAATTTAAAAACCCCATTTCCGCCCCGTCTCTGCGAGCTCGGTCCTCGCAAACCATCTGATTCCATCCGCACAAGCCTCAGTTATGATTTTATACTGAATGTATTTTATTAAAGTATAAAAAGAAACAATATTCTGTACAATTGTCATTTTATAAATACAAATAATACAGAGCAAGGATCAACAAAACCCCTGTCTCCCCTCCCCTTCACATATATCCCCTCTACTATCAAGAAAACCGAATGAGCCAAATTATTACTGAATGCTACACAGAAATATCATGATAACAGAATACCGCAGTCACACATAGCAGGAATAGGGTTAGGGGAGTGCAACTAGGGCAACTGCCCCCCTGGTCAGAAAGAGCCCTAAGCCACTGCCTGAACTTTGCAGTCTCCAGTTATGTCTAACACCAGCTCTAGCAGGATATATATTTCAAATCTGATATATTCTAATCACAAAATAGAAATAAAATTATTTGTTTCTACCTTTTTGTTGTCTCTGGTTTCTGCTTTCATCTTCTTTTCACTCTCTTCCTTCCAGCATCTGCCCTCTCTCTCTTCAATCCAGCATCTGCCCCTTCCATCTACTGTCTGACCTCTCCCCCTTCCATATGGTTATTTGTCTTCTTTCTATGCCCCTCTCCCCTTTCCATCTAGCCTATGCCCCCTCTCTCCTTTTTACATGATTCATTCCAGCTTCACTGCTCTCTTAATTTTTATCTCTCCTACACCAGATCTAGCATCTTTGTCCCTCTCAATTTCTCTGCTGACCCCCCTTCCCATCTCATTCCTGTCTCTCCCCTTCCCCTCCTCTAATCTCCCTGCCAGCTGTTTCCTTCCTTTTTTCTTCTTCCTTCCCTCCTCCCCCTGTCCAGCAGTAACTCTCTTCCCTTTCCTTTCCCTCCTCCCCTCCCAGCAGCATCTCTCCTTCTCCCTCCCTCCAGGTCCAGTAGCATCTGTCCCTTTTTCCCCTTGCCCAGCAGCTTCCCAGACTCCTTTCCCTCCTCCCCTCCCAGCAGCATCTCTCCTTCTCTCTCTCCAGGTCCAGTAGCAGCTGTCCCTTTTTCCCCTTGCCCAGCAGCTTCCCAGACTCCTTCCCTCCTCCCCTCCCAGCATGATATATCCTTCTCCCTCTCCAGATCCAGTAGCAGCTGTCCCTTTTTCCCTTTGCCCAGCAGCTTCCCAGACTCCTTCCCTCCCAGCATGATCTATCCTTCTCCCTCTCCAGGTCCAGTAGCAGCTGTCCCTTTTTCCCCTTGCCCAGCAGCTTCCCAGACTCCGTCCCTCCTCCCCTCCCAGCATGATCTATCCTTCTCCCTCTCCAGGTCCAGTAGCAGCTGTCCCTTTTTTTTCACCATGCCCAGCAGCTTCCCAGCTTCTAACAGTGGCTTTCTCCCCTCCTGCAACTCTTCCTACTTGCCAGCGCGGCGATTCTGTATGACAGCCTCGGGTCCTTTGTTGGGTTGCACCGCCTCTGAGGAAAGCGGAAGTTGCATCATCAGAGGTGGCCCGACTCAGCAAAAGTTCCAAGGCTTCCTTCCTGAATCGCTGCGCTTGTAAGGAGAGCCGCTGGGAGGGGAGAAAGTACGCTGTCGGAGGCTCCCCATTATCTCTCCAGCCCTGTGCGAACTACAGCTCTTTGATCTTACCGGTCCTGCGCGGACCGGCAGGAAATTAAAGATGTTGATCTCGCCGGTCCTGTGCGGACCGGCAGGAATTTTCTGCAGACTGGCACCGGTCCGTGGACCGGTGGTTGAAGAACTGTGAGTTAACATACTTATTGTAGAACTTACTAAAGGTTTGCCAGTCAATAGATGTAAAATTATTCCAACTCAGATCTACTCTGGATGCATCTGCCCCTTGGAGGATGGGAAAACACCAATTATGATTAATAGAAACAACTAACATAAGCCTCAGTTTTTGAATTTTGGTATTAAAAAAATCAGCCAAACTATCAGCAGATAAAATAGATTCTTCGACAGCAACAGTACATGCCTCTAAATCATAAAGATCATTGACTAATTTAAAAAGGCTACTACTATTGGATGATACATTGGCAATTTTTTGGGCGTAAAAATGTATTCGTTTTTCGTACGGTGGTTGGAGGACAAAATGTAATCAATGAACCTTTGATAGCACAAGATAGAATCATACTGCCACTACTACATATAAAGCTAGGCCTGATGAAACAATTTGTAAAGGCTTTGAATAAAGACTGTTCATGCATTGAATACATAACGCATATGTTACCTGGACTTACCATGGAAAAACTGAAGCAGGAATTTTCAGTGGTCCACAGATCAGACAACTTATAAATGACCCCCATTTCACAGCATCAATGAATGAAATCAAATCATGTGTCTGGTCTTCATTTGTTCTTGTCGTGAAAAACTTTATTGGCAACAAGAAGGAAGACAACTACACACAATCAGTAGAGGATATGCTCTTTCATTTCAACAGGCTTGGCTGTAACATGAGTGTTAAAGTCCATTATCTGCACAGTCACTTAGATCGCTTTCCAGAGAACTTTTGTGACTTAAGCGAAGAGCAAGGTGAAAAATTTCATCAATACATAAAAACATTGGAAGCCAGATACCAAGGAAGATGGGATGCACACATGATGGCAGACTATTGTTGGAATCTTATGCAGGATTGCCCTGGCAGATCCCACTCTCGGAAGTCTTACAAAAGGAGCTTCTTGTGTCGAATGACTGGAAAGTTTGTATCATAAACTTGTGCTTTTGGTATGAAATAAGTAGATTCAGCTGGCACTACTCCCTCTCCAGCCCCTTCTGAAAGCAACAGCAATGCGAGTTTCTCCAACGATGCCACAATGGTGGCGTACGTACCTCGCAAGGGGGCACAAGTACTCTCTCTCTCTTGGGGCACATCTTCTGTCTTTCTCGGTGGCACATGTGGCAAGAATCGACAGTGTTCAGGCAGACTTCCTCTGCTGACAGATCCTGGACCCAGGAGCATGGTCACTCTCACGGGAGGCATTCCGTCTGATCGTACAGCGCTGGGGTCAGCCCCAGATAGCCTTGTTGGCTTCAGCAGAGAACTCGAAGGCCAGGCGCTTTTCAGTCGACGAAAAGCAAGGAAGCTAGGGCCAGACGCCTTGGTTCGTCCCTGGCAGGCTCATGAGATTTTCATGTTGTCCACTTTTCTTTTAATTTTTAATGTTTCCTTCATGCTTAAAATATATTTTTTAATGAGTAAGCGGAGTGAAGAGTGGTACATTTTCTGTATCTCAAAAACTAAAGCTGATAGAAAAAAACTGGTGCCATTTTTAGAATCAGCAGATCAAATATACCCAGAAACAGATCTAACATTTGAGGCACCAAAATGAGTGTTGGCCAGTGTTATTGCTTTATTGTGTTAGTTATGATGGTAACGTGAGAAGTCATGCAAGGTATTTAAATGTGTAAATTCCCAACCGAACAAAAGTAAAAAAACAGCATCCACAAAAAAGGCATATGATATTTCCCCCTCCCCCCCCCCCCCCCTTTTACAAAACTGTGCAAGAGATTTTTAGTGCCGGTCGGTGCGCTGCTCCAGTGGTCAGAGTTCCTATGAGCGTCGGAACAGTGCAGATCATTCAGTGCACTGGCTAGTGCTAAAAACCTCTTGCAGTTTTGCAAAAGTGGGAGGGGGGTTAATCTATGTATATATAAAATCAGATGTACCTGTGTGTATATGAGTGTATGTATGTTCCAGCATAACTCTGAAACGCATGGACAGATTTCAACCAAACTTGGTATACATATCACTTACTATCTGGGAACAAATACTGTGGGGGTGGGAAGGGGGTGACATGTAAAATTTTTGAAAACAAAATATATTATTGTCTACGCCATAGTTTTTGGTAGTTCGCTGAGATGAATACTGACACTCCCGATGCCATTTAAGTCCAAGTTCAGCCCCATGGAGAGGGACATTCTTCTGGGAAGGGGGAGGGGGTGATGTAAAAATAATCAACAATGACAGATGTTAGTGTATAATCCATAGTTTTCGGGCTTACTGAGATGAATACTGACACTCCCAATGCTGTTTCAGTCCAAGTTCAGCCCCATAGAAAGGGACATTCCTGTGGGACCTATGGGGGGGTGGGACATGTGGGGGGTTGGACATTTTGGGATAAATAAATATCTGGGCAACGCCGGGTAATCAGCTAGTAACAAATAAATACATAAGCTGCAGAAACAGCCACTGAAATCCATCTCATAATGGTAGCCTTAGAGGCAGGCTTGCCCTTGCATGCAAGACCTACCAGGATAAACAGGTGGTCTGAGATACGAAACTCGTTGGTAACCTCCAAATACCACAGCAAAAACCTGCGCACATCCAGGGACTGCAGCACCCAGTCCTGGGTCTTCGAACCAGAAGGAACAAACGTCAGAAGTTGGACTTCCTGATTCACATGGAAGACAGAAACCACTTTCAGAAGGAAGGAACCGTACGTAAGAGCACCGCAGCATCAGTAATACGCAAGAAAGGATCCTGACATGAAAGAGCTTGAAGTTCCAAAACTCTTTGAGCTGAAGTAACAGCCATAAGGAATACCGTCTTGATAGTGAGATCCATCAAGGATGCCTGCTCCAAAGGCTCATAAGGTGGGCGAGCCAGGGAGTGGAAAACCAGATTCAGATTCCACGTTGGACAAGGGAGGCACAAAGGAGGCTTCAGACGAACCACGCCCCATAGAAAACGGAACACGTCCAGATGGACCGCCAAGGAGCCCCTCAAGGCAAGAGGGCCCAAGCAGGAGAGACCTGCAGTCTGAACCCATAGTGAAGCCACTGCAAGACCCCTTTTCAGACCATCCTGCAGAAACTCCAGCACTCGAGGAACCGAAGAAGAAGGATCCTCCTGTTGGCTGGTGTACCATGCTTGGTAGCACTGCCAAGCCTTCGCATAGGCCACCACCATGGACTTCCGTTTGCTGTGAAGCAACGTAGCTATCACCACAGAAGAATAGCCCCTGGTCGTCAAGGCCGCGCACTTAAGAGCCATGCCGTACGACCAAAGTGGTCTGGGTCCTGCAGAGCGATCGGCTCTTGCATGATGAGATGAGGGCGACAATGCAACCACAACCCTCAACCTTGCCGGAGCCGAACCAGGTCGGCATACCATAACTGCCTCGGCCAATCAGGAGCTATTAGGATCACTGCCCCCCCCCCCCCCCCGGTGCTCTGCTATTGGACGCAATAGAAGCCCTATCATGGGCCACGGAGGGAAGGCATAATGAAGACCCTCCTGGGGCCAGGGCTGAACCACAGCATCCAGGCTGTTGCTGCCAGCCTCTTGACAATTGTAAAACCGATCAGCGTTTTTGTTCAGTACAGTCACCATGAGATCAAACACTGGGGGCCCCCCATCAGTGTACTATGCACTCAAACGCTCTCAGGGAGAGAGACCACTCTCCAGGGTCCAGCTTCTGGCGACTGAGAAAGTCTGTCGGAACGTTGTCCACCTCTTCCACGGACAGTGCTACCAGGTGTCCTTCCACCCAGAAAAAGAGCAACTGAGCCTCCATGCTCAGGGAGGGACTCCTCGTGTCGCCCTGACAATTGACATAAGTCACCGCCATGGCACTGTCCAAGAACACTTAGACAGCTCGATGACAGAGACGACCCTGGAAATGCAGGAGGGCCAGCCGAATCGCCCTCAGTTCCAAGCAATTGATCGACCACTTGCACTCTGAAGGCGCCCACCAGTCCTGCACCAGAACAGACAATACAGACTGCCCTCCAGCTTGTAGAGACTCACCCAATCTGAAATCCAGAGTGGAAGACCCCTCGTGAACGATAGGTGATGTAATCACCACTCCATGCTGCTGCGCGCTGCCGCCATCCAGAGCAGGAGGGTAAGCAATCGGTCCCACTGCGGATTCTATTGGGACAACAGAGCATCCTGCAAAGGACATAGTTTGGCTCTAGCCCACAGAACTACATCAATTGTCGCCACCATGAGCCCCAGGACCTGGAGAAACTGACAGGCTGTTGGAGTGGCCATGCCTTTTTTTTTTTTTTTTTTTTAAATCTTTATTTTCATTTTATAGTATTGACATAATATTAGTCAAAACAAGAAAATAATACAAGTCAGTTCAAAGATTAAAATGAGACAATAGGTAATAATGAACATTTACAATTGAAATAGAGGAATCAAGGCAAAATTTTCCCTTTCTCATACGGCATAACATTAAAAACAAAATAAATTTTTTACTGGTTTGTATTGTTAGACCTCAATCCATGGGGGAGATAGCTTTAAAATTGCTAAAATCTTAATCAAATAGTACAAAGAAAGGAGTGGCCATGTCTCTGATGACTTTCCGAATCTTCTCTGGACGTGACATGGGGAGGAAAACTTTGTTCTGTCCCATGTAAAAGCGGACCCCCAGGTACTCCATATCTTGGATGGGCTCCAAGTGACTCTTCTGAAGGTTGATCATCCAGCCCAGACACTGCAGCAAGTAAACCACCTGCTGGACCGCCTGGATCCTCTCGGCCAGAGTTCTTCCATCTTGTTTCTTAGACTTCTGGCATTTGCATACAGACAATGTTTGTTACTCCTATTTACAATTTGCTCAGCAGTTGACATGGATAATTTGCATTCAAAAGGAGCATTCATCTATCATGATGAATCGAAAATTCCTTATGTGGTTGCAGAAATCACTTAGCACTAGCGACACACTCCCCCCAGGATTGGTGACTGCACGTTCCATTTGGTTCATAGACAAAATCGTGCGAGACAACAGCACGCCGACAACTGAGCGCAGACAATTGAGCGCAAGGTTGACGGCGCGCCGAAGAAAAGCACTATTTTAAAGGGTTCCGACGGGGGGGTGTTGGTGGGGAACCCCCCTATTTTACTTAACAGACATCGCGCTGGCGTTGTGGGGGGTTTGGGAGGTTGTAACCCCCCTCATTATACTTGAAACCAAACTTTTTGCCTGTTTTTTAGGGAAAAAGTTCAGTTTTAAGTATAATGTGGGGGGGTTACAACCCCCCAAACCCCCCACAATGCCAGCGCAATGTCTGTTAAGTAAAGTGGGGGGTTCCCCCCCACACCCCCCGTCGGAGCCCTTTAAAATAGTGCTTTTCTTCGGCGCGCCATCAACCTTGCGCTCAGTTGTCGGTGCTCAGTTGTCGGCGCGCCGTTATCTCGCGCGATTTAGTCCCGTCACCGTTCCATTTGGCCTTAACAATACTCTCTTTCTTTTCAAAGGAGCTCATGCCCTCTTATCAGTTTACCAGGCATGTACTATCTGCTAATTGATCAGTGAACTGACCTTAAGCTTCCTGGGCTGGTGTTCAACATTGTCATACACCATTTTAGTAGGCTACTGGTACATCACCAAGAAGGAAGTCTGCAATCCCTGTTCTGTTTAAGCTTCTTGGGCTGTACAAAGAAGTGACTACTGCCGAAATGGCCATTACATACTTGGCCAAGGTTGGTTGCACCAGGTAGCAAAGCCATAAATAATCTGAAGACTTGCATAGAATGAGTCCCTCAGCACTATCTTGCTCTGCAATACAAAGTAGGTGGTGGGTCATTACAGAAAGATTGGTTCCACTTTGTCAGAACAAGTCAAAGGCAGGAAAAAAAAAAAAAGAAGCCAGCTGGAAGTAACAGATGAGGAAAGAAGGAAGCCATAGCCCAAATAATGTTTACATAAAAGTTGTCTCATGTTGGCAATCTCTATTCTTTTCTTTCATGGCATTGTGCATTTAACAAATTTTGAAGGCTCACAGAAACACACTTTCAATCAAGTACTGTGATATGATTATTAGAGTTGAAAAGGTACCATGCAAAGCATGGTATTGTTGAGCAGTTAATACATGTAAATAAATAAATTAATTAGAAATATATATATTGGCCAGAACTTATACAGCAGAGTTATGTTGGCAGCCTGGAAATCCCTACGAATGAACTTCATTGGGTTAATGTGCTTTGTTTACTATAGGAGTCGTCCAACAATTCAGGAGTGTTTCTCAAACCCCTGGCTACAAGATGCCTACCTGATGAAGCTCCGCCGGCAAACGCTCACCTTCACCACCAACCGCTTGAAAGAGTTCCTAGTTGACCATCAGAGAAGGCGGACAGATATGGTCACCAAACATAAGGTTCTTCTGCGCTCCTATCATGGCACCAGTCAGCAGCCTGCCGCTCCTGTGACTCAGTGACCCCCACCTCTCTTCCCCTTCCAGAACTAGGGAAGGGATTGGAGAAGTCCAAGGAACACGATGTGGAGAAGTCCAGTGGTGCACGATGTGTCAGCAAATGGTGCAGATAGTATGATATCGCAGTTCGTGACAAGAAAGAAGGGGGATACCGAACCGGTCTGGAAGTGTGCAAATTTAAGAGAATTCCTCTAGCTGGGGATGTAGGCAAAACATTCAAGGTTAAAAATAGTCAATATACCTCAAGGACGGATGGAAAGGAGCATTACAAATAATTACTATGCATGATTGTCACAGCCAGCCAAGAGATTGTGACAATGACCGATTCCTGAACAGTCACTCTAAGCATTGCCTTTAGCCAAAGAAGCAGACACTAGTTCAGTTAAATATTAAAGGGACTTATTTATGGGAAAGAAAGTTATGGGGAGCAAATATTCCTTGTCATAGTTTTCATACTGGTAATCAAATGCTGAATATGTGGAAAAGTGGGTCATCCTAAGAATTGAACAATGTGTCAAGATAATGGGAAGTGATCGTGTAACACTGAATTATTTCCCCTCTTTATAAAATTTTGTTTGAATGTGTTATCATTCACATCTTGGGGAACATCTGCAGGCCAAGGGAAGAAAATGAGGGGAAAAAGAAGTACTGTTCAAGGAAGCCTTAATTTGAATAGTAGAAAAAGAGTAAAAGAGAAGATGTAAATGTTGTATGCCACATGTGGATGGGACATGTTTGGGAATGGGAACAACACAGTGGTGGCTTATCATGAAGGAACCTGTCAGAATTCTACTGAGCAGTGTCTGCAAGAAGTGTTTCTCACTCTTCTGTGGTTTGGTTTTTTTTTTTTTGGAATGGGTGGTACATATTAATCTCAACTAGTTAAAGAGGCATGAATGTTGGAAATGGAGCAAGGGACAATTGCAGTTCTTTAACTGAAGAATGCAGAAATTACAAATAAACTGAGAAAGGGATATTGGGCTGCACTGAGTGTGAAAGAGCTTATGTCTAGCAGGGGACATGCCGGATCAATTATTTCAAGAAGCTGTCCTTAGAAGTGGACTCTCTATATCATTTTGGCAATAATCCGCCTCTTCCTGAGTGTGTTGTGTTCTGCATCATTAAGCAAAGATGAAGCTATGCAGATTGTTCTTCTGAGGGTGGGGTGGGTTCTAGCTTGGCTAGCACGAATGTCATATCCTTACTAGTAAAAAGAAATTCATCAAAGCCAAAGAAACCAGAAAGCTACTATAGTGTGTCAGCATGCTCTCCATGTCAATTGTCATGTGCTCTCTCCATGCATGTCTCTTACTCCTGTGTTCTCTTTCTCTGCATATCTTATTCACATGTTCTGTCTCCACACATACCTCTCCCACAACTCTCCTGTCTCCCAGTATGCCTCTCTCTCATGTACTGTTGTTTTTTTCTCTTGCCTTTGATCAATTTTTCTGTGATCCTATGCTGTTTTTGTTTTCTGGTGCCCTCTCTTGTTCATTCTATGATTTGTAAGCCAGGAAATGCTGCTTTTATGGCCAGAAAAATACATAGGAAAAAAAATACAAGGGGTGAGGTATGCCCTGAAACACTGGTAGTAGTGGGCTGACTCCCATCTCCATGTGGTTTTTATTTCCATGTCCCTATGCTGAAAGTCACACTGCTTTACTACACCTGCAGTCACCTGACTTGACACAAGCTAAAAGCATGTGCTACTCTACTGCACCTGTGCATGTCACCTGATGTCTCTATGCTGAAAATATGTGCTACTTTGACAGTGCTAACAGCAGACTTGCCCTACACATACTGCTTTATTATGCAAGTACAGTCACATGTCCTAAGAGGCTGTGCTCCTATAATAGCATGAATCAATGACATGCGTACTTTTCTCAGAGTGTGATCAAGTGTCTTACACAGTTGGAAATATCCTCTCCATTGTTTTCTTCCTTATTTCCAGACTTTTCCATTTCCTGTCAAACTTAAAAATCCATCATGCCAGCCCAGGAGAATATATGACTCAGTTGTTCCCCAAACAAAAGTTCTTCTTTAAATCTTAATTTGATGTTTTAAATTAGGGGAAAAGGAATAGTACCTTTCTCCAGAATGTTTACTACTTGGGATCTAGCTAGGTACTTGGGACCTGGGTTGGCCACTGTTGGAAACAGGAGACTGGGCTTGATGGACCATCGGTCTGTCCCAGTACAGCAACTCTTATGTTCTTATGTGAGCTAAGTATAAGACAAACAAGCCATTGTGACCTCACTGCTGAGGTTGGCTCTTATGCATTGGTGAAATGAGGCATTATGACATCACAATCTCAGCTCTGGAATGTTGCTACACTTTGGGTTTCTGCCTGGTACTTGGGACCTGGGTTGGCCACTGTTGGAAACAGGAGACTGGGCTTGATGGACCTTCGGCCTGTCCCAGTATGGCAATTCTTATGTTCTTATAAGAGTGTTAGAACCAGAGCATCTGATTTTAGGTTTTAACCCATAACTATCAATAAAACATACCTGATGATCAGTAGAATAAGTATTTATTGCTTGAAAACTGAAAAACAATCACTCTTCTCTCTACACTATCCCCCTCTTCTATGAAATCACGCTTTTAGCCCAGAGAGCCACGCTGAATGGCCCGCGCTGCTTCCATCGCTCATAGAGTTCCTATGAGCGGTGGGAGCAGTGTGGGACATCCAGCGTAGCTCCCCGTGCTAGCGCAGTTTCGCAGAAGACGGGGTAAGCTTTGGATCTTCCACCTTGTTTTTGTGCCTTTTCTGCACTGATGGCTCCTCAGGTGCATAAATGTACATAGACTTGATTCTACCAGAAAAGGTACCTAGGAATAGTACCTGCACCATGAAAACACCAACAGTGATTTTTTTTGTACTCGTAAAGAACCCCTTATTATCTGGAGAATAAACACCTAAGAATAAAAGCTCTAGTTATAACTGATTCAGATAATTGGGGAAGCAGCAGCCCCCTTCCCAGTCTTAAATCTTAAAATGAATGTATGATGTTTTCTGATCCCAGAAATAGATTGATTGGGCTATCATGGGGAGCAGCAGGAGACATGGCAAATCCCCATACATTGTTTATACTGTAAATCTGCTAAACTACATGAGCTCACTTTCCTGCCAATTTTTCCTGTCAAATACTTTCCTAGCTATATTTATTTATTTATGACTACTGAGAAAAGGTTCCAGTTTTTCTTTCTCTTTGGGTTTCTTGAATTGATGATTTCATTTTGATGTGAAACAAGTGACAAACTCAGAGAAAAATAAACACAATAAGCATATGAGTATATGCAAGTGTGTGTGCTTGTGTGGGAGAGACTTGGATAGCATGTATGTGAGAGAGACACACACAAGCATTGTATGTGTGCATGAAACATGAAAAGAGACATGAACATAGGCGTGCATGTGCTGTTGATGGCTGAAGCAGTAAGGCTGAATCAGACATTCAATAAGGCTGATGTAACCCAAACGCAATGGAACAGCTGTTTCAGGCTCCCAATAAGACAGAGAAAACTGCATCAAGGTTTTGAGGCTACAGTAACCTGCAAAGAAGCTCAAATACAACTTGAGTATGAAAGAAAGTAGCAAGAATGTTGAAACTAGTCTGCATGTTGTGACATATCTTAAGGTTACTCATGCAGAGTTGCAACTCAGTGCAAGTCTAACATTCCAAGAGACAGGATGTCAGGAGAATCCTCGTACGAATCAAGTAAGAAATTGCTAGATTTGGAGCACCATTCAATAATAAAATTTCTCACAAAAGAAGAGAAAAAGTCAAACAAGATCCATGAACGCATGACTGCAGTTTATGGTGAGTCTACCTCAACATCCCACGAAGTAAAATTTTAAAGCAAGCAGTTTAAGTGGGGTAGAGAGTCCATTAAAGATTACCCTCACACTGGATAGCCTGTGGAAGCAACTTCCACAGAAATGTACAAGAAAGTCAAGGATTTAATTTTGTCATATAGATGAATTAAGGTTTCCCAAACAGGTGAAGAAATGGGCATCTCGGCAGGTACTGTTTGGAAAATAATTCATGAAAAACTGGGCAAGATTAGTGCAAGATGAGTTCCAAAAATGTTGACGCCATGTCTGTAGGCCACGAGGTTCCAGTGCTGTCAGGAGAACTTGGAGATGCTCTGTGAAGACCAAGTGAATGTTTTTCATCGTTTGGTGACTGGAGGTGAGACAGAGATCCTGAGTCCAAAATGGAATCAATGCAGTGGAAGCACAAGTCATCCCCCACCCAAAAAAAGTTCAAGAAAAATATGTAGGCAAAGTCATTGCAACTGTCTTCTGGGATAATGAAGCCTTTTGCTTCCGGAGCTCATGCTACACAAGACAACTAAAACCAGGGAAAGTCACGCCAACACAATGACTGTTTTGCGGGAGTCAATCAAGGAGTAAAGATGAGAAAAATTCACAGCAGGTATGCTGCTTCTTCACCACTATGCACCAGTGCACATGTCAGAACAATCACAAGCTACCATCCAAGAATGTGGGTTTCAGCAGCTGAACCTAGCTCCCGTCATTGCAGGAAAAGTGGATGAAGTGCATGAAGCTATCAGGGGACTATATTGAAAAATAAAACAAAAATTGTTTGAAAACTCTTTTCTTTCCTTCTGAGGTAGATAAATTAATTATGCCCCTCATATCACTAAACATGGGGAGCCGACAAATGTTGATGGCTAAGTGAATTTAAAAATCTTGATGGTAAGACATGGAAGGGGGCCTGGGTGATGGATTAAGTATTAGTTATGTAAGAATCAATGACAGGTGACAAAGCATGAAATGAACTGCCAGATGTAAATAATTTGTACATACTTGGGGAGAAGATGAGGGAAATAGTAGGACTAGGGTTGAGAAGACAAGTTAAAAATAGAGTGGAGAATAGCTGGTTTTTGGTTTAATTATGGGGATCTATATTCTTATCTATCCAAAGTAGTAGGAAACCAGAGGAGGAATCTCAACTGGGTAGACTATGTGGACTAATTGATCTTTATTTGCATTTATTTACTATGTTTAAAATCTGTGGATGAAGCAATATTGAAGGACATGATGATGATAGTACAATATGATGAAGTCTTATAAGATGATGTTGTGAAACAAACTTGATTAACATTTAATAGGTTAACATAACTTGATTAACAGTTAATAGGTCAGAAAGGTGCAGTACATGTAACCAGTCTGACTCTTCTTGTTATCATACTCATAGAACACAGAAACATAGAAACATGTCAGTTAAAGGCCAAGTCTACCCATCCGCAGTCTTCTCTCTAAGAGATCCCACATGCCTATCCCATGCTTTTTTGAATTCAGACACTGTCTCTCCACCACCTCATCCGGGAGACTGTTCCATGCATCTATCACCCTTTCTGTAAAAAAAATATTTCCTTAGATTACTCCTGAGCCTATCACCTCTTAACTTCATTCCAGAACTTCCTTTCAAATGAGACTCGAATCATGCACATTTACGCCACATTCCACTATTCAAGGGCTGAAGGTAAAAAAGATACCTCAATAAAACTCTCTCTTTTCAGACTGCTTTATGGGACAAAGATTTTAAGCGGCTCTTATTGTCATCCATTTCTTATCTTCACTACAGAAACATAGAAATAGACGGCAGATAAGGGCCATGGCCCATCTAGTCTGCCCACCCCAATGACCCTCCCCTACCTTTCTCTGTGAATAGAGCCCACGTGTCTATCCCATTTGGCCTTAAAATCAGGCACGCTGCTGGTCTCAATAACCTGAAGTGGAAGACTATTCCAGCGATCAACCACCCTTTCAGTGAAAAAGAATTTCCTGGTGTCCCCGTGCAGTTTCCCGCCCCTGATTTTCAACGGATGCCCCCTTGTTGCCACGGGATCCTTGAAAAAGAAGATATCTTCTTCCACCTCAATGAGGCCCGTGAGATACTTGAATGTCTCGATCATGTCACCTCTCTCTCTGCGTTCCTCGAGTGAATACAGCTGCAACTTATCCAGCCGTTCCTCGTACGGGAGATCCTTGAGTCCCGAACCATCCGGGTGGCCATTTTCTGGACCGACTCCAGTCTCAGCACATCCTTATGGTAATGCGGCCTCCAGAATTGCACACAGTATTCCAGGTGGGGCCTCACCATGGATCTATTCAATGGCATAATGACTTCAGGCTTACGGCTGACGAAACTCCTGCGTATGCAACCTATGATTTGCCTTGCCTTGGATGAAGCTTGCTCCACTTGATTGGCAGTCTTCATGTTCTCACTGACGATCACCCCTAAGTCTCGTTCTGCTTCAGTTCTTGTTAGGATCTCACCATTAAGGGTGTAAGTCTTGTATGGATTTTGGCTGCCCAGGTGCATGACTGCATTTTTTGGCATTGAAGCATAGTTGCCAGGACCTAGACAAGCGCTCCAGTAGGACTAGGTTGTGCATCATGTTGTCGGACATTGAATTTATGTCTGTTGTGCTTTTGCCAACTACATTGCTTAGTTTGGCGTCATCGGCAAATAATGTTATTTTACCTCGCAGTCCTTCTGCCAAGTCTCTTATAAAGATGTTGAATAGGATCGGGCCCAGGACCGAGCCCTGCGGCACTCCACTGATTACCTCCGTCATTTCGGAGGGGGTGCCGTTCACCACTACCCTCTGAAGCCTACCTCTAAGCCAGTTCCCAACCCATTTCGTCAATGTGTCGCCCAATCCTATAGAACTCATCTTGCTCAGCAACCTGTGGTGTGGTACGCTATCGAATGCTTTACTGAAGTCCAGTATACAATGTCCAGGGAATCCCCAACATCCAGCTTCCTCGTCACCCAGTCAAAGAAGCTGATCAGGTTGGATTGGCAGGATCTCCCCTTAGTAAATCAATGTTGACGGGGATCCCGTAGATTCTCCTTGTTCAGGATCGTATCCAATTGGCGTTTGATTAGAGTTTCCATTAGTTTGCACACTATTGATGTGAGACTCACCGGTCTGTAGTTTGCTGTCTCCATCTTGGAGCCTTTCTTGTGGAGTAGAATGACGTTAGCCGTATTCCAGTCCAACGGGACGTTACCCGTACTAAGGGAGAGATTGAAGAGCGCGGATAGCGGTTCCGCCAAGACATCACACAACTCCCTGAGCACCCTGGGGTGTAGGTTGTCAGGCCCCATTGCCTTGTTAACCTTAAGCTTTGACAGCTCGCAGTAGACACCGCTGGGTGTAAACTCGAAATTACTAAACGGGTCATCTTTGTCTGTAGCTGAGGGCCAAGTCCTGGCGCCTCGCGGGTGAAGACTGAGCAGAAGTATTCATTTAACAGTTGGGCTTTTTCCGAGTCCGCTTCTACATAGTCTCCATCTGGTTTCCTAAGATGTACTATCCTGCCTGAGTTCTTATTTCTGTCACTGATATACCTGAAGAAAGATTTATCTCCTTTCTGGATGTTCTTCGCTAGAGACTCCTCCATGCGGAATTTGGCCTCCCTAACTGCTGTTTTGATGGCTTTTGACTTGGCCAGATAGACTTCACTAGAGTCCTGTTTCCCTGATTGTTTGTAAGAGATGAATGCTTTTTTCTTCTCCTTGATGAGGGCTGAAATCTCCGCAGAGAACCACTGTGGCTTATTGTTCCTTCGCCGTTTACTTACTGATTTAACATAGTGGTTTGTTGCTTCTTGTATGGTGGCTTTCAAATTCGACCACATTTCTTCCATGTTATCGGTTTCTGCTTGGCTTTGTAGCGCCTGGTGAACGAAGTCTCCCATCTCTTTGAATTTGAGGACCTTGGTCTTGTGGTAGATTTAGTGAAACCTTTCCTGAGATTGAACCATACCATGTTGTGGTCACTGGAGGCCAATGTGTTGCCCACCGAGACCTCTGTGACACTTTCTCCATTGGTAAGTATCAGGTCCAGTATTGCCTGATCCCTTATTGGTTCCAACACCAGTTGCCTGAGTCTTGCTCCATTCATAGAGTTTAATAGCCTCCTGCTGCTGCCAGAAGCAGAGGAAAGCGTGTCCCAATCCATATCAGGCATGTTGAAGTCACCTAACAATACTGTGTCCCCACGCAAGGTGATATTCTCTATATCTCTGATTAATTCCATATCTTGGTCATCCTGTTGTCTTGGGGGTCTGTATACTACGCCAAGATACAGGCATTTGTCCTTCCCTCTGGCCAAATTTACCCAAAGGGATTCCCCAGTGTACCGTACACTGGTGACTTTAATGTCATCTTTAGTATATAATGCTACACCTCCTTCCATTTTGCCCTCCCTGTCCCGGCGAAGCAAGTTGTAACCCGGTATGACCATGTCCCACCCGTGGGAGTCTGTTGTTATGTGAAACCAGAAGCTGATTATTGCTACTATCAGCTCATGCTTGTTGGATGGTCACTTTGCTGCTACTGCTCTCTTTAATCTGGCCTAGAGGTTCCTCAATGGGGTTGAGATCTGGGCTGTTTTCTGACTAGAAACCAAAGAGAAACCAAACAGTTCCAAAGTGAAATAAAAGGACCAAAAACAAAAAAATACTGTGGAAGGAGATATTTGTGATTCAGGTATTTACTCAGTCAACAAAATGATGCAGTCAACAGTTCCAAGCAAAGTAATTCATATATGAAATAGATGTTGAAGACTCAAAACAGTCTGTGTTTCAACTTATTGCCTTCCTCAGGGGGTCCTGTGAAGTGTAAGTGATTGTGTAAGAAACTATATAATGTTGTAAGTATATCATGGTGAGATAAGGATAGCACATCAGTAAATGTATTTATTTGCAAAAATGTGCCATGCAAAATTAAAAAAAAGATATGATGTGTAAATGTGAAATATGACAGAAAATAGTCAATTGCAAAGACAGTGAAATGTGAAAAGCTAACAGAAAATTGAAGGCTACAGTAATGATTGGTGAAGAAGAATCCGTAAGAGGTGAAAAGTGACAAACTGATACATACCAAAGGTATACGTTTATGCAACAAAAAACAAGCTCCATAATACCTTCTTCCACTGCTCTGTGGTCCAGCTGGCATGCTCTTTAGCCCAGTTCAAACGTTTATGACACTGAACTGCATTGAGGAAGGGCTTTTTCCTGGGAATTCTTACTCACATGCCTACTTTCACCTCTAGCGAAGTGTCTGGCCTAACATTAACACCACTGCTTTGGCTAGTGACTTATTGATGTCAGCAGCAGTTAATTTCCGATTCTGTAGAGCCATTCTCACTATCCTTCTGAAGTGTTGTAATCTTTATCCAGCCCGTTCCAGCCTTGTTTTTGATGCTTCTAGTCTCTTCAAAGCACTTGCAGAGTTTCAATACCCTTGACCAATTTTGGCTGCAATCTCCTGGTAACTGTAGCCTTCTTTTCTTAAGGTTATGGCTGTTGCTCTCTTTTTAGGTGACCTGTCAAGTATCTTCTGCAAAATTTAGCATACAGAAGTAATTTTAGTGTATTTAGACAATTAATATTAATTGAATTCAATTAAATCACAATTAATGAAAAATAGCAATTCAAATTTTGTCATATTGCGTTTAGACAACACTCACAAGCTTTGACAACATCAGAGCATCAAAATGAAACACATAAACAACCTACTATAACCTACTATACTGTTTGGGCTCAAAATCTAAGCAATACTTATCAAAAGAAACATGACCAATTGCTTACCTTTTTGATATCAAATCACTAAAAGGAGATTATGTCTTTACTTTGATAATATCTTTTCCAGTAGATAGGTCAAGTGGGTTATCTCTCCATGACCGCGAACCATATGCAGAAGGAATCCACTCTGGATTTTTTTTCTGTAATCCTCCTACTTCACTGGGAGCTCTACTGCCATTTGCAGTTAGTACCCAAGCAAACAAGAGTTCCATCAAAATTAAATGAAGGACAAAAAAATGGGAAATTTCCCAAACAAATCAACTGTTCTGCTCAAACATAACAACTCTTGAACACTCAATGAATAAGTAATAGACAACAGAAGCATCAAAGGAGCTCAGGTAGTAGTCGTTTAGATGCTATATACCACATGTGTCAAACACAAGGCCCGCCCGGCCATTTTATATGGCCCGCAGTGACTGTGTGCCTGACACTATCACCTCCCCACTGCTGAAATTTAAAATCTTCAGGGTGGGCAGCCAACACAAAGCCAGCTTCCCGCCATCGTTCTGCCCCAGAAGTGTTCTATCTTCAATGTCCTGCCTACGCGGGAAGAGAAGTGCTGCAAAAAGAACATTTCTGGGGCAGGCCGACAGCAGGAGACTGGCTTCACGTCAGCTGCCCTAAGATTTTAGATTTCAGCGGCGGTGAGGTGGTAGGTGGGGGAGTCGAGAACTGGGGACAGGTCATAATGTAGGATCAGCTCTGAAAGGGGAGGGCTGGGGTTGGGAATGAGGGAAGGACATGCTGAACGAGCTGCGGGGGAAGGGGGTTGGGAAGGACAGAGGCTGTAAGGGCTGGGAAGGGAGGGAAAGAGAGATGCTGTCAGTAGGTGAGGGAAGAGAAAAAGAAATTCTTGGACAAGGGTGTGTGGAGTGGGAGGGAAAGAGAGATGGTATACATGGGGAAAAGCAGAAAGGGAAAATTGTTGGACATGATAGTGGTGGAAAGGAGGGAGAAATGTTACACTGGGAAGGAGGAGAGAGGACTCAAAGAAGGAAGAGATGTCAGATTCTGGAGAAGAATGATGGAAGCAGGGAAGAAAAAGATGTCAGACCACTGGAATGGGAAGGAGAGATGCCAGACCAGGGAAGGGAAGGAGAGAGGAGAGATGCCAAACTACAGGAAGGAGTGGAGAGATGCCAGATCACAGAAGAGAGGAGAGAGATGTTAGACCACAGGAAAAGGGAGAGAAGAAGAGAGAGATGCCACACCATGTGGAGAGGAGAAAGATGCCAGACCACATGGGTGGGGGGAAGTGGGAAGACAGATGTCTGACCCTGGGAGAGGGATGAGATAGTGCACAGGGATGGAAGGGAAGGGGAAATGGAGGGAGGATATGGTGCACAGCAATAGGTGTGGCAGGGAAGAGATAAGAAGAAAAGCACAGTTACTTACCGTAACAGTTGTTATCCAGGGACAGCAGGCAGATATTCTCAACATGTGGGTGACATCACCAACAGAGCCCTGTAGTGGACAGCCTCGTAGCAGACTTGCTTGAAGATTTTTTAAGAGCTTATGAGTGCTGCACCGCACATGCACGAGTGCCTTCCTGCCCGAGTTAGGGCGTGCGTCTCCTGTGAGGTACCTCAGTTCAGATAACTAGCTAAGAAACCAACCAGGGGAGGTGGGTGGGTTGTGAGAATATCTGCCAGCTATCCCTGGATAACAACTGTTACGGTAAGTAACTGTGCTTTATCCCAGGACAAGCAGGCAGCATATTCTCAACATGTGGGTGACCTCCAAGCTAAGCATAATGGGATGGAGGGAGAGTTGGCAAATTAAGAAAACAAATTTTGTAAAATGGACTAGCCAAAATGGCCGTCCCTTCTGGAGAAAGTATCCAGACAATAATGAGAGGTGAAAGTATGAACCGAGGACCAAGTGACAGCCTTGCAGATTTCCTCAATAGGAGTTGATCTGAGGAAAGCTACAGATGCTGCCATTGCTCTAACTTTGTGGCCCGTGACTCGACCCTGCAGAGGAAGACCAGCCTGAGCGTAGCAGAAAGAGATGCAAGCAGCCATCCTGTTGTATATGATTCGCTTCGAGACAGGATGCCCCAACTTATTTGGATCGATGGAGATGAAAAGTTGTGGGGCTGTTCTATGAAGTTGAGTGCGTTACAACTAGAAAGCCAAGGCACGTTTACAGTCCAAAGTATGAAGAGCAACTTCTCCAGGTTGAGAATGAGGCTTTGGAAAAAACACTGGAAGAATAATAGATTGATTAATATGAAATTCTGAGACAACTTTAGGCAAGAATTTTGGATGAGTGTGGATGACCAACTTGTCATGGTGGAAAACTGTGAAAGGTGGATCTGCAACCAAGGCTTGTAACTCATTGACTCTTCGAGCAGACGTGAGAACAATGAGAAAGACGACTTTCCAAGTGAGATACTTGAGATGAGTCTTATCAATTGGTTCAAATGGAGGCTTCATCAATTGAGCGAGGACGACATTGAGATTCCAGACCACTGGAGGCGGTTTGAGTGGTGGATTAACATTTAAAAGTCCTTTCATGAAGCGCGAAACCACAGGATGTGCAGGCAGAGGTTTCCCCTCAAGAGGCTGATGGAAAGCAGTAATTGCACTAAGATGGACTCGGATAGATGTAGACTTGAGGCCCGAGTGCGATAAGTGAAGTAAATAATCCAAAACTGAAGACAAAGAGGTAGATATTGGCTCCATGTTGCAAGTAGTACACCAAGTAGAAAATCTAGTCCATTTCTGATTGTAACACTGCCTAGTAGACGGCTTTCTGAAAGCCTCTAAAATGTCCTGTATAGAATGAGAAAACTGTAGAGAAGCAGTTAGTTTGAAAGGTACCAAGCTGTTAAGTGTAGAGACTGCAGGTTGGGATGCAGTAAGGACCCTCGACACTGAGTAAGCAGAGAGGGAAAAACTGGTACAAGGAGAGGCTCCCTGGTGCTGAGTTGAAGTATAAGGGAGTACCACAGTTGTCTGGGCCACCGAGGAGCTATCAGAATCATGGTGGCATGTTGGGTCTTGAGTTTGACAAGAGTCTTGAGAATCAGAGGGAATGGAGGGAAGGCATAGAGAAACCGATCTGTCCAATCCAGGAGGAAAGCATCTGCCTTGAGGCGATGAGGCAAGTATATCCGGGAGCAGAACTGAGGCAGCTTCTTGTTGAGGGGAGACGCAAAAAGATCTATCTGAGAGGTTTTCCATTGAGCAAACACCTGACGTAGAGGCGAGGAATTGAGTGTCCATCTGTACGACTCAATTTGTCCGCCAGACAGTTGTGCTGATCTTAAATGTATACAGCTCTGAGAAAGATGTTGTGATGAACTGCCCAATCCCACTGCTTTAGAGCTTCTTGACAAAGGGTTGAAATCCCATGCCTCCCTGTTTGTTGACATAGTACATGGCGACTTGGCTGTCCGTCTGGACAAGGACTACTTTGTCATGAAGAAGATGTTGAAAACCTTTGAGAGCATTGAAAATCGCTCTGAGTTCCAACAGATTGATATGACAGAGACGGTCTGTGGGGGACCAATGGCCTTGAGTACGGAGACCGTCGAGATGGGCTCCCCATGCGTAGGTTGACGAGTCTGTCGTGAGATCCTTCTGATGAGGAAGAGAGTGGAAAAGTAAATCTCTGGAAAGATTGGAAGAGAGCATCCACCAGTGGAGAGATTGTCTCAACAAAGGAGTTACTGTAATGTGTTGAGAGAGTGGGTCGGTAGCTTGCTGCCACTGAGATGCCAGGGTCCACTGAGGTATGCGAAGGTGAAGTCTGGCAAAAGGAGTCATGTGAACTGTAGAGGCCATGTGACCGAGTAGAATCATCATTTGTCTTGCTGAAATTGATGCGAGAGTAGACACTTGATGGCAAAGGCGAATGAGATCTTCAAGCAAGTCTGCTTGCGAGGCTGTCCGCTGCGGGGTTTCCATTGGTGACGTCACCCACATGTTGAGAATATGCTGCCTGCTTGACCTGGGATAACTGCGGGAAACCATCCTCATGTCATTCTTTAAGGAGAGAGGGAAGAAACAGAGTATGAATGAGCACAACCAATGACCCTCAAGCCATGCATTGAAGAATGTTGGTGAAGGACTGAGGCCAAGATAGACACTAAAGATTGACACAGTTTCCCACAGTTATCCACGGGGATGATGACAAATTCTGTCACTGTGTTATTCCCTCACCTTGAGTATTGCATTCAATACTCAAGATTCAAAGAAGAGTGACCAAGATGATAAAGGGGAAGGAACTCCTCTCGAATGAAGAAAGAATAAAAAGGTTAGGGCTCTTCAGCTTGGAAAAGAGAGAGCTGAGGGGAGATATGATTGAAGTCTACAAAATTCTGAGTGGTGTAGAACAGGTACAAGTGGATTGATTTTTTTACTCTGTCAAAAATTACAAAGACTAGGGGACACTTGATGAAGTTACAGGGAAATACTTTTAAAACCAATAGGAGGAAATATGTTTTTCACTCAGAGAATAGTTAAGCTCTGAAACACATTTCCACAGGTTGTGGTAAGAAAGGATAACGCAGCTGGTTTTAAGAAAGGTTTGGACAATTTCCTAGAGGAAAAGTCCATAGTCTGTTATTGAGACAGACCTGGGGGAAGCCATTGTTTGCCCTGGATTGGTAGCATAGAATATTGCTACTATTTGTGTTTTTGCCAGGTACTAGTGACCTGGATTAGCCATTATGAAGACATGCTACTCACCCAGTAAGACAGTAGTCTTCACTAATTTTTACGTCAGGGTCACTTTGGACTCAATGAGTTGAAGGAGAGCCATCAAATGTCTTCCTATGTGAGGTCATGACACTGCTGACCAGTGTGTGACAATGACACATACACCATCAGCCCACCTTCCAACTATTTATTTGGCCTATTCTTAGGAGGTGGCCATTTCCAAATTCATTCTCTTCACCTACTGAGAAATGCTTTGTCCTTCTTCTCATCTATTTCTCCTTTGTCATGAACTTGTCAGAGAGGCAGAAAGTATCATAAAAATAAAAGTCAGAAGGATGATGAGCGCCACCCCAGAGCCATCATTGGCCCTTGCATTGAAGAATACTGCAGTAAGGCATGTTCTTTTTGAACTGAATTTTAAAAGTTGCTCCATTCAAATGTCCAATCTCTCTCTCTTCCAAGTGAAAGACAGACAACACAGATATGAGCAAGCACAAATTAACAGAAAAATAAAAGAATTCAAGGATCTAAGATAGCAATGCTTAATATCTTATTTTTTATAGTACTACTAGAAATATGCAACCCTATTTAGGTGCAACACAAATCTGTACAAAGAGTTTACAATATATTACTCTCCACTTTGGGTGAATTTCTTTATTAATGTGGTTAATAAATCCCAATGAATAAATTAGATTAGTCCTGGGGGATTTCTACAATACAGAATATGTGCATAAGTTTCCACCTCCAGAGATGTGTAGTCTGCTGTTGGAAGCCAGGCATAGATGCTCCATTTTTAGTTGTCTCCCTGCAGATACAGCACTCCATTGTGTAAAGGAGTAGCTGCACATTAAGCTGCTTGTGCATTCTGTTGCCTTTGTCCCCAGCAGTTCCTTTGTTATGTAGCTGTAAGAAGGACCCATACAAGTCATAAGGAACAGTCAAGCCCAAAATGGCAGGAGGAAATAGGCTGATGTGCAACTGTCCTCATGCTGCAGTGGAGTGGTGTTTGTGTGGAGGGAGTAGAGGGCTGGAAAAAGATATTTGAGGGGTGTGCATAGGTGGCGGAAAGCTGCAGGAAGGTGGTTGGGCTGGTGTATACCTTGAGAGGGGGTTGCTGGAGCAAGATAGATGAGGTGTGTCTTACATGGGGGTTGTGGAGAAAGGTGAATGGGGGATGTGTGTGGCATTGAAGGCAGGAGGGTTTGGACAAAGTGAATGGAATTTATGTTGAATGAAGACTTGGCTAAAGGTGGGGGTTAGGTTCTGGAGGCTGAGAGAACAGGGGTCTTGATGAAACTGAAGTGGGGAGGGCAATAAAGGCTGAGGAATACAGAGAGCTCTATAAGGCAAAGTGCAGCTAGAGAGTAAAAAAACAAAACAAAACTCAAGTTGGAAAGGAGGGAGAAAAATTAAAGGTATTCACCCTGGCCGAGGGGTCTTGAAATCTAAAAACTGAGACGTGATGGAAGCTAAGAGAAGACCTGAAGAGGGAGAGACTGCTTGTGTACATTTCATTTGGAACCTTCTTGTGAAGAATTGCCCCGCCCAGAGCTGACTCCACTAGGGCCACAATCCAATCGAGTTTTCAGGATTTCCCCAATGAATGGTGACAGGACAAAAACGTGTGAGACTTTGGCATGCCAACATTTCAGCACAGACAATTCAGTGCAAGACTCCAGCGTGCTGTCGAAAAAGTTACTTTTAAAGAGCTCAGACTTTACTTCATACTTTTCGCACTGGCGTTGGGGGTGGGGTGGGGGTGCAACCCCCCACATTATAGAGAAAAATTAACTTTATCCTAAAAAAACAGGAAAAAGTTAAATTTTTTTTTCTGTTTTATAAATCTTTATTCATTTTTTTATGTTACAACAAGTGTTTTAAATAAATTCATTATAAACTTGAATAATCACACTTGATTAACTTACAGATTAATATCAAATTTAAAATTTCTTTAGAAAATCAATATTTTATAAAGTTATAATATTATGTAAGAAATTTAAATTAATATAATTATTATTGAATATAATAATTTCCCCTCCCTCCCTCCCTATCAATACTGAATGAGAAATCTTTATTCATTTTCATATGTTACATCAACAATATAAATTCATACTAATATTTCATAAAACTAAATTTATATAATTCTTAGTTAATATAATATCCCATCCCATCCCCCCTCCCTTCTATTCAGTAATACATGAATAAAATTTTTAAATGCTATTCTTTCCATATTTCATATTATAAATCAAGTATTAATATATTATATAATATTTAGAGATATGATCCCTTTTTCTTCTAATCAAATTCTATACATGGGAAAATTAATCATTCTTTACAATATTCAGTTAATGGTCTCCATATTTTTTGAAATTTATCTATATGTCCTTTTTGTGTTGCTATAGTGAGCTCCATTTTGTATATATGACATACAGAATTCCACCAGAATGTATAATTTAATCTGTCATGTTTTTTCCAATTGAATGTGATTTGTTGTATTGCTATTCCAGTTAAAATAAAAAGAAGTTTGTTATTACTTGATGATATTTGACTTCTTGCTCTCATAGTTGTTCCAAATAATATGGTATCATATGTCAAGGCTACCGGATTTTCTAACATCCTATTTATTTGGGGCCAGATTGATTTCCAGAATGTTAAGATGAATGGACAATAGAATAAAAGATGATCTAATGTCCCAATTTCAACATGACAGTGCCAGCATCTATTTGACCTAGAGCTATCTATTTTTTGTAATCGAACAGGGGTCCAGAAAGCTCTATGTAAAAGAAAAAACCAAGTTTGTTTCATAGATGCTGATACCGTACATTTTAGCCTCCAAGACCAAAGTCGTGGCCATTGAGATGCACTAATTTGGTGCTTTATCTCAATGCTCCAAATGTCTCTAAGACCATTTTTTGGTTTTTTAATTATATAACCGGATATTAATTTATACCACTGTGCAGCTTCATGACCTGTTGAATTAATCTGGAAACACAGGAATTCCAAACTGTGATAATTAGTAAGATTTTTCCATTCAGGGAACCCTACCTGAATGGATTGCTTCAATTGCAACCATTTAAAATATTGTGTTTTTTTAAGATCAAATTTATGTTGCAATTGTGAAAACTCCAGCAACTTTCCATTTTTTATTATATCATCTAAAATACGAATACCTGCTGTCATCCAGTTTTTCCAGATTATTTTGAAACCGCCTATTTTGATCTTGGGGTTTAACCAAATCGTTTGAGTTGTTGATTTACTAATTGGAATAGGAGTTAGATTACTTATATATCTTAAAGTTTTCCATGTATCCATGAATATTTTATGTTCTTTGTATAGCCTTGGCATTTTGATACTAACTACATGACTGAGACGTAAAGGAAACATGAGTCTCCATTCAAGCCAGAACCAATCTGGAATATTATCAGTGGGCTCTGGGAGGATCCAATACATACCTTGACGTAAAATATAGGCTTGATGATACCTATAGAAGTTGGGAAAATTTACCCCTCCCTCCGCAATTGGTCTTTGTAATGTCACTAAAGCAATTCTGGGATTTTTCCCAAGCCAAATAAATTTTGTCAATACCTTATTTAACTTTGTATAAAAAGATTCTTGAAAGAAAACTGGTATCATTCCCATTTGGTAACAAACTACAGGTAAGATCATCATTTTAACTGTTTGTACTCTTCCCCACCAAGATAAATGTAAAGGATTCCATTGTTCACACATCTCTGTCACTTTTTGTAATAAACATTTTTCATTAATTTTCATTGTGTCTTCTAAATCTTTTGAAATCCAAATTCCAAGATATTTAATAGTATCCTCCTTCCAAACAAAAGAGAATGTATTAAATAAACCTTTTGTACAGTGTACATTTAATGGAAGTATTTCTGATTTATTCCAATTTATCTTATACCCTGAAAACTTTCCGAATTTATCAATTAGTTCAAGCAATTGTGGAATGGTGGATTCTGGATTCCTCAAATATAATAATAAATCATCAGCATAAGCTGATATTTTGTATTCTCTATCTGAATGAGGTATACCTTGTATTTCCTTTACTTGTTGGATTGCTAATATTAAGGGTTCTAAAACTATATCAAACAGTAAAGGAGACAAGGGACATCCTTGTCTAACTCCTCTCTGTAGATTAAATTTTTCTGAAAATGTATTATTTATATATAATCTAGCAGAGGGGGAGCTATATAATGTTTGTATCATTTGTATGAATCCAGGACTTATACCAAACCATTCCATAGCCTGATACATAAATGTCCATTCTATTCTATCAAAAGCCTTTTCTGCATCTAAAGAAACAGCAAAAGTAGGCTCATTCATTTTCTTTGTTAAGTATAACATATGGAATGCTAATCTGGTATTATGAGATGAATGTCTTTGAGCAACGAATCCTGTTTGAGGCATACCTATAATATGGGGAAGAGCATTAGCCAATCTTAATGCAAGTATTTTTGCTAATATTTTTCCATCTACATTTATTAAAGATATTGGCCTATAGTTTGAAACCAATGTGGAATCTTTATTTGGCTTTGGTAAAACAATAATTAAAGATTCTGCTATAGTGCCATTTATACATCCTTTATTAAGTTGATATTGAAAAAGATTTAATAAATAGGGTAATAATAAATTTTGAAATGTTTTATAAAATTCCACTGTATATCCATCACCACCTGGAGCGGATCCAACTCTAAGGGATTTCAAAGCTGTTTCTAATTCTTTTAATGATATTGGCTCTTCCAAACTTCGTTTTATATGTTCAGGAACTTTTGGACCCTCTAACATTTTCAGAAATTCTAAACCATCTTTTTCTTTATTTAAATAAGTCTCGGAAGTATAAAGAGATTTATAAAATTTTAGAAATTGTTTTAAGATAGGTTCAATTTGTGTTAATGTGTCACCTTTTTCATCTTTTATAGCAATTATTTTTGATTTCTTTTTTTTCGCTTTGAGATAATTTGCCAATATTCTTCCCGACTTATTTGAGTTTCCATAATACAATGCCTGCTGGGAGAATAAATCTTTTCTTATTATCTTTGATGAGAATTCATTGTATTTTACTTTAAGTTTTAATAATTCTTGTTGTATAGAATATTCCCATTTTTCTATTAATTTTGATTCTAAAATTTTTATTTCTGTTTCCAAATTAGAAAATTGTTTTCTATTTTGTTTATTAAGATAAGCCGAATAAGAAATAATTTGTCCTCTTATTGATACCTTAAAAGCATCCCATAATATTTCCCTAGAGATTTCATCTTTATCATTTATTTGAAAATAATCTTTCATTTTTGTTTGAAAATTCTCACAGAATATTGGGTCAGCAAGCAATGTATTATCAAATTTCCATATTGGTCTATTTGTATTTTGATCTGTGAATTTAATTTCAATCCACACTCCACCATGATCAGATAATATGATTGGATCAATGGCAGCTTGTGTTACTTGATGTGCTAGGTGTTTTGATATAAATATATAATCTATTCTTGAAAAAGAATTATGAACATGAGAACAGAAAGAAAATTCCCGTCCATTAAAATGAAGTATTCGCCAAATATCTGTCAAATTACAAGTTTGTACCAAATTATCTAGTCCCATCGATTTCATATATCTACTTGGGTTTTTGTCTAATAAAGGATCCATAACAGCATTAAAATCCCCAGCTACTATTAGATTTGAAGTAGCCAGTGGTAAGATCAGTTGTTGAAGAGTCTTAAAAAATTCATTTTGTTTTGAATTAGGGGCATATATATTAAACAACGTCATGGTTGTATTTCCCATGCATATTTCCACTTTTACCCATCTGCCATGAACATCTGATTCTTTTAATTTAAATAAAGCTGAGCATTTTTTATTCACTAGAATAGCAACACCTGCTTTTTTCCCTATGGCTGGTGAATAAAAACAATGCTTTATCCAACCACCTGTCAACTTATTAGATTCAATGTTTGAAAGGTGGGTCTCTTGTATGCAACATATATCTGCATTTTGCCTTTTTAAGAACAGTAATGCTTTTTTCCTTTTTATAACATGATTTAGACCATTAACATTCAAAGATATTATTTTAAGAGACATTTATAATTATAATTTGTATAATATATTTTCTATATAATGATATATAATGTTTTTTATTAATATATTTTCCCAATATATTTAATAAATTATAATTTCCTTTTATTATTTCTATATCTCCTTTATATCTTTCTTTCCCATTCCCTCCCGTATCCCTATTTCCCTCCCTCCCCCCCCCCCCCCCCTCTTATTAAATACGATTACTTGGGTACGCAAGATGAGGTTAGGTTAAAATAACTCCCCCAAGCTAAATTAAAATATTCTTTATTTACTACTAATAATTTATCTCCCTTTATCTAATATATTTCCTATATATCTAGCAAATAAATATTTTTCTTATATAAATTTTATATAAAAAGTTAATGTATTTAAATCCATATAAGAAAATATTATCTTATCTTTTGATAAATCTATATAAGATTTATCAATGAGATTTACAATCTTGCATATATTTATCAAGAATCAACTTTACATTCATTATACTGATATCTAATAATATTATTATTTTAATAGTACTATGTGGATCATGAAGTGGAGTCTGTGTGTCTTAAAATGTCTTTATATAGGTATGTTTGTTGCAATCAGTCTATTTTTCAACCTTTACTCCAATTTGTGTTGTGAGGAAGAGATTTAGGTAAAATTCCCAGTTGTAAGACTCCTAGATTCTTTTCTTTCCCCCAATTTCTGTCTCCAAAAACGTTTTTGTGTTGCCTATTCAGTTCAACCTTGTAGGATTCAGTATTCCTCTCTCATTGTTTCTGCTAAATAGTCCAAGACATTCATCATTCCCTCAAGAGAGCAAGTAATGAAGATGTTTCCTGACTAGGGACTTGATTTTATTTTTGTCAGTATTGAGGACAGCCCGTCAGTCAAAGTGCCAGAGAAATAAAAGCGCTGAATAACTTCGAAGCTAGTTCAGTATTCGAGAAGGAGAAAATCAGTTACACCTTACATACAGCACAGTCTTTTTGGATTTATTCTGTGTTATTCCAGACTGAATCTCCTCTCTTTCATAACAAACTTAGCAACATTTTAGAATCAAAACGGAAGCACTTCCTTTTACAGGATATTCTCTCTGTCAACCAATCTCTTTTTGTTTTGTATTTTGTAACTCCCCAGCAGCGTGATTGGAGATTTTTCCTGTCCATCAACCACATTTTCTGTTTGTATATAACCGCTCCCATATTTAGTTACCATATTTACTTCTCTGTAAATTTTTCATTCGGATCTCCATTTAATCCACGTTTTCTTCTGTAAGTACATTTTCTTCAAAATGTTTATAAAACTTTCCTTTAAAAAGTATAAGTTTATGTACTTTTATAAAGTTTGTTTTATTTCTTTTATTTCCTTCATAGAATGTTGGTTTTGTATAGTTCCATGTGTGTGCTGTAGCATGTGTAGTTCCAGTCCGTTGTTTTTTGAATCCACTTCAAAGTTCTAAATTTTAACTGTAAGTCATATTATTAATAAAATCAATTCTTATATGGTGAATATTTTAGTAAAGTATTAACAGATCTATACATACTCATTTTTCTCATTAGGTTTTCCATTAAGATGTTTAGGATGTCATGGGTTGTTCATATTGGTCCAGAAATTCTTGTAGTTTTGTTGGATCTGTAAAATTCTGAGTTTTATTTGCAATAGTGATCTTCATTATTGCTGGATAAAGGAGCCCATATCTATCTAGCCCCTAAAGATTTCAGTTGTGGTCTCATATCTAAAAATTTTTTCCTTTTTAATGCGGTTTCCCTCGCAAAATCAGGGACAATATGTATTTTTGAATCTTGACATTTGAGATTTTTATTTTCTTTAGCTAATTGACAAATTTCCAGCGCTTGTTGATGTCTCAGTAGTTTGAATATTAATGTCCTTGGTCCAGTTTGTGAAGTTTTCCTTTGTGTTGGTATCCGGTGTGCCCTTTCGATTTCCAGTGGTGTTTTAAATTTTAATGGTAGCACTTTAGGTAGAAAGTGTTCCAAAAAAGTAATAGGATTATTTTTTTCTACCCCTTCCGGTATTCCTATTATTCTTAAATTATTTCTTCTTTCACGGTTCCGGCTGTCTTCAAGGTCTTTTTTAATTTCTTCTACCTCTTTCCATATGATTTTGTTTTGTCTTGCGTTCAGATTAAGTTGTTCAAAGTTATCCTCTATTAGGTTTATTCTGTTTTCCGTCACTTCCACTCTTTTAGTTAATGCTGCTGCATCTTCAATAGCTTTTTGTAGTTTTTTGTTGCTGTCCAGAACAATTTCTTTAATTTGTCTTAATTCTTCCATTACATCGAGGTTGTCATCTGATGGCAGTGGAGCTTTTGAAGGAGTGATGCTTGGCTCCGGTTTTGATCGTTTATTACTTCCTGTACCGGATCCTCCTGCTCCTAAATCGCTTTTGTTCTGTTTGCTAGACGTCATTGTCTTTCAATATTTAGATATTTTTCTTTTGAATTTTGATTTTTTTTGTAGTAATTTCAAAAATTATAGCTTTTGATCATGGAGCTATTCGTTTACCCGACCATCGGAATGCGCGTCCAAGCCACGCCCCTGAAAAAAAGTTAAATTTTATAATAATAATAATAATAACTTTATTTTTTGTATACCGCATTACCATGGAAGTTCTATGCGGTTAACAGATGAAGAGACTGTACATTACAGCAAAGTTACACTTTTTTTTTTTTTTTTTTGGCATAGCTACATTTACAGTGAAGTTATTTTTCAGGTCGGTTACTATTGCAGAGAAGTTACATTTGTTGTAAGTTGTATATTGTCACAATCCTATCCCTGAAATGCAGCTTTCGCCAGGGCAGGCTAATGTTAAACCTGGCCCTGTGATTCGGAGGGCGAATCATGGGGATAGGATTGTGACCAAGCCTAGGGGAAAACCCAGGTTTCCCTTGGTAGCAGACAGGTCTGATCTCCAGGCTGGAGAAGAGGAGAGTTGGGACAGCCCACAACAGCCCCTGAGAAACCTTTCTTTCCCTGGAGATCATCAGCTGCAGGGAATGATTAGGCTCCCAAAGCCAGCCAGGAAAGGTAGGCAGAAAACTCCTCCCCCTCAAAGGGCAGGGCAGTTTCCCTGGAGTACTTTTGGGGCTGCTTTGAGAGGGAGAAGGGCAGTCTGTCCTGAACCAGCTCAGGGAAGGATCTTCCCTCCTGAAGGCAACCCAGAGGCTGGGGACTGGGAAATGCAGGAGCCTGACACAGACCCTTTGGACAACCAGCTACCCGGGATAGAACCTATGGAGTTTGGTGAAAGCTCCAGTCTGCCTGAAGAAGTCCTTATGGAAATCAGCTAAGTGGCAGGGCTGGAGAATGTGTGGTTTATTTCCCTACTGGGGCTGGGGTTTGCACTGCTTTGGAGCAAAGGGGGTTTGTTAAGGGAAAACCCTGGGATGGACTTGTGCTGACAGTTCCAGCACTGCTTGAATTAAGAAAGAAAAAAAAAAAAAACGTTTTTTTTTTTGAAATGTGATTCAGTCAGCTGGAGTTAAGCTGACTGTATTTTGACAGGGATTGAGTGAAAGCCTGAGGGGAGTAAAGTTGGGGAGAATTCACTATCCATCCAGGTTGGGATAGTGGGGCCATTAGTGGCAAGTCTGTTTCACAGATTACTTAATTGGTGAATTCACTTGCTCCCCTCCCCCCTGCCAGCTCTTGTATAGTTGGCTGGGGAAGAAGCCAGAATACCTGAAGGCTTGAAGCACCTGGACTATTTCGCTGTGCTGTGACAATGAACTTTGTTTGCTAGTGAGGAGAACTGTTGGGTTTTGGTTCTCCTGATTTCATGAAAATAGTTTTTGGTTTTTGTTTATGTTCCTTACCTGAACAAAGGTCTGAGTTGGTCCCTTTTGCTTTTTGGAGACCGCCTCATCGTGAGTGCCTGATTTAAATATTTGCTTTATGACTTTGTGTTTGGGAACAAACTATTGGACAGAGCATATCACACTTTTCTCTGAATAAAGTGTATTACTGAGGATTAATGAAGAATTGACTTTTTTCTGTCTTTGTGCTTTATTGATAAGCCAGTGAATGGTAACCAGCAGGACCTCTCTCAGTTGGGGAGGCACGTCAGAGCGGCGTAACTGTGAGCGCGGGCCGGACCTCCTTGATTCACAGGTACCGGCTCCGCTACAATATATATAGTGGAGTTCATACAGTAGTTACATACGGCGGTGCTATATACTGCGGAGTTCAATAAAGCAGAGCAGAGGCATTTAGTAAGAGAGGTAACGAAGAAGGGGTGATAAGTTGGATAGGGTGATCCATTTTGTTAAGCCATTTGGTGGCTGACAGGAAAGGAGGAGTCGAGAGTCTGAGGTAAGTCAAGGTCCAAGGAGGAGGCAAGGAAGGGGGGGGGGGGAGAAGTTAGAGGAATTTATCAAAAAGGTAGGTTTTGATTGACTTCCTGAAATTTACTCTATAATGGAGGGTTCCAAACCCCCCCCCCCCAACAGCAGCACAAACAATATGAAGTAAATTAGGGGGTAGGGTTTCTCCACTCACACCCCGCATCACAGCTCTTTAAAGGTAACTTTTTAGGCAGCCCTGAAATGTCGTCGCGCGGATGACTATGAACCCCAACGAATATGCATGCGATCTATTTGCATGCACTGCTTTTGAAGGAGTCTGGGACTGGTTTTCCTAAGTGTTGAACTAAGTTTTCTCCTTAATAAATTGCTGAATTATGTTTAGCTGCAGACATAACTTATCTGATGTTCTAGCCTACCTGTACTGGGTGTTAGCTTGGACATTCTAACTTCTTATGGCTATCTCAGCATAAACGACATGTAACAGAAAGACTGCAGGGCCTAGATAAGTGACTTGCTAGTGTGAGCTTAGCACCAATGATTGTTAAGAAAAGTAACACGTGAAAAGTTTTTTCTAGAATTCAGTTGTATAGCCAGAATAAATATCTCTGTAACTCCCTGATTGCAGCACTTCTGAAGCCAGCTTGGAGCTCAGGAGTCGCATATATATGCTAATAAAACCTGTTGCTTTCTTCAAGTCTCTAGGTTTTTTGGCTGCCCAAAGTGACCTTTCACTTTCAATGCATATTCATTGGGGAAATCCTGAAAACCCGACTGGATTGCGGCCCTTTAACATCCCTGCTCTACGGACCACTTCGGCGAGGCCTCTCTCTCGCTCTCTCATAGATGCGTTAGAAGGCGGCGCCCAGGGGAGCCAACAGCCTCCTTCATCTTACAATTGTGCTCGACGATTACACTGTTTAAAAATATATATTATCCAAGGACAAGCAGGCAGCATATTCCCACACATGGGTGACGTCACCGACAGAGCCCCGCAACGGACAGCCTCGAAAGCAAACTTGCTTGAAGATCTCGATCTTTCGAGCACTGCACCGCGCATGCGCGCGTGCCTTCCCGCCCGAACTAGGGGGCGCATCTCCTGAGAGGATCCTCAGTTCGTTTAATTCCGCGGAGACAAGAAGACACGTTTTTCTACATCTCTGCAGCATTGCCTTCTCTTCACCGCGGCTGTTTCTTTTCTTTCAGTAAAGTTCGGTCGCTGTGTTCTCCTATTTCTTTTTTGTTTTCTTTTCTTAAAAAAAAAAAAAAAAATTTTCAATTGTTTCTTTTATTTCTTGTCCGGCCGGTGAGCCTTGGGCCTAGGCCCAATTGCTCCTTCCGTTCGACACAGACTTTATTTTTTCTATGTCCCGGCCTCTCACCGGGTTCAAACGTTGTCGTCAGTGTAATCGTGTGATTTCGGTCACCGATCCCCACTGCCGCTGTCTACAGTGCCTGGGTCCCACTCATTCCCCAGAAGATTGTCACCGTTGTTTTACTCTCACTCCACGGGCTTTTCGACGCCGGTGCGCTCAATTTTTTCAACTTTTCGGAGACATGGAGCAACCTTCGGATTCTACTTCGACCTCGGCGGCTGCCCCGGTCTCGAAGGCTTCGACTCCGACGACATCGACGACTACAGTCTCGAAGGCTTCGACCCAGGCTCCGGCTGGAGCTTCGGTCTCGAAGGCCTCGACCTTGCCTGCTTCGGTTCCCTCGAAGACGGTGTCATCTGCGAAGTCTTCTATGGGGGGTAAGTCTCCGGGTTCTCTTTCAGGTACCGTACCCAAGAAGCCACCAGAGTCCTCTGCACGTCCATCTTCCAAGCGTACCTCCAAGATAAGGGAATACTCACCTTCGGGGTCGCCCTCTTCGGAGCGTACTGCTGCACCTACGAGGTCAGAACCTTCTGTCTCGGTGCCGATGCTGGAGGACATGTTGAAATCTATACTCACCACTCAGATTTCCTCCTTAGTGGCTCAATTGGTCCCGTACTCGACCTTGCCTCGGACTGATCAGCCTGTCACCCAACCAGAGCTTCCAGTATCTCGAGGCCGATCCAGGACATCGAAGAAAATTTCTTCGTCTGATTCTTCTCCAGACTCACCTCTTCCGAAGCACCGGTCAAAGCATTCGAGACCTATTGCTTCCAAGCTTCGGAGGGAGTTTTCGGCATTGGATACCGAGACTTCTCTGCCTCATTCTTCGAAGCCGAAGCACAGATCTCGACACCATCGCACATCGACTCGAAGTCCTTCTCGACCGAAGACTCCACCGTCGAAGCCACCCCGTCGAGACAGTTCACCACAGACCTCGACTCATTCGGTACCACGTACACCTGGTACTTCTCCATCCAGGAGCCTTAAGAGAAAACATTCTCTTACTCCACCTCACAGTGCAGCTTCTTCTGTGACTCTACGTCTAGACTCAGAACCACTTTCACCATATTCCAGAGAGGCTTCTCCCTCATACTCAGCTCTTCCTAAATCTCGCAGTGTATCTCCTGAGGAAGCGTCTGATTCCAAATCCATTTCTTTTGCCAAATTTATATTTGATATGGGACAAGCTCTCAAACTGGATCTTCATTCAGATTCTAAGTATACTCCTGAATATTTAGCAGATATGGAGCTTCCTCATCCACCTAAAGAGTCCCTCAGATTACCTATGACTCCTGTTCTGAAACAAACCTTTGTTCGTAATATGGAGACTCCTTATTCCATCACTGCCATTCCATCTAAATTGGAATCCCGTTATCGAACAGTTCCATGTAAAAGTTATGAAAAGTCTCAACTATCTCATCAATCCCTGGTAGTAGAATCCTCTTTAAAGAAAGCACATCCTTCTAAAATCTATGCTTCAGTTCCTCCAGGTAGAGAAGGTCGTACCATGGATAAGTTTGGTCGCCGTTTATACCAGAACTCTATGATGGCAAATAGAGTTCTTAATTACAGCTACATTTTTACATCCTACTTCAACCATTTTTTGAAGATTTTACCATCTTTTTACCCTGATATCTCTACCACTCGTCTTTCAGAATTTAAACTCATCCTTAAGACTCTTTCTCAATTACAACTCTTCATGTTACAAGCCTCATATGACGCATTTGAACTCTCATCTCGAGTATCGGCCTTTGCTGTAGCCATGTGTCGTTTAGCATGGTTACGTATTGTGGACATGGATCCCAACCTTCAAGATCGATTGGCAAATCTATCTTGTCAGGGAAATGAATTATTTGATGACTCTATTGAAGCAGCTACCAAGCGTCTTTCAGAACATGAACGCTCTTTTGCTTCCCTCATTCGACCAAAACCTAAACCTGCACCAACTAGAGGTTTCAAACAGACTCCACGTCGTTATCTTCAGAAAACGACTCCTGCTTTTTCCAGACCTCCTCCTCGTCGTCCTCAACAACAGCGACAACAAAAGTCTCAAACTCCTGCTGCCACCAAACCTGCTCAGTCTTTTTGACAATCTCAACATGAGCATTCCAATTTCTCTGTTTCCAAATTCTCCCCTCCCCATAGGGGGTCGCCTGTCCACATTTTATCACCAGTGGGAGCTCATTACATCAGATCTCTGGGTGCTTACCATCCTACGAGAGGGATACTCTCTTTGGCTACTTCAGGTGCCTCCAGATCGCCATCCAAGAGAGTGTCCTTCCAATCAGTCACATCTTCCCCTTCTTCTTCAAGAAGCTCGAGCTCTGCTTCTCCTACAAGCTGTGGAGGAAGTTCCTCTTTCCCAAAGGAACTTGGGATTCTACTCCCGTTATTTTCTAGTTCCCAAAAAGACGGGGGATTTGCGACCGATCCTGGATCTCAGCGCTCTCAACAAATATCTAGTCAAAGAGAAATTTCGAATGCTCACTCTGCCAACTTTATATTCCTTAATGGATCAAGGGGATTGGATGTGTTCCCTCGATCTCAAAGAGGCGTATACTCATCCCTATTCATCCAGCATTTCACAAGTACCTCAGATTCCAAGTAGGAAGCCTTCATCTGCAATACCGTGTTCTCCCCTTCGGATTGGCTTCTTCTCCCAGGGTTTTCACAAAATGTCTCGTGGTGGTGGCTGCAGCTCTTCGCAACCAGAGTCTCCAAGTATTTCCATACCTAGACGACTGGCTCATCAAAGCTCCCTCTTTTTCAGGGGTTATTGCAGCGACCCAACAGACTATTCTTTTTCTACAAAGTTTGGGATTTCACATCAACTTTCCCAAATCTCACTTGACTCCTTCTCAGTCTCTCCAGTTCATAGGAGCAACTCTGGACACTATCAATCTGAAAGCATACCTTCCACAACCACGTCAGGCCGCCCTTCTTCAGATTTCTCAACAACTCTTCCAACTTTCAACTGTTCCAGCACGAAAGATGATGGTTCTGCTCGGTCACATGGCTTCTACAGTTCATGTGATTCCTTTTGCCAGACTTCACCTTTGTATTCCTCAATGGACACTGGCATCCCAATGGCAGCAATCCGTGGATCCACCAACTCGACTGATTTCCATAACTCCTTCATTGCGGAAGTCTCTCCGTTGATGGATGCACTCTTTGAATCTTTCAAGAGGCTTGCTGTTCCACCCTCTTCCTCATCAGAAAGTCCTCACAACCGACTCATCAATGTACGCATGGGGAGCTCATGTGGACGGTCTTCGCACTCAGAGTCTCTGGACTCAAGAAGACCGTCGGTGTCATATCAATCTGTTGGAACTCAGAGCGATATTCTATGCTCTCAAAGCTTTTCAACATCTCCTTCACGACATGGTGATTCTTGTACGTACCGACAACCAGGTAGCCATGTATTATGTCAACAAACAGGGAGGGACGGGATCTCACTCCCTCTGTCAAAAAGCCCTGAAATTGTGGCATTGGGCAATTCTTCACAACATCTTCCTCAGAGCTGTTTATATTCAGGGTCAACACAATTATTTGGCGGACAAATTGAGTCGTCTTTTACAGCAAATGGACACTCAATTCTCTTACTCTTCGCCAAATCTTTGCCCGTTGGGGAACTCCGCAGATAGATCTGTTTGCGTCACCTCTCAACTTCAAACTGCCTCAATTTTGCTCCCGCATCTATGCCCCTCAACGTCTCGAAGCGGATGCGTTTCTACTAGACTGGAGGAATCAGTTTTTTTATGCTTTTCCTCCGTTTCCTCTGATTCTCAAGACTCTAGTCAAACTGAAGTCAGAACATGCCACCATGATTCTGATAGCTCCTCGGTGGCCCAGACAACCTTGGTTCTCCCTTCTACTTCAACTCAGCACCAAGGAGCCTCTTCTTCTACCAGTATTTCCCTCTCTACTCACGCAGAGTCACGGATCCTTGCTTCATCCCAATCTGCAGTCTCTACATTTAACAGCTTGGTACCTTTCTGCATAACAGACTTTTCTCAATTTTCTCCGTCTGTTCAAGATATCTTACTTGCTTCCAGGAAGCCATCAACTAGACAATGTTATGGCCAGAAGTGGACTAGATTCTCTGCTTGGTGTTCTACACGTCACTTGCCACCCAGATCTTCCTCCTTGACATCCGTTCTGGACTACTTACTTCATTTGTCACAATCTGGACTTCAAACTACATCTATTCGAGTCCATCTTAGTGCTATAGCTGCTTTTCATCAGCCTCTGGATGGAAAACCCCTTTCTGCACATCCTATGGTTTCTCGCTTTATGAAAGGACTTCTCAATCTCCATCCACCGCTTAAACCACCACCAGTGGTTTGAGATCTCAATGTTGTTTTAGCTCAACTTATGAAACCTCCTTTTGAACCGCTTGACAAAGCCCACCTCAAGTATCTCACTTGGAAAGCTGTGTTTTTGATTGCCCTCACTTCTGCTCGAAGAGTCAGTGAGCTACAAGCTTTGGTTGCAGATCCACCCTTCACAGTTTTTCACCATGACAAAGTGGTCCTCCGTACTCATCCTAAATTCTTACCTAAAGTTGTTTCAGACTTTCACATCAATCAGTCTATTGTTCTACCTGTGTTTTTTTCCAAAGCCTCATTCTCATCCTGGAGAAGCCGCTCTTCATACCTTGGACTGTAAACGTGCTTTGGCTTTCTACCTCCAACGCACTCAACTTCACAGAACATCTCCTCAACTTTTCATCTCATTTGATCCAAACAAGTTGGGACGTCCTATATCAAAACGCACAATCTCCAACTGGATGGCTACTTGTATTTCTTTCTGCTACACTCAGGCTGGTCTTCCTCTGCAAGGTCGAGTGACGGGCCACAAAGTTAGAGCTAAGGCGGCATCTGTAGCTTTCCTTCGATCAACTCCTATTGAGGAAATCTGCAAGGCTGCCACTTGGTCCTCGGTTCATACTTTCACCTCTCATTATTGTCTGGATACATTATCCAGGAGGGATGGCCACTTTGGCCAATCTGTTTTGCAAAATCTTTTTTCGTAAATTGCCAACTTCCCTTCATCCCTTTTTACTTAGCTTGGAGGTCACCCATGTGTGGGAATATGCTGCCTGCTTGTCCTGGGATAAAGCACAGTTACTTACCGTAACAGTTGTTATCCAGGGACAGCAGGCAGATATTCCCACAACCCTCCCACTTCCCCTGGTTGGCTTCTTGGCTAAGTATCTGAACTGAGGATCCTCTCAGGAGATGCGCCCCCCTAGTTCGGGCGGGAAGGCACGCACGCATGCGCGGTGCAGTGCTCGAAAGATCGAGATCTTCAAGCAAGTTTGCTTTCAAGGCTGTCCGCTGCGGGGCTCCGTCGGTGACGTCACCCATGTGTGGGAATATCTGCCTGCTGTCCCTGGATAACAACTGTTACGGTAAGTAACTGTGTGCTTTTTCTTCGTAATAGAGAGAAATAAACCAAAAACAGGTAATAGCTTTTTCACTGGACTAACTGAGCTCATCATAAAGTGCATCAGGTGAGTCCCATAAGAAGGGATTATTACCCGGCTTTAGTTTCATTTCTATTTATTTCCTCAGTGAAGACTCCTTAAACTGACCGAGTGAACGCCAGCGCCCACCCAAGGGCTGGCGCGCATCCGTAGCCGAGGCTCAACATCGGCCTTTCCTCTCGCTACCACGTCCTTCTAGCTCTCCACCTCACACACAAAAAAAGGCGGCTTTAACAGTGCGCAGGCGCCGCGAGTTTCCTCACGCCGTCTCCAGGACTGCGTGTGCGCAGCGGGGCAGCCTGCGCGCGACGGTCTTGCTTCTGCGCGTGCGCACTGTTATTAGTAGGAGGCATGCGCGCTGTCTCCTTCCAGCGCACCTGTGCAGTGGGCGGTTTGCTCCCGTCGTCTCTAGCAGTACGCGTGCGCATTGCGACCTCCACGCGGCGGTTCTTTGTTTCCGCGCTTGCGTACAGCGTATTCCTCGTCGGTGTAGTGCGAGCATGCGCAGTGCGTCTTACCGTGTCGGTACCGGAAGGTGTTCGGGGGGGTCCTGGTTTTACTGAAGAAGCAGGAGGACGTCGCTCTCCGCCGGGTAAAGTGGCGTGGGCCGAATCAGTGTCAGCCTTATGGCTCCAGGAAAAGATCCGGGTTTTACTTCTACTGCTGTCAATGGAAGTAAAACCCGGATGTCCCAATCCGGCCTCCTTTTTCGGGAGCCATATGCTAAGCCAGGGTGGCAAAGTCCCTCCTCGAGGGCCGCAATCCAGTGGGGTTTTCAGGAGATCTATGTGCATACACTGCTTTCAATGCATATTCAAGGGGGAAATCCTGAAAACCCGACTGGATTGTGGCCCTCACGGAGGGACTTTGAAGACCCCTCTGCTAAGCCTACTGTCAGCCTCTTGCTCTCTTTCACTCTCCTCCTGCCTTGCTTTTAACCACTAACCCAGCGAATCATGTTTCTCTATTTCCACTGTTCATATCTTGTATCTTATTGTATTCACCCCAGTACCTGCTCACTTTGTATTATCCTGTTGTACTCTCTCTAGACAAGACTTCACTGTAAACCGCTTCGAACTTAGGGTATAGCGGTATATAAGAAATAAAATTATTATTATTATATAGCGAGTGTCACTTCTGGCGTTGGCGCCTCTCTATCCCCATATGAACCTCGTCTCACTTTGCCTGAGCTCGGGGCTCTGGTTGAAGGGACATCAACGTGATGACATTGTGCGCGTGTGTGTGACATCATCGCATTGGCATCCACACATGCTCAGAGGCCCTCCAGATATGGCCCCGCGCTCAGGGAAAACGAGACAAGGTTAGTGCGAGGATGGGCTGGAGGGTGGAGCAAAAAAATGTTTGCTGTCATTATTCTAACCCCCACTCGCTTGTAAAGCACCCATGCCTGACAAACCCCTTTTTTCTAGCGTCCTCCGGCTTCCCGGTCTCACCTTCAAAGCAGCCTGCAGAGTCGGCCTCCACAGCACGGTCCTGCCCCTTCTCTGACGTACGGAACCGCAGCAGAGGCCGACTGCAGCCTGCTAGGATCACTACAGCCAACCAGCGATCCTCTGCAGGCTGCTTTGATGGTGGACAATGGGATGGAGGGACGGAAGGAACAGAGGGTATTTTCTGGTGGGCTAAATCTAATTACACTGCGGGCCAGATTTTGACACCCCTGCTCTAGATGCAAGGCGAACATTTTTCACATTGACTACATGCTCTAGACCACAGTTCTTCAACCGCCAGTCTGCAAAAAAATCTTGCCAGTCCGCAAAGGATTCGGGTCCCCGCCGCAACGAAAGGTGCCGGTGTCAGCTGACTTGCAACTTCCTGTTGCCGTCGCTGTGCCGGGACTCCTGCCTTCGCCGGGACTTCTGCCGCGTATGCTTCCTGCCCTGTCTCCGCACCTCTAGACCAGCAGCGGCAGCTCTGTGTGCTTTTAACTTCGGCACAGAGCTGCCCCTAATCAATAGTTTAGCGCGGTTTCATGAGGCAGCCTCGGGGTCTTTGCTAGGCCAGCCCGCTTCAATGATGCGATGTGGGCCGGCCTAGCAAAGGCCCCGAGGCTTCCTCATGAAACCGTGCTAAACTACTGATTAGGGGCAGCTCTGTGCTGAAGTTAAAAGCACACAGAGCTGCCACTTGCCTAAAGACTCTTGGGCCGCTGAAGGAGGGCAAAGAGCAGCTGTCCTTGAGGTCTCCCTTTTTTCCACCTTTTTTTTTTTTCTTCAAACGGCAACGGGCCCCAGCATCGACATCAAGTAAGTTGCAAGGAACAGTGGAAGCGGTTCTGCTCGGCCAAAGCTTCCTCTCTGACATGAGCCACCCTCAGGGGAAAAAAAGTGACCCGCAAAGGTGAGGGGAAGAGGGGCAGATGATGGAAGTTGTGGGGGGGAGAGAGAGAAGGGGCAGATGATGGAATGGAGGAGATGAGTGAGAGAAGGGGACAGATGATGGAAATGAGAAGAAGGGAGAGAGAGCAGAAGGCAGATGGATGTCAGTTGAGAGGGGAGAGCAGATGCTGAATGGAAGTGGGGAAAGAACACATACTGAATGGAAGGAGGAGATAAATAAAGGGAGAAGAAAATAGTAAGATAATGGAAGGATGAGGGAAAGGGGTGACAAGCTGTGGGTAGACACAGTGAAAAGGGAAACAGGACTAAATAGTAAGAAATAATTTAATTTAGACGGAGGCAGAAAATAGAGAAGGAAGACCAGAGAAGAAAAGGGAAGAGAGAGCAGAGAACGATATTAGATCTGAGTGGAGGAAATGAGAAGAGAGAGATGCTAAAAACCACAGGGAGGAGGGAAGGACAGAGATGCCAGACCATGAGAGGAACAGAAGGAAGATGATGGATGTCAGACCAAATTGGGGGGGGGGGGCAGGAGGAGAGTTGGCAGGGAAAGACAGACAGTGAATGGAAGGGGCAGATGCTGGACTGAAGAGACAGAGAAGGTTATGGGCCATGGTACGCCCTCACCTGGAGTACTGCGTCCAGCACTGGTCACCGTACATGAAGAAGGACACGATACTACTCGAAAGGGTCAGAGAAGAGCGACTAAGATGGTTAAGGGGTTGGTGGAGCTGCCATACAGCGAAAGATTAGAGAAACTGGGCCTCTTCTCCCTCAAACAGAGGAGATTAAGAGGGGACATGATCGAAACATTCAAGATATTGAAGGGAATAGACTTAGTAGAGAAAGACACTATTCACCCTCTCCAAGGTAGGGAGAACGAGAGGGCACTCTCTAAAGTTAAAAGGGGATAGATTCCGTACAAATGTAAGGAAGTTCTTCTTCACCCAGAGAGTGGTAGAAAGCTGGAACGCTCTTCCAGAGGCTGTTATAGGGGAAAACACCCTCCAAGGATTCAAGACAAAGTTAGACAAGTTCCTGCTGAACAAGAACGTGCGCTGGTAAGGCTAGTCTCAGTTAGGGTGCTGGTCTTAGACCAGAGGGCCGCCGCGTGAGCGGACTGCTGGGCATGAAGGACCACTTGTCTGACCCAGCAGTGGCAATTCTTATGTTCTTAGGGCAGACGCTGGATGGAAGAGAATGAAAAGGCAATGAAAGCAGAAACCAGAGACGACAAAAGGTAGAAAAAAATAATTTTATTTCTATCTTGTGATTCAAATATATCAGATTTGAAATATGTATCTTGCTAGACATAACTGGGGAGTGCAAAGCCCAGGCAGTGCTTCTTTAGCTTCCAGCTAGCTTAGGGCTCTCTCTGACCAGGGGGCAGTTGCCCTAGTTCCACTCCCCTAACACCATTCCTGTCATGTGTGACTGTGGTATTCTGTTACATGATATTTGTGTAGCATTCTGTAATAATTTGGCTTATTCAGTTTTCTTGATAGTAGAGGAGATATATGTGAAGGGGAGGGGAAACAGGGTTTTTTTTATCTTTGCCCTGTATTATTGTATTTATAAAATGACAATTGTATAGAATATTGTTTCTTTTTATACTTTCATAAAATATGTTCAATATAAAATCATAACTATTTGAGGCTTGTGCGGATGGGATCAGATGGTTTGTGGGACCGAGCTTGCGGGGACGGGGTGGCAATGGTTTTTAAAAAAAATTTCAATTAAGGTTTATTCTTTTTCCTTAGGGGATAATTTGTAGAAATGGGGGTGGGCGGGGGGGATAGGATAATCCAATTAAATAGCGGTATATTTCAACTGATTAATGGATATAAGAAACATGGTATATATGTATGAATAGAAAAGGAAAGGGGGTAAAATTATTGGAAATATGTTGTTATGAAATATTAGGGGATATATGTAATATGATGAGATATATTTGTTGTGCATTAATATATATAATAAAATGAAAAAAGAGTTTGAGGAAGAAGGGTGGGGAGAGGGATAGGTTAAAGTATGATTAATTGTATTAAGGAAGAGGGATGTCTAAGTATGTATATGTTTGGATAGATTATTTTATTGATATGGGAAGGGATGGGAGGTGGGTGGGGGGGAATTAAAACATGTATAATAATATTGTGTAAGAATGTCAAGTGAGTTATGTGAATTAATTGTAATAATATTGTACACTTGTTGAGAGAAATAAAAAGGAATAAAGATTAAAAAAAAATAAAAAAAATTTCAGTCTTAGTAGTTTGCCGGTCCACAAAATAATTATTTTATTTCCGCCGGTCCATAGGTGTAAAAAGGTTGAAGAACACTGCTCTAGACCACTGTTCTTCGACTGCCGATCTCCAGAAATTTCCTGCCGCTCCACAGGGCCAGCAAGTGCATCGGGCCTCATTCAGTGCTCTTAAGCCGCTGGTCCATGATGCGATCAAGGCGGCATTGTTTTCAGGCCGGCTCCCTGTTCCTGAGTGCGGAAGTGCATAAAGCCGTGGGAAGAGGCTCCTATGCTTGTCCTGCACCTGAACTGGAAGCCTTTTCTCTGACGTCGCAAGGCTTCCAGATGAGGCATGGGATGCGCGTAGGAGCCTCTTCCCACAGCTTTGCACTGCAGCACTCAGGAAGAGGGAGCCGTCCGAAGATAACGGGGGGGAGGGGGAGGGGCAAGCCAAAAGGCAAGGCACAGCATGGAGGGTGGTAGACAACAACGGTAAGGGGAATAATTTAATTTTTTTATTTTAGTGTTTGATTTACATCTGCTGTCTGTTCAAGCAGAAATGCATTTGTTTCTTTTCCTCTGGGGTTGTACTGCTTGCAGAGTCTTGCATCTTAGGGTTTGTTTCTAAATATTAGTATTTTTAGTTTTTGGTCCTGCATTTGCATGGGGTTATCTGTTTTATGGTAGGAATGAATGTTGAGAAGCATACAGTGTGCTTTGTGTATTTTAATTTTGTGGTTAACCATTATGTGTTGTTAATACGATTATTGTGTGTGTGTATGAAAAATGAATGGAAAAAATGGTGGGGGTCTGGGGTGGAGGTTGGGTGGAGATAGGCGGGATCTGGCTCATGACTTAGCCCAATATTCTTCAAATGCCGGTCCTTGGACCGGTGCCGGTCCACAAAATAATTATTTTATTTCTGCCAGTCCATAGGTGTCAAAAGGTTGAAGAAAACTGCTCTCTAGACAGTGCTGGTATAGAAATAAGGGCTCAGCCACAGATCAGGAAACTTAACTGTATTTTTGGTTTCAGACAAACCTGTGAAGATGCTGAAGGCTGTGATCCTAATTGGTGGCCCCCAGAAAGGTAAGAGACTCCCCAGAATCCTCTATCCAAAACAAAGATTGTGTCATTGTCCCTACTAATTTCTGTCCTGCCTCCTCCCTCTCTCCCCCAAACCTCTCTGCGCCCCTTTACCATTTCCTCCACTTTTGCACAGAAAAACAGACTTGACAATGAGCAAGAGCCATTTCTGCCCATTTCCTCCTCTTCCTGGACCTCTCTTTATTTCTGGCTTGACCTACCTCACTAATAAGGATTGCTTCTGCCTTCATGACCCTCTCTGAGGAAAGGTTAGAGCTGAATATCAAGACCTTGTACTAGGACTTTGTCCTTTCTTGTTACTGGTGCATTCATTCTGCAGCTCTTCACTGTCTTGTTTTTTGTACATCACTCTTTATGACCTCTGCTCATTGGGCAACTCACTCTTCCAGCTCCTACCTCCATACATTTCTACCTTGCTGTGCCATACAGCTGGAATAGACATCCTACTCCCTCTTTGATCTTCTTTAAAACCAGTCTAAAATTATGTTTATCTTTTGGACTGTATGCTGTGTGTGTGTGTGATATGTTTCTTTGGTGCAGGCTCCAGAATTAGGCTGGATGCTCTGGTGATGTCTTGTAAATTACCTGTACAGAGCATGATCACTTCCTTTTCTCTGGTAATAGTTTGCTCTAGGTATCCATTGGTATTCTATGACTATCACCCCCTGGTCTTGAGTTGTGCACTAGGGGATTTAATCTTGGAAGATGCATGCAGCAATCTTAAATCAGTGCCAGTTAACTGCTCAATTAATATCAGTTTAATGCAGTTAATTAGCTCATAAGCCACTTAGAGATCCGTGCACAAATTTTGGTGCTGAAATCCCAGAACCACATATAGAATCTGGGGAACAGCGGAAGAGTGGCCCTGTGGTTAGGGCTGCAGGTTCAAGCCCAGCGCTGCTTCTTCTGACCCTGGGCAGGTCACTTAAGTGGTGTATAAATATTTACCCCCTTCTAATTTCCCCTAATGTTGTATATATGCCACACCCATTATTTTGTTGATTTGTTTCTTAAATAAATGGCTTTTGATCTTTAAACACAATGTAATATTAGACAAAAGGAACCCAAATAAACACGTAACACATCTTAAAATGTTATTCTTTAAAATAATTAAAGTAATAATTTATCTAACTTCTATTTTGTCATGTGAAAAAAAGAAACTGTCCCCTTAGTTACAGAACCAGTTGACAAAATATAATCAATTCAGCTGATTGAGCATGGCAATGACTAATTGCAGCCAGCCCTCTCTATATAATCAAACCTTAGCAGGAGTGACAAAGTCACCCCAAAGTTTCTACAAGAATGTGCCGAACAGGTCCCTCCAGTCCCAGGATGAAATATGCCTCAAAACGCCCCCTGGTCGTGCCCTTCAACTGCAAACCGCAAATCGATGATCCTATTCCCACTGGAATCAACTGCCCTCACAGATCAGATCCCTTAAAGGACTCCTCAACTTTAGGAAAGCAATAGACACACACCTCTCCACTAACTCCCCTGCCCATGACCAAAGATTATTTTTATTATTATTATTATTCTTTATTCTTATATACCGCCATACCCAGCGAGTTCTAGGCGGTTTACATCAATTAGCAAATGACCTGCATTGACAAGCAGATTTGCGATAAATTACAACGATTTACAGCAGTCAGCAATGGAATTACAGCGATTTACAACAGTCTGCAATGAGGGGAAGATTTACAACAATTTAACAGAAATTGCAGCTTTGATCGAACTAGACAAGGGAAGTAGAGTGGGAAAAAAGGGAGGGTCGGGTGAAGGAGGAAGGGGGCAGGGGTGGGGCAAGTGTTATGTGGGGTGAAGGGAAAATTGAGGTTCGTGTTTGCTGAATAGGTAAGTTTTTAGTAGTTTTCTGAAGGCAAGGTAAGTGGGGGCCTCGAGTATCATCTGGGCTAGCCATGGGTTCGACTTGGCTGCTTGGAAGGCGAAAGTTCTATTGAGGAATCTTTTGAGAGGACAGTGTTTTGGCGAAGGGAAGGCGAACAGTTGGAGTCTGCGTGATCTCCTGTTGTTGCAATAAAGGTTAAAGTGGGTGTTTATGTAACTTGGAGTAGAACCGTTAACCGATTTGTAGCAGAAGCATGCGAATTTAAAAAGAACTCTAGATTCAAATGGTAGCCAGTGTAGTTGGTGGTAGAAAGGGGTGACATGTGTACATGGGCACTAGATCCTGGTACGTGTCACGTTAGGATAAAAACTATAGACAGATAGTGGAACTTTTTGGACAGCACAGGGTCCCATTATATCTGGTGTAAAGCAGATACAGCATTCCACAGTAAGATTTGCTATAATCCCTGGAATATTTTATTTATATATTTAAAAAAATTTCTGTACCATTTAAAAAAAAATACTAAACGGTTTATATTACAGGGGTGTCCAACTTTTTGGCTTCACTGGGCTGCATTGGCCGAAAAAAATGTTTCTGGGGCTGCACAAACTTTCAAACGCTGCAGCAAGATACAGGAAGGAGTCGGCAAGATGGTAAACACCCGCGGGCAGCAGAGGAAAACACTGCATCGCCCTTGACCAGGGCCGCACAAAATACTTCACAGGGCTGCATGCGGCCCTCGGGCTGCAAGTTGGACACCCCTGGTTTATAACAATAAAAACATACATAAAAACACAGAGGATATAGAATCGGAAAATAATATTGAACTAAGGCAAGTACTGGGCAGATTTTCGCGGTCTGTATATGACCGTTTGCGGGAGGATGGACTGGGGAGGGTTTCAATGGCTGGTAGGGTGTAGATGGGCTGGAGTAGGTTTTAATGGAGATTTCAGCAGTTGGAACCCAAGCACAGTACTGGGTAGAGCTTTGGATTCTTGCACAGAAATAGCTAAGAAGAAAAAATTTAAATTGAATCAGGTTGGGTAGACCGGATGGACCATTCGGGTCTTTATCTGCCGTCATCTACTATGTTACATAAAGTGAAAAAACAGGAAATCCAATACACCAGCACTTAACTTTAAAAGAAGGAGACTATGATAACATGAGGAAAAAGGTAAAAAAAGAAATTTAGATTTGCAACTGCAAAGATCAAAAATATACATCAGGCCTGGATGTTATTAAAAGATACCTTCCTGGAAGCCCAGACTAGATATATTACAATGTTTTAAAAAAGGAGGAAGGAAGATCAAATGGCAACCAGTGTGGTTAATGAGTGAAGGAAGCTATTAGAGGTAAAAGAGAATCCTTCAGAAAGTGGAAGAAGGATCCAATTGAAAATAATTGTAACACCACAAGAGAGATCTTGAAAAGAAGATTGCGCTGGAAGCAAAAATGTTTTTAGATTTATTAAAATCAAAAAGCCGGGAAGAGAATCGGTTGGACCACTAGACAACTGAGGGATAAAAGGAGCGCTCAGGGAAGACAAGAACATAGTGGAGAGATGAATTAATCTTTGCTTTGGTCATTATCATGGAAGATATGAGGGAGCTACTGGTGCCAGAAATGCTATTCAATTCTGATGAATCAGAGAAACTCAAACAAATCTCTAATATTGGATGAAGTAATGGGTCAACTTGAGAAATTGAACAGTAGCAAATCTGGACGGGATGGTATACATCCCAGAGTGCTGATAGAATTGAAAAATGAACTTGCAGAACTATTGTTAGTAATTTTTCTTTAAAATCTGGCATAGTACCAGAAGACTGGAGGGTGACCAATGTGATGCCTGTTTTTTTAAAAGGGTTCCAGTGGTGATCCAGGAAATTATTTATTTGAAAAATTTTTGTACCGCCAAAAATCTCAGTGGTTTCCACAAACTTACACAGTGACCCAAATTGTCGTACTTATAGCTTACGACATAACAGAAGTGCACTTAAAAGTACATTCAGCAATTACTCAACTACGGTAAAGGAAAAGCAACACAATTTCAGAGGAATAATTCACATACCGTATTGTATAGACCAGGGTTGTCCAATGTCGGTCCTTGAGGGCCGCAATCCAGTCGGGTTTTTAGGATTTCCCCAATGAATATGCATGAGATCTATTAGCATATATAGAGATCTCATGCATATTTATTGGGGAAATCCTGAAAACCCGACTGGATTGCGGCCCTCGAGGACCGACATTGGACACCCCTGGTATAGACCGATGAATCCGACGTCAGTGCTGGACAAAATGGTAGAGAGTATTATAAAGAAGAAAAATGACAGAACATATACATAAGCATGGATTAATGAGAGAAAGCCAACATGAATTTAGTCAAGGGAAGTCTTGCCTCACCAATCTACTGTGAATGAACATGTGGATAAAGATGAACCGGTTGATTGTGTATTTGGATTTTCAAAAGTACCTCATAAAAGATTTCTGATGACATTAGGAAGTCATGGGATAGGAGGCACTGTCCTATTATGGATCAAGAAAACAGAGTAGGTTTAAATGGTCAATGGACCGCTGCTTTTTCACATATTCATCAATGATCTAGAGATGGGAATAACTAGTGAGAGAATTAAGGGCTCCTTTTACTAAGCTGGCATTAGCGTCTAGCGCGCGTTAATGCCCTAACGTGGCTTAGTAAAAGGAGCCCTAAATTTGCTGATGCAGGATTCCATGTTAGGATCTTGTAGTGCGGCATTCGAATTGAATGAGAGCCTGGCTTGCATTTGGGACTGCACGAGATAGCTAGTGGGGTGTGTCTGATGGATGAGTGCATTTCATCCGATTTTCTTTGTGCCTTCCCTCTACTAGGGACCCGGTTCCGCCCCCTATCTTTTGAGGTGCCAAAACCCCTCTTTCCAGTGGCTGGGGTCCCCATGATTCAACACCACATTGAGGCCTGCAGCCAGGTAACAGAAAGGGAAAAACCTACACTTCCTTATTTTACTATCTGCTCTTGGCCAAGAGGATCACTGGGAGTTGTTATACTTGGGGGAGGGAGGGGGGGGGGGCAGTAAAAAAATTGATTTCATGTGCTAATTACAGATTTTTCCAACTTTTCTAGTCTGTACTTGTCCTAGTAATCAGGATCTCATCTTTTTTGCAGGAGAGAAGGGTGGCTTTGCTGAGGGGAAAAGGGGTCCATTTGACAGCACTGTTCACTCATTATGAAGGAGAGTCAGGGGCTGTTACTTGCTTGTTATGATAGTGAGGAGGCAGTCATGTAACCCTCTTAGAGAGATCAATTCACTCATCAGGGGGGAGAGAGTAGGGGGCTGGCACTTGGTAGGGAAGGGAGAGATGTCAGCTCACTTGTATGTGATGATCTCTGTGATAATTATTTTCAAAATCGTGATGGATTTTGTGTTTGACATCTTTCCCCAGGTTCCAAACATGAAGGAAATATTACTAGTTGGATTTTACCAGCCAAATGAATCTTTGAACAAGTTTCTGGTTGCAGCACAGCAGGAGTTTAAAATCCCTGTAAGGTAAGATTGACGGATCCTATGCTCTGCAACACTGGGCCTCCAAAAGCAGAAGAAGATCATTCAGACTTCTTTGAAAGATTCAGGCCACCATTTTATTTATTTTCAAATTTATATCCTGTCAGAAATCTAAGTCCATGATCATCCTGGGACATTAACTGAGAATGTAACCTAGTGACAGAGTAGATGATGGGAAATAAAGACCAGCATAGCTCAGTTGTTGAGATTTACACCACTAAAAACCTTTCCCAGATACCAGCCATAGAGCTTGAGTACTTACAGGATAGCACTCCTTATCCAGAGCAATGTGTGTCATCTTCTTTGGTTGAGCATACCAGAAGCCTCCCTGTGGATATTGTGGCACTGTAGCACCCCTCCAGGCCACTAACAGTGGGGATGAACTCACCAGTGCCCTCTGCTCACCCCTCCAGCCAAATCTGAGAGTCCACACTTCCCCAACTTAAACTGGAGTAGCTTATTTCTTTTAGCACAGAGTGCATCACTCCGATCGGAAGCTTAACAATAAGAACATATCCCCCTCTCTCTTCTCACAGGGTTTCCACTTTCCTCCCAGCTCTACCTGTCTCAACTAGCTACTTACCAAGCTTTCAAAGCACAGCACTTAATTCTCATCCAGCCAGCTGCACAGCTTCTATCTCCCCCCCCGATTCCCAGGGAAGCTGTGGCTTCACCCTCCAGCTAGCTATCGGGGTCAGTCATTACCTTTCCCTAGAAATACCAACCTTCTGCGCTGCTGCAGGCCTCTCTGCCTCTCACAGCTCCTGTGGGTTAGGGCTCCACTTTGCTGGCGAACTCCTTCTTTCCTCCACCTCTGAGAACTGGCCTGCCTTCCACCAGGCTCCTTCTTTCCCTCTGGCCTCTGAGGAAACCAGCCCCTCCTATACTGGGGACTTCTTTACTCTGCTGGCTTCTTACTTTTAACCAGGGGTGCCCACACTTTTTGGGCTTGCGAGCTACTTTTTAAATGACCAAGTCATAATGATCTACCAACAATAAAATTAAAAAAAAAAACCACAAAGCACACTATACGCATAGAAAATGTTAATTATCATTCCTATTCCTATACATGATACTTAAAGTCCTAGATTTCAAACGTACGGACTTTAATGCAATGGGAAAGTACCTGAAGAAAGAGCTGTTAGGATGGGAGGACATAAGAGAAGTGGAAAGACAGTGGTCTAAGCTGAAAGGAGCAATAAAAATGGCTACGGACCTTTATGTGAAGAAAATCAATAAAAACAAGAGAAAAAGGAAGCCGATATGGTTCTCCAACCTAGTGGCTGAGAAAATAAAGGCGAAAGAGTTGGCGTTCATGAAATATAAAAAAACCCAAGAAGAGGAGAGCAGAAAGGACTACAGGGTGAAATTGAAAGAAGCCAAGAGAGAGATACGTTTGGCGAAGGCACAGGCGGAAGAACAAATGGCTAAAAATGTAAAAAAGGGAGATAAAAATTTTTTCAGATATATTAGTGAAAGGAGGAAGATAAAAAATGGAATTGCTAGGCTAAAAGATGCTGGGAACAAATATGTGGAGAGTGATGAGGAGAAAGCAAATGTGCTAAACAAATACTTCTGTTCTGTGTTCACAGAAGAAAATCCTGGAGAAGGACCGAGATTGTCCGGCAAAGTTACACGAGAAAATGGAGTAGATTCTGCGCCGTTCACGGAGGAGGGTGTTTATGAGCAACTTGAAAAACTGAAGGTGGACAAAGCGATGGGACCAGACGGGATCCATCCCAGGATACTAAGGGAACTCAGAGAGGTTCTGGCGAGTCCTATTAAAGACTTGTTCAACAAATCTCTGGAGACGGGAGTGATTCCTGGGGATTGGAGGAGAGCGGATGTGGTCCCTATTCATAAAAGTGGTCACAGGGATGAAGCAGGAAACTACAGGCCGGTGAGCCTCACTTCAGTTGTTGGAAAAATAATGGAAGTGTTGCTGAAAGAAAGGATAGTATATTTTCTTGAATCTAATGGGTTACAGGATCCGAGGCAACATGGCTTTACAAAAGGTAAATAGTGCCAAACGAACCTGATTGAATTTTTTGATTGGGTGACCAGAGAGCTGGATCGAGGACATATGCTAGATGTAATTTACTTGGATTTCAGCAAAGCCTTTGATACAGTTCCTCATAGGAGGCTGTTGAACAAACTTGAAGGGCTGAAGTTAGGACCCAAAGTGGTGAACTGGGTCAGAAACTGGCTGTCGGACAGACGCCAGAGGGTGGTGGTTAATGAAAGTCGCTCGAAGGAAGGAAAGGTGACTAGTGGAGTCCCTCAGGGTTCGGTGCTGGGGCCAATCCTGTTCAATATGTATGTAAGTGACATTGCTGAAGAGTTAGAAGGAAAAGTGTGCCTTTTTGCAGATGATACCAAGATTTGTAACAGAGTAGACACCGTAGAGGGAGTGGAAAATATGAAAAAGGATCTGCAAAAGTTAGAGGAATGGTCTAATGCCTGGCAACTAAAATTCAATGCAAAGAAATGCAGAGTAATGCATTTGGGGATTAATAATAGGAAGGAACCGTATATGCTGGGAGGAGAGAAGCTGATATGCACGGACGGGGAGAGGGACCTTGGGGTGATAGTGTCCGAAGATCTAAAGGCGAAAAAAACAGTGTGACAAGGCAGTGGCTGCTGCCAGAAGGATTCTGGGCTGTATAAAGAGAGGCGTAGTCAGTAGAAGGAAGAAGGTGTTGATGCCCCTGTACAGGTCATTGGTGAGGCCCCACTTGGAGTATTGTGTTCAGTTTTGGAGACCGTATCTGGCGAAAGACGTAAGAAGACTTGAGGCGGTCCAGAGGAGGGCGACGAAAATGATAGGAGGCTTGCGCCAGAAGACGTATGAGGAGAGACTGGAAGCCCTGAATATGTATACCCTAGAGGAAAGGAGAGACAGGGGAGATATGATTCAGACGTTCAAATACTTAAAGGGTATTAACGTAGAACAAAATCTTTTCCAGAGAAAGGAAAATGGTAAAACCAGAGGACATAATTTGAGGTTGAGGGGTGGTAGATTCAGGGGCAATGTTAGGAAATTCTACTTTACGGAGAGGGTGGTGGATGCCTGGAATGCGTTCCCGAGAGAGGTAGTGGAGAGTAAAACTGTGACTGAGTTCAAAGAAGCGTGGGATGAACACAGAAGATTTAGAATCAGAAAATAATATTAAAGATTGAACTAGGCCAGTTACTGGGCAGACTTGTACGGTCTGTGTCTGTGCATGGCCGTTTGGATGAGGATGGGCAGGGGAGGGCTTCAATGGCTGGGAGGGTGTAGATGGGCTGGAGTAAGTCTTAACAGAGATTTCGGCACTTGGAACCCAAGCACAGTACCGGGAAAAGCTTTGGATTCTCGCCCAGAAATAGCTAAGAAGAAAAAAAAAAAAAAAATTTAAATTGAATCAGGTTGGGCAGACTGGATGGACCATTCGGGTCTTTATCTGCCGTCATCTACTATGTTACTATGTTACTATGTTACTATTCCAGGGTTTTTCAAAGAGGTCAAAGCAGATGGCTCTATGCACTATCACCTCAGTAACAACCATACAAAAATAGACAAATATACCCCCCTCCCTTTTTACTAAACCACGATAGCACTTTTTAGCGCAGGGTGCTGCGCTGAATGCCCAGCGCTGCTCTCGACACTCATAGGCTCCCTGCACTAAAAACCTCTATTGCAGGTTTAGTAAAAGGGGACCTTAGTGTAAAACATAAGAACATAAGCAGTGCCTCCGCCGGGTCAGACCATAGGTCCATCCTGCCCAGCAGTCCGCTCCCGCGGCGGCCCAAACAGGTCACGACCTGTCTGAATCACCAGAAGGGGCCCCCTTGCCACCTTGGTTTCCCATTGAAGTCCTATCTTCCCATCGAAGTCCTAACCCTCCGGTCTTGCACATGCACAACCTGGTTGGGTTTCTATACTTATTACCTGGATACCTCTCTCAGTATCCCACGATCCCTTTATCCCTCAGGAATCCGTCCAATCCCTGTTTGAATCCCTGTACCGTACTCTGCTTGATCACTTCCTCCGGTAGCGCATTCCAAGTGTCCACGACCCTTTGCGTGAAAAAAAACTTCCTTGCATTTGTTTTGAACCTATCTCCCTTCAGTTTCTCCGAATGCCCCCTCGTACCTGTTGTCCCCTTCAGCCTGAAGAATCTGTCCCTATCCACCCTCTCTATGCCCCTCATGATCTTGAAGGTCTCTATCATATCTCCCCTGAGCCTCCTTTTTTCCAGAGAGAAGAGCCCCAGCCTATCCAACCTCTCAGCGTATGGGCAGTGTTCCAGCCCTCTTACCAGTTTCGTTTCTCTCCTTTGGACTCTCTCAAGTACCGCCATGTCCTTCTTGAGGTACGGCGACCAATACTGAACGCAGTATTCCAGATGTGGACGCACCATCGCTCAATACAATGGCATGATGACTTCCCGCGTCCTGGTTGTTATGCCCCTCTTTATGATGCCCAGCATCCTGTTGGCTTTTTTTGAGGCTGCAGCAGATATAAATTCAGACACATTTTGATCACTAAATTTAAAATAAAATCATTTTCCCTACCTTGTCTGGTGATTTCATGAGTCTCTGGTTGCACTTTCTTCTTCTGACTGTGCATACAATCTTTCTTCCCTTCTTTTAGCCTGTATGCTTCCTCTCCTCCAGACCTCATTCCTTCCCCCAACTTTTCCTTCCTCTTCCCTGCCCTTTCTTTCTCTCTGCCTCCCTTTCTTTTTTTTCTGTTTCTCTTCTTTCCTTCTGTCTCCCTGCCTGCCCTTTTTCTTTCTTTCTCCCTGCCCTCCTCCAAGCCACTACCATTGCCATCGGGGACCAGGACCCAAACGCCACCAATAACAGGCCCCAAGCTCTCCCTGTTTCGGCCAACCAGCATTCCTCTCCCCGACGTCAATTCTGACGGGAAGAGGAAGGCTGATCAGCCCAAGATTGTGATCAACCTATTGGGGGAAATGCTGCCGGGTCCTGCCTTCGCGGAAACAGAAAGTAGGCAGGACCCGGCAGGAAGAAGAACAAATACTTCACTAACCTGTCTCCCGTATTAGCCCGTAGCGAACGCTTGCTTCAGGGCTCTCAACATGTGCGTGCCGGCTTCCCTTCTCCCCCCCCCCGGACATAACTTCCGGTTTCGGAGGAAAGGGAAGAGAAGCCGGCACGCACACGTTAGAGCCCTGAGCATAAGTTTGCTACGGGCTGAAATCTCCAAGCCGGGTTTTGTTTTTGTTTTTTTAATGTTCAGCAGCGGCAGATGACAGCTGGGCGGATCGCCCAGCTAAAAGGCCCTAGGGAGAACACTGGAGAGGAAGGCTGATCGGCCCGTAGATCAGGACGGCAACACGAGTCTATCACGGAGCCCGGGATGGGCTCCGCGATCGACTCACGTTGCCTTCCTGAGCTACTGGTCGATCGCGATCGACATATTGGGCACCCCTGCTTTTAACAGTGAGACATTGTAGACCAGTGTTTCTCAACTCAGTCCTGGAGTACCCCCATGCCAGTCAGGTTTTCAGGATATCCACAATGAATATGCAGGAAAGACATTTGGAGGCAGTGTATGTAAATCAATTGTATTCATTGTGGATATCCTGAAAACCTGACTAGCAAGAGGGTATTCCAGGACCGAGTTGAGAAATACTATTCTAGACAAATGGGTAGTGTCCCATGTGTGCCATCTGCAGAAGGAATCCAGTTCATATTTTTCTCTCTGCCTCCTCTGTACTTCACTGAGCTCCTTAGCTCCACCTACAGCTTTTCCCTTCTGCGTGTGTTTTTAGTCCTTATCTCTTTGGGGTTTTTGTGCTCAGAGTGTTTCTTTCTCTTTGCTTGCATTGAGAACACACAGACTTATGTCTGTAGCTGACAGGTCAATCCCAGTGGGTACCTGTTAGCAACCCTGCTTAGTTTTCTGTGGAACTTGAGGCCGTTCCTGAAGTTCTCACAGGCTGTTAAATGCCCTTAGAAGGCTTGGCTGCATCTTCACACCTCCGCCCATGCCAGTGTGCATCCGTCGGTCCAGTATGAGGCAGAGATTCTCTAATCTAGCTACTGTGAAAGAGCTGAGGCAGACTGCGGCACAGATCCACAAACACAAGTAGGGACTGTTTTCTTCTTCTTTGTGACTCTGTGCAGCGCTGCATGCGTCTGGTAGCTCTATAGAAATAATTAACAGTAGCAATAGTAATCGTGGTAGGTCATAGCCTGTGAAATGGATCAGGGGAGGTCTAAAAAGATCCTCTTTGTTCCCCCACCTGAAAAATCCTAAAATCACCATTTTTTAAACTTTATTAAGTGTGGAAAATACAGCAGTTTTGTCACAAATTTCACAGCGGCGACCATCTTGGATTTTTAGCAATCTTTTTTTCAAAAGCTCCCTCCTTCTCCAAAACTGCCTTGTTGCCTAAACTCTTGTTGCAATGGAGCCATTAGGCTCTCCTAATGTGAATTTTTGCCAGGATTGTGCAAATTAGGCGCTACAGGAGCGTTCTTGTACCATGTGCTGCGTGGCACAGCCGGGAGGAGCGGCAACACAAAGTTTAGCCTCTCCCTTGGTCAAGCCTGGTGGGACAGCCTTCTTTATTTTTGGGGCCCGGCCCGGCTGCTAGATCCTTGTGCACGGCTGTGGTCCCTCCGCAGCCCATGAAATGGATGGTTAAGTCATCAAAGGGAGACTATGCTCCCCAGGAGCCGGAGACTCTCTCAGAGTTTCTTAAACAGTTGTGGAAAAAAAAAAGAAATTTTCAAAGCAGACATTCTTCCCCTGCACAATCCTGCTCCGCTGCGTTTCCCAGTGGCGTTGTTTCTTTGGGCATGTTCTGCCGGATTCTGATCTTTATGCCGGCTTGCTGACCCCCTTAGTGCTTCCATGGACCGGGGATTGTATGCTGGATCTTTGGATCCTTCAGGGGCTCTAGGACCTGCGCTTATTTCAGTCTGCGGCTTTGCTGGATCTTATTTTTGAGTCTTTGCAGGAATTACATTTGGTCACTCAGCCAGTTTCGTCCTCTTCTTCCTCCTGGCTTTTTGGTGTGCGCTCGCAGTCTTTCCCCTTTCCCTGGCATCCTGATATGAGCATTTTACTATCAGTGCAATGTGACTATCCGGATTGTGCTTTTATGTCTCGCTTGCACCCTCTGCAGGTTCTAGATCAGCCTAGAGTGCATTCTTTGGTTTCATGGGTGCCTGACTGCACCCCTCGGCCCAGGGGAAGTGATGTAGTGCTTACAGATATGCAGGACCGCCATGTGGACCTAATCCTTCAGAAGCTTTTTGATGCAGCTGCTTTGGCAGTGTCTGTCTGTTGTCACATGCACCTGTGTACCCTGGAGATTCTCTTCCTCAACTTCTTTTGGCTGGATCGGCCTATGTGCTCGATGCTTTATGTGCCTTATTCAAGTTTTGGCATTCTCCATTTCTGCCCACAGAATGCTCTGGCTTAGACATGGGCTGGTGATTCCACTTCCCAGGCTACTTTGGCGAGACTTCACTTTCAGCACAGTTGTTGTTGGGCAAGGGCCTGGTCAACCTTTTGGATTTTGTGGTGGTCAATCGCCCTATGATCCTGCCGGACTCTCTAGGATTTCTGGTCGCTCTTTTTGTGGCTCCAGACCTTACCAGAAGAAGGCATAATGATGTCAGGCTTAGGGTCCTCCCTCTATGGATAGGGGGACAGGCTGTCAGTGTTACTGCCAGCTTGGGTTTGCATTTCGTCCAGCCACTGGGTTCTGGACTTTATTGGGTCGGGCTGCATTTGGAATTCGCCCAGCCTTTGACCAGTTAGTTTGTGGAATCTCCCAGGCAAGGTGCTCCAAGTGCAGGCCACTATACATTGTTTACTGGATCTGCAAGTTCTAGAGTGGGTGCCGCCTGCCCTTTTGGGCTCCAGCAGATACTCCTTACACTTTATCGTGCCATTGAATGGTTCAGACAGCTGGAGGCCTATTCTGGAGCTGCAACGCGAACATGAGGCTCTCAAGATTCAGAGGTTTTTACATGGGGACAATGCAATGTGTCATAGCAGTGGTGGCCCCGGGAGAATCCCTTGCCTCTCTGGAGTCATAGGGATATACGTGCACATTTTGATCTTTCCAGCCCACCGCACATACTTGCAGTTTCACGTCTTGCACAACCATTCCCAGTTTTTGGCTCTGCCCTTTGAACTAGGGAGGGAAGAGTGTGGCGCAGTGGTTAAAGCTCCAGCCTCAGCACCCTGCTGCTCCTTATGACACTGGGCAAGTCACTTAATCCCCCCATTTCCCCAGGTACATTAGATAGATTGTGAGCCTATCAGGACAGGCGGGTAAAAATGCTTAAGTGCCTGAATAAATTAATGTATAGCATTCTGAGCTTTCCCGGGAGAACGGTATAGAATATTGAATAAATAAGTAAGCGATGGCCCCTTGTACCTTTTTTGAGGTGATGGTCATAGTGACCTACTTAAGCTGGGTCTGCAAGTACACCCTGTATTGGCTGACTGGCTAATCGGAGCTTCCTCGTTGGCCAAGGATCAACACATGGTGGATCAGGTGATGCAGGAACTAGCGATGTGGCAGTCTTTCACCCAATACTTGGGTGTTCTCTGTGATGTGGCTGCGGTTTGTGTCTAGCTTCCAGAAGACACGCAGATTGATTCTGCATCCACAGCTTTATTTATTCATTAAATTTTCTCTACCGTTCTCCCAGGATAGCTCAGAACGGTTTACATGAATTTATTCAGGTACTGAAGCATTTTTCCCTGTCTTTCCCGCTGGGCTCACCTGGGGCAATGGGAGGATGAAGTGACTTGCCCAGGGTCACAAGAAGCAGGGTGCTGAGGCTGTAGCTTTAATCACTGTGCCACACTCTCCCCCGCCACATTTCTTCCCTTCTCTAGCTCCTTCAGCAAGGGACTATTTTCAGGTCCTGGAATCCGCAGCTGCCATGTTGGATGTGGTTCCTTAGGCGAGAGCTCACGTGCATCCTTTCCAGCCTGTCTTACTCTCTCGCTGGGCTCCGTACAGGGATGAGTGTTTTTATACACTTTGGAAGTTAAGTACTATAAGATCTTATTTTGACTATCCCGCCTTCAAATTGCTGGTGCAATCTTTGATCCTCACTGCTCTGGATTATTGTAATATTATCTATTATGCTGGGCTTAAAGAGTAAACTCCACAGACTGCGACTGATCCAGAATAAGGCTGTAAGGCTGACTTTCAATTTGAAAAAATCGGATCATGTCACTCCTTTTTATCGTAGGCTGCACTGGCTTCCGATTGAGGCCAGGGTTATTTTTAAATTCAGTTTACTGTGCTACATGGGGACACTATCCACTTGTCTAGAATATCTTGCCTATGTCCTGGAAAAGAGCTTACGAGGGTAGGTACACAATCTTTTTCTCTGGGGTTGCTGAGAAACCTAAGGTCACACAGGCTTCCCTGATTAGGGATCTGAAACACACTGATGAATTCCTCCTGCCCAGCTCCTGTTAGGGTTTACCCTGCCTGTTTCCTACAAGGTAAGTATTGGGGATTTCTTTCTGGTTTGCATCATGTACAAACTGTAACATTACCAGCTATTCCAGTGGGAAAGGAATGTAAGGTTCCTACCTTCAGATTTTTCCTATTGTCCTGTCTTATTGTCTCTTCTTTTTTTTATATATATTCTTTATTCATTTTCAAATCTTGCAACAAGTGTACAATATTCAATCAATTAATTCGTACAAAATCACTTGACATTCTTAACATTATTATTGTCTTATTGTCTCTTCTAAAGACCTGTTTAAAAATAGGATTTTTTTGGCATGCTTGCCTTTTCCCCCCTGGGGAGTTGACAGCTTCAGCCTGTCACAATATTTCATTTCAACAGCTGTTAAAACTATGGTGAGGCTCTTGCCCAAACATCTGAATTCTTAGTTCCATGGCCTTGCTGGAATGCATCTTGCCACCACCATTACCAGATTGCCCAGTACCACCTCAGCCTGCCATGTTGCTAGCAAAGGATTTCTTCATTTGCCCTTTCTATTCTGCTTGTAACCTTCTAGCCTGCTGGAACACCCAACTGTGGAATAAACTTGCTGTCTCTGTTTCAGGTACTTGCAGGAGTATGCTGCCCTGGGCACAGGAGGTGGGATTTATCACTTCCGTGATCAGATTCTCTCTGGTGGGCCAGAAGCCTTCTTCGTCATGAATGCTGATGTCTGCTCTGAGTTTCCACTCCTTGAGATGCTGGATTTTCAGAAGCACCAAGGGGACACACACAGCTTCATTATGCTGGGGGCTACAGTAAGGAGGGCTTTGGAGTTTGCGGGGGTCTATGGGTCAAATTTAAGGTTTGTAGGGAGACCCAGAAAGGAAAGGGCTAAGGATCAAGGCTATTTGGTGGTTTCTGGTTAGGGTTGGGTAGTGTAAAGTGGTAGAGCTCATTCTGCTTAATGAACTTTAGTTCTCTCTGCATTCCACAGGCAAACAGGACCCAGTCACTGAACTACGGCTGCATTGTGGCCAAGGCTGACACCCAGGAGGTAAGATGGTCCAAGTACTACCACACACATCACTGCCAATTACTTTTATCCCTGTCCAGTCTTCTCCCAATTCAGATCAGTTCTGTCCCCTTGTTACTGCTTCTTCTGTGCAATGTTTCCCCAAGGTCCTGCATTATGTGGAGAAACCCAGCACCTTTGTCAGCAACATCATTAACTGTGGGATCTACCTGTTCACACCTGCCATCTTCCAGCACATCGGAGAGGTGTTTCAGCACAATCATCAACAGCTGTTCCTGTGAGTGCCTCTTTCCATTCCCCTCCCAGCCTCCTGTCAGCTCTTCAGACTGAATGTTGGCGTGTCGGCATTCTAGTCACCCGTCTCTGATGAATACCTTGCTCATTCTCTATGGGCTGGACCAGCTAACTGCCTCATTAGTACATGGAACATCTGATAAACAATATACACTAATGCAGTAGAACACTTCAGGAAATCTAGGCATAAACTATTTATTCCCATTCTGCACTCATTAGGGAGTCTTTATCCACAGCTGGTACAGGTTAAACTTCTGCTTGGCAATCGGATATAATTGTAAATGAGCACACAGCGCAGGAGTCCCTACGCTGAGCCACATAATCATCCCCTGGCCCCAGTGCATTCGCCAGGGTTTAGATACGGCTGTCTTTGATTATGCCAGCATCACCTCCCCTCCCCTTTGAACTATTGAGTTCATTTTTTTTTTATCCTGGGACATAATAGAGTTCCACTGAACACAAATCTGACGGAGCTATGGTTAGAAGATGAGATGAAGATGAAACATAGAAGATGATGGCAGAAAAGGGCTACAGCCCATCAAGTCTGCCCACTCTGCTTACCCACCCCCTGTCTATTCCCTAATGACCCAATTTTCTTATCTTGACCCTCGTAGGGATCCTACATGGGCATCCCATTTATTCTTAAAGTCTGGCACGCTGTCTGCCTCGATCACCTGCACTGGAAGCTTGTTCCAATGATCAACCACTCTCTCTGTGAAGAAATACTTTCTGGTGTCGCCATGAAATTTTCCATCCCTGAGTTTGAGCGGGTGCCCTCTTGTGGCCGAGGGTCCCTTGAGAAAGAAAATATCATCTTCCACTTCGACACGTCCCGTGAGGTACTTAAATGTTTCGATCATGTCTCCCCTCTCCCTACGTTCCTCGAGAGTGTAGAGCTGCAATTTGTTCAGTCTCTCTTCATACGAGAGACCCTTGAGCCCCGAGATCATCCTGGTGACCGCTGAACCTTCTGCGCACATCTTTACTGTAATGTGGCCTCCAGAATTGCACACAGTACTCCAGATGAGGTCTCACCATGGCCCTGTACAACGGCATTATGACTTCAGGCTTTCGGCTGACGAAACTTCTATTGATACAACCCAATATCTGCCTTGCCTTAGATGAAGCCTTCTCCACTTGATTGGCAGTTTTCATGTCTGCACTGATGATTACTCCTAAATCTCGTTCTGCTGAAGTCCTAGTTAAAGTTTCTCCGTTCAAGAAGTACGTCCTGCATGGATTTCCGCTTCCGTGGTGCATGACCTTACATTTCTTAGCATTGAAGCCTAGCTGCCAGGTTGAGGACCAACTTTCCAATGTAAGCAGGTCCTGTGCCATATAATTCTGTAAATTGCATTCACTTACTATATTACATAGTTTGGCGTCATCGGCGAATAGTGTTATTTTATCTTGAAGCCCTTGAGTCAGATCCCCTATGAATATGTTGAAAAGGAGTGGACCCAGGACCGAGCCCTGCGGCACTCCACTGGTCACCTCTGATGTTTTAGAGAGGGTACCATTAACCACCACCCTCTGAAGTCTGCCACTCAGCCAATCATTGACCCATGCAGTTAGTGTCTCTCCTAACCCCTTCAATTCCATCTTGCTTAGCAGCCTGCGGTGTGGGACACTGGTTCAATAGTATAAGACAGGTAGTTCTATTTGGGAAGGGTGGGACCTTCTGTTATGGTCCTTTCAGTTTGTCCTCATGTACTGTGAGCGAAGGTTGAGGGTGAGCTGGGAAAGGTTAAAGGAAGCACTTTAAAACCTGAGGTCTGTTACTTCACAGGGTCAGGAGCAAAAGGAGATAGTCTCTTACTGCAGTGGGAAAAGTCTTGAGATGGGCCTTTGGCTGACAGGACCCCAGACACTGTCTGTAGCCTGGGACTGCCACACCCCAAACACAGTCTAAAATCTCTCTGGGTTGCAAGGTCTGAACCCAGCCAAACCTCAGGACATGGCTCCCAAGTACTCAATAGAAAAAATTGGCTTACCGCAGCCAACTCGAATAGCTAAGTACACAAAGTCAAGGCATACAGGGGATCACTTCTTCCAACTCTGGCCCTGTCTTTTATACTTCCTGACTCCACCCCTCTCGTGTCACTTCCCCCTTGGGAGAGGCTATGGAATAGAGAATGACACGGTGACAAAATTCATCACCGTTCCCGTCCCCGTGGATAACCGCGGGAAATAATCTCATGTCATTTTCTAGTGTCTATTTCAACTTCAATCCTTCTACACCAGTATTCTTCAAAGCAAAGCTTGCGGGTCAGTGTTTGTGCCCAATTATACTCTGATTCTTCCCTCTCTCCTTAAAGAATGACATGAAGATGGTTTCCCGCGGGGTCGGGAACGGTGATGAATTTTGTCACCATGTCATTCTCTACTATGGAACTTAAGGTGGCTCTGATACTGAGGTCGAATCCAGCTGAGGAAGTGGTAACATCCTATAGACTCCATCACTGTCCTTATAAGAACAGAAAAACTTCCATACTGGAAATCTAGTATCTTCTTTGCAACAGTGGCCAATTCTGTCACAAGAAGCCGCCAGGATCCCCAAAAATACACTTCCCCCTCTGAATCTGCGATTTTAAAACAAAAAAATTTTTTTTTAATTTTTCTGGCTATTTTAAGTCCTGTAAGCCCCGCCTTAAGCCTTACCTGGTGGTCTAGTGGGTTTTCAAGGCAGGAGCGATCTTTCCACGCTCCTGCCCTGTGCAGATCGCTCATAGGAAATGACAGCCTTGAGCTCCCGTCGTAGTCTCGAGAGATTGTTCCTGCCCCAAAAACCCGCTAGACCACCAGGTAAGGCTTAAGGTGGGGCTTACAGGGCTTTAAATAGCCAGGGGGAAGCGGGGGTTAGGGGCAGAACCGGTCTGAATATTATACGCGGTTTTTTAATATTCGCAGGCTGGCTCTGCCGCTAACCCCCGTGGATACGGAGGGAGAAGTGTAGATTCCATGTAGCTTATCCTAAGATTGTCTGCTTTAATAATGGATTGTGGCTTTTTCCTCATTACACCCAGTTATGCTGTGCTTTCACCACATTCTCTAACAAATTCTGGAGCTTAATTATATGCCAAGTTAAAAATACATATACAGTAAAACCTTGGTTTGCGAGCATATTTCATTCCAGAAGGATGCTTGTAATCCAAAGCACTCGTATATCAAAACGAATTTCCCCATAGGAAATAATGGAAACTCAGACGATTCGTTCCACAACTCAAAAACTTTAATACAAAATGCTATATGTACTTGTATTGCAAGACCTCGCTCATTTAGAATAATCACTACACTCCTGCAACCAGGGCTGTGGAGTCGGTAGATAAATGTTCCGACTCCGACTCCTCAGTTTTTTGTACTTCAGACTCCGACTCCAGGTACCCAAAATTTCCTCCGACTCCTCGACTCCGACTCCACAGCACTGGTTAATTTTCAGATCGTTAAAATAAAATGTCAAGTTGAGAGAAATGAGCATTTTCGACACCACCTTCTTTTTGCTTTTAATCAAGGTTCTAAGGCCGCAGAAGCTGCTCGCAACATTTATGCTGTGTATATAGTGGATGCTATAGCTGAAAGAATCGCTCATGATTGGTATGCCAAGTTCAAAAATGGAGTCGGTAGATAAATGTTCCGACTCCAACTCCTCAGTTTTTTGTACTTCTGACTCCGACTCCGACTCCAGGTACCCGAAATTTCCTCCGACTCCGACTCCACAGCCCTGCCTGCAACATCAGAGAGAGAAGAACCATCGACTCAGTTGTGATGTGTGTATACTGTATGTACTTGTATTGCAAGACATTGCTTGCATATTAAGTTAAAATTTAATAAAATGTTTTGCTTGTCTTGCAAATCACTTGCAAACCAAATTACTTGTAATCCAAGGTTTTACTGAATATATATTTTCTCTGAATTAGTGTATTCCCTAATTTCAGAGATAACGAACTGAGGACCTCTTGCACCCAATGCAAACTCATTCCCTTAGATTCTTCATTGCTGGCCAGATGGTATCGTGCTAGTTGATTGAATGTAATTCTGTTTCTCTGCCTTTTTGTCTGATGCCTTATCTTGCAGTGAGGAGAATATCAATGGTTGGCAGCGTACAGAGGTGATCCGCCTGGAGCAGGATGTCTTCACAGCTTTGGCAGGGCACGGAAGGCTCTATGTCTTCAAAACTGATGGCTTCTGGAGTCAGATAAAATCAGCAGGGTGAGCATAGGGAGAAGAGGGAAGGAAGTGGGCAGAAGAGTAGGAGAAACTCCTGTCACTAAACCAGGGAGTCCGGAAATGAAATCTTTCAATTTCTACTCATTGTTCTTTATCTATTTAAGGGCTTATGACTCCCTGCCAGCAAATGGAGATGGGAGAACTACAAACTTTCAGCGACATCATTACTGTGAAATTGGAGTGGTGTACATAAAACACTTAAGCAGTATTCTGTCTCCAGCAGATAATGGCCCATTCAGACACTGATTCTTCCCGCTATCCTTAAAGAATGACACGGGGATGGTTTCCCACTGTTAACCATGGACCAATTCTGTCCCCGTACACACACATCCTAGGTTGTTCTTCCTAAAACATTATGCCCATCCTGGCAGAAGCACACTGCACACCTTGGAATGCAAGTGAGCCTTAACCTTTTATCTGGAGCCCATAGACAGTCCATCCAATTTTTTTGTTTCTTATAACATAGGGGCTACCCTGAGCCTGCATCTCCTTTACGTAACGCCCAGCCTGAGCTGACTCTAGTCAGTGGTTCCCAAATCTGTCCTGGAGGACCACCAGCCAGTTGGGTTCCTAATGAAGATGCACGGGTCAGATTTGCATGCCTGTCACCTCTGTTACATGCAAATTTCTCTTATGCATATTCCTTGAGATCCTCAAGGACAGGGTTGGGAACCACTGATCTAGCTTGTTTTGTCACAATGTCAGAAGCTCACTTGAAGTCAGCCTCTATTAAGGAGATATGGAAAGCTGTAAGGTGGTGGTGTTCAGTCCACACATTCCCATCTCACTACTACCTTGACCAGGAGTCCCAGTGAAGCAGGTGGTTCAGTTGGATAGTGCTGTAGACTTTGGTTTCTAGAATCCAACTCTGCCCTCACCGGCCCATTTTCCTCTGTCCCAATTCCTCAGTAGATGCTGTTTTTCAGTGAGCCTGGTAGCTAGGGATATGTCCTGCTTGTCCTTGGAGAAGTTCTCCAATCGCAGGGCTTGTATTATCGCCTACCCTCCCACATCCGCTAGGGGTTGTATTTTCTAAGCTTGTTAAAGTCAACTGCTGGTCCCATGCAAACAAGGCAGGCAGGGCGGCGTATGCGCATGTGGGGTTAAAAGCTCCCCAAATCTTCTAGACATAGAAGGTTGGGTCACATCAGTGCTGGGCTCACTTGGCTGAGATCACCTACAAGTGGTAATAAGCCCTGGAAAACACCTGCTCTCTTCACAGTATATGCAATTGTTCTCTTACTCTGTGCAGATGGCTGGTATTTACATTACATTTGTGATTTCTATTTCGCCTGTGCCTTGCGGTTCTAAGTGGATTACAGTTAAAAGAGATCAGGACATTACCGAGAGAATTACATTACAACGATTTAAGTAAATTACATGTTGTGGTATAGAAATATAAGTATAAGATATCTGGATTTATCGATAGAATAACTTGACAGGGTTCAAGTAGTTACGAGGTTCAGTGGGGAAAACAATATAGGCAACTGAAGAAAGATACCTAACTTTGAAGGAATTGGTTAAGTGGATACCTAAGGGAGATGCTTATTTAGGAGTTTGGATATTTTTGGTAAATGAGGTTCAAGGGGATGACTAGTGTGTTGTTTGCTGGGGAGAGAGCATGTGCGATTGGGGAGGGGAATATTAAGTATTTGTTGGAGCAATGTAACTTTGAGTATTTTGTGTGCATTGATGATATTCTGATTTTATGTGTTGTGGAGCATAGTAATGTCTGCTGCATATGATGTGGATGAATGCTAAAGGCCGATTGTCCTGTCTTCCCTAGATAGTGAAAGAGGCAGCAGCACATGAAGGTGTTGGGGGAGGAGGAAGAGCAGATGAGGCTTAAGGGAAGCAGTAATAAACGTCCCTGGTTCTCAGCTCACTGCTTGAACATTAGGCCAGGAGGACTAACAGCAGTATTTTAACAAGATTTCCAATTCTGGTTTTGGTAGGTCAGCTATTTATGCCAGCCGGCTGTATCTGGACCGATATAACAAATCTCACCCTGAGAGACTGGCCCATAATCAAACTGGGGGACCCATCATTAAAGGTAACCAGAAGCCTCTCCTGAGCAGTGAGTTTCCTCTGTATCTTTCTTTTCTGACACTTTCTTCTTTGTGTTACAGGGAATGTGTACATCCATCCAACGGCCACTGTCCATGAAACCGCTGTGGTGAGTACAGCACCCCCAAGTTCCTTTGTTGCTTGCTCTACCACCGATGGGATCACCTGCGTAGCAGTTCTTCATTCTCTCAGGCATTAGAATGGCTCTAATAAAAACTGATAGTATTCAGACACTTCTAGCCTCTTGCCATGGTCAAGGGGACCTAGGCCTTTTGTATTCTGCTTTTCGGAGTAGTCAGTTTACCTTACTTTTATTACGTTTGATTACAAACTCCCTCAAGAAGTTCAAAGTGTGCTTAAAAACAAACTCCTAAGTAGAGAATGACACGGGGACAAAATTTTCCCCATCCCCTCGGGAGCTCATTTTCCCAGCCTGTCCCATTCCTGCAAGCTCCGTCTTCATCTGCACAAACCTCAAACACTTTCAAATCATAAGTGGTTAAGGCAGAGCTTACAGGAATGGGAAAACTGAGTTCCTGTGGGGATGGGGCCAAATTTGGCTCTGTGTCATTCTCTAGTCCTAAGTAAGGCCAGTTGGTCTTTACCTGCCTTCATTATTTTTGTTTCTAATAAAGCCACCACATAATAAATATAAAAATTAGTTTAAAATATTGGGAAAAACCAAGTCTTCAACATTTTTTTTTAAAGTAGAATTACTGTTTCACCTGTGCTCTGAAAGAATACAATCTTTCTACAACCTAGGACCTATTCTTGAAAAGTATGGTGACAGGTCATTTGTAATGTCATTTTAGCCAGACTCTAAAGAGTGCAATGCTCCGATAGGTTCACACTCCTTCATGTAGACCAGGGGTGTCCAATGTTGGTCCTCGAGGGCCGCAATCCAGTCGGGTTTTCAGGATTTCCCCAATGAATATGCATGAGATCTATTTGCATGCACTGCTTTCAATGTATATTCATTGGGGAAATCCTGAAAACCCGACTGGATTGCGGCCCTCGAGGACCGACATTGGACACCCCTGATGTAGACCATTGCAAAACAAAGCTTCAGTAATCAAACACAATACTCTAAACCAGTGGTTCCCAACCCTGTCCTGGAGGACCACCAGGCCAGTCGGGTTTTCAGGATAGCCCTAATGAATATGCTAGGAGCAGATCTGCATGCCTGTCACTTCCATTATATGCAAATCTCTCTCATGCAAATTCATTAGGGCTAGCCTGAAAACCCGATTGGCCTGCTGGTCCTCTAGGACAGGGTTGGGAACCACTGCCCTAAGAGGTCCATGTTTTCTGGAAATCAAGTTCAGTCCTAGTTTCTACTGGGAGGTTGTTCACACATCCACTTCCCTCTTTCAATGAAGTATTTCCTTAGATTACTTTGAAGTCTATCCCCTTTCAGCTTCATCTTATGCCCTCTCAGTCCAGAGCTTCCTTTCAGTTGAAAGAAAACTACCTCCTGTGCATTTATGCCACAGAGATTTTTAAATGTCTCACTCACATCTGTTATGGAAGAAACCCTAAATTGTAACTCATAGCTGGACTATGTCTCCAGCAGAAGAACTACAGTGTGTACTGACACAGAACAGGTTGCTTTGAAAACAGAAGTTTGCATGTTACCTGTGGGTATCTTCCCACACATAGATCTCCTCCAATGTTTGAGAGGAGAACAAGTGTACACTCTGAGTCCTGTGAGTTTGAACAACTTGCAGCCTCTTTGGCTCTTGCTTTGAACTTTTTAGCCCCACTCTTCCTGGAGGACATGTGGGAGAAAAGTGTTAAGAAATCTTCTATTCCATAGCATCCCTCTAGATCGGCACAGATGGGTATTAAGCACTCGATAGAGACCGAGACCTACTGAGCTTCAATTCTACCTTTAAGTGGGCTGTGCAGTCCTTGAAAGCCAGTCTGTTCTCAGCAGATGGTGGCTCTGGTAAAGCTGTACACGCTGTCCCTGAGAGAACTGTTTTTAGCTTTCCCTTGTTTAGCTTAGTTTTTCCTCTTCTCTTGTAGAAAGTGGAAAAGAAAAGTCATTGCTGTGTTTTGTAGGCCTGAAAGCTGCCTTCCTGGTTACATGCAGAAGGCCTAAATAGGCTGTCTCGGAACATAGTGTATGGTTTTTAATAGCCACATCCAAGCTGGCAATCTAAAGTGGTAGTGTGGGAGGGGACTGGGCAAGTTGGTTGTGAAGCTGATCTACACGGACAGAGAGAGGGTCCTTGGCATGATAGTGTCCGAGATCTCAAGGTGACAAAACAATGGCAGTAGTCAGAAGGATGCTGGGCTGTATCAAGAAAAGAAGCACCAGCAGGAAAAGAGAAGTGTTGATGCCCCTGTACAAGTCATTGGGGGGGCCCCACTTGGAAGACCCATTAACAATACATGATTAATTTAACTTGTCTTTTCTTTGATATTGTTGGGTCATGCACTGTAAAGCCACCTGGTATTGTCCTAGGTTCCAAATGCTGAAGTTGCCTTCCAAGCTCACTTCAGCCTTTGTCACAGTGTTTGCCTCCACCAACTCTACAGGGAGGGCATTCCGGGCATCCACCACTCTCTCTGTGAAGCATTTCCTGACATTACTCCCAAGTCTACCAACCTACAACCTCATATTTTGTCTTCTAGTTTTACTACTTCTCCATCTCTGAAATAGGTTTGTAGCTTAATACCCTTCAAGTATTTAAACCTCTGTATCATATCTCCTCTATCCCTTCTTTTCTCCAAGTTAGGTATTCCAGCCTCTTCCTCTACATCTCTTGGTGCAATCCCAATATCATTTTCAGCGCCTTCCTCTGGACCATTTCAAGTCGTCTTACATCCTTAGCAAGTTACGTCTTCCAAGTGGGGCCGACCATTTTAGTAGCCTTCCTCTGGACCAATTCCATCCTATTTTTTTTTTAAGATGCGGTCTCCAGAATTGCACACAATATTCTAAATGAAGCCTCACCAGAGTCTTATTCAAGATCATCAATACCTCATTTTCCTACTGGCCGTTCCTCCCCCCTATTCATTCTAAATTTTGCCACCTTATATCAATCGCATACTATTGCACCAAAGTCCCAAACAGGCACAAAATTTTTTCACCCCCTAAACTGTACCATTCTCTTGGTATTTTGTAGCCCAAATGCATGACCTTGCATTTCTTAGCTTTAAATCTTAACTGCTAAATTTCAGACTATTCGTCAAGCTTCGCTAGGTCCTTCCTCATGTTATTCACACCATCCTGGGTATCAACTCTATTGCAGATTTTGATATCATCCACAAAGAGGAAATCTTACCTGACAGCCCTAATATTGCTTAGAAACTATTGAAAAGAATAGGTTCAAGAACTGGTAACATCCCTTTCCTCTGAGCCATCTCCATTGACCAGTTCCTGACCCAGTCAGTCACTTTGGGGCCCATCCCAAGCACACTCAGGTTATTTATTAGATGTCTGTGTGGAACACTGTCAAAGCCTTTGCTAAAATCTAAATACACCACATCTAGCGATTTCCCTCTATCCAATTTTCTGGTTACCCAGTCAAAGAAATTGATCAGATTTGTCAGACAAGGTCTGCCTCGAGCCCTGTAATCCACTGGATTCCAGAAATTTCACAATTCTATTTTAAAAGTATTTCCATTAATTTGCTTACCACAGAAGTCAGACTTACTGGCCTGTAGTTTCTTGCTTCTTACTTACTTACTTCTGCCATTCTCCAGTCCTCTAGTACCATTAACAACTCAAGAGAAGCATTGAAAAGGTCAGCCAGTGGAGCCTCCAGAACTTCCTTCACCACCCTTAGATGTCCACCATCCAGTCCTATCACTTTGATGGGTACATTGGATAGGCCATTTGGCCATTATCTGCAGTCATGTTTCTCTGTTTGTCCAGTTTTAGTTTAGCTCATGAACACAATCCTCTGAAAATTGATCCGGGTCTACCGCACGGCCAAACTTATTTGTGTTTGACCTTTGCAGTCCTGCTCCCAGCGTAGATGTGAATACAGAACAAAAATATTTGTTAAGCAATTCAGCCTTATCTTTTATCGTCTACATATTCCTCCCCTTCAACTTTTGAGTCTCACAATGCCACTTTTGCACTTCTTCCTACCACTAATATATCTTTTTTAAAAAACGTCCTTGTCCCCCTGTTTTATGGTGTTGGCTTTTTTTTCTTTTTTCTTCTATTTGCATCTTTGCTTTCCTGACTACTTGCTAGCCTCTCTTAACTTTTCTAGAAGTCTCTGGAAATTTCTAAGGGAAAGGAATATCTTGGGTACCTAACCAAAGCAGTTTGTTGTACCTCTTTTCTTTATATCAGCTTGGTGTATCAGCTACATGAGCTGATTTTCTTCAGTGCTCAACTTCCGAGCACCTTATGCTAAGACAAAGCCCAGAATAAGATGTTTTCTTCCTCGGGGCAGGATATTCAAATTGACAGAGAATAGGTAGCATAAGGAAATGCTAAGGAGACCTCTGGTATTCCTCTACAACTCAGAAACAGAAGGAAGATACCATTTCTTATCAACAAGGCATCATTGCGGCTTTTTTCCTCCCACCCCTAGAACCTTCTTACGCGGGTCACCAGATTGAAGTCTACAAACTGTGCTGTAATCACTTCTAAGAAGGACATCCCCCACACTCTCCCCAACCCACGAAAAAGGCCACACACTAGACCTCATCAGCTTTCTAGATCTTACTACTCATAAAACCTCAACTGACGACATTCGCTGGGAAATTGTCCCCTGGTCCGACCACTACCTAGGGGCCTTCTGTCTCCCCATTTTCATGTCACTTCTCGGGCCCCCATCCCGCACCTCAAATTCTATTACCTTCCGTAAAAAAATCTCGAGCAATCTGTTCTGGATCAATTTTCTCGACAAATTTTCCCCCATCTCTAAACCTGCAGAACCAGAATCTAACTGGCAAAACTGGGTCGCCCTCTCCGAGTCCACCTTCCATTCCCTTGCCCCTCTCTCCACTAAAACCATTTCCTACTCCCGTAAGGCCCCTTGGTACCTCCCATACCACAGAGAACTGAAACAGAAATGCCGTGCTCTGGAACGAAAATGGAAAAAATCTAAATCCACTACAGACAGACTCTCCTGGAGGGTCAACATTAAAATCTATAATACTGTTCTAAAAAAAGCAAGGAAAAACTTCTACGGTGACAAAATCTCCAAATCCAACAATCAGAGTAGCACATTATTTAACATCTGGCGTTCCTTAACCTCCAAAAATTACTACATACTTCCCTCCTCCCCCTCAGCCAATTCTCTAGCAAAGTTCTTCAATGATAAGGTCTCCACCTTGAGGCGCTCCTTCCCACCTGCAATCTCCTACAAATCTCTGATTCCAATTGACCCCAACCCTATCCCAACAGACAGATCCTGGTCTTCCTTCAAACTTGTTTCCAAATCCCTGGTCTATAATCTCTGCCTCAAATTGAAATCCTGCAACTGTACCTTGGATCCTTTACCCTCCTACCTCTACGAGAACACTCCCCCTCAGGCCATCTCAACTCTTACCATTCTCATAAACTCCGCCTTCCATTCGGGTCTCTTCTCCCCAGAAATGGGCCATATTTCCCTATCTCCACTACTGAAAAAACCTGAGCTTGATCCCTCTACACCATCCAGCTACCATCCAATAGCTAACATTCCCCTTCTTACCAAGATGCTAGAGTCCATCATATCCACTCAACTATCTTCCTACCTTGAGAAATTCACCATTCTTCAACCCTACCAATACGGCTTCTGTCCCAATTTCAGCACCGCATCCCTTCTGACCTCCTTAATCTCAAAAGTTCAATATCTCCATTCTCGCAACAAGTTCGCCGTCCTTCTTAATTCGACCGCTCTGCAGCTTTTGATATCGTCCATCATGATATTCTAATTTACCAACTCACCGAGATAGGCATAAATTCCACAGTCCTTGACTGGTTCTCGAAGTTCTTACGCTCCTGCTCCTACATAGTCAACATGAAGGGCACTTCTTCCTCTCCCTGGAACTCGATCTGTGGAGTCCCGCAAGGCTCACCTCTCTCTCCTATCCTCTTCAACATTTATATGTCCTCCCTTAAACTCCTCCATCTCTCCCCCCTTGAAACACTCTACACTTACGCAGACGACATCTTTGTCCTCGAGACCGACCGGAACCTCACCAACCTCTCGGCGAACATATCCTCATGTATATCGAACCTTCAATCCTGGGCCCACACTGTGCAGATGAAACTGAACGAATCTAAAACAAAACTTCTCTGGCTCGGCCCAAAATTGGACCAACTGCCCACCTCCATCCCACTGTCCTCTGGCCCCACTCTGCATCTTGAATATTCTAGTAAAGTTCTGGGAGTCATCATTGACTCTACACTTTCCTTCAACGACCACCTCAACTCCCTAGTAAAAAAATGTTTCTTCAGCCTTCACATGCTGAGAAAAGTGAGATCCTGTTTCCATCAAAATCACTTTGTCGTCCTTGTCCAATCCACCATCCTTTCCAGACTGGACTACTGCAACTCTGTCTACCTTAGCCTAACAAAGAAAAACCTTCAAAGACTCCAGCAAATTCAGAATACCGCTGCTAAGCTTATCTTCGCAAAAAGCAAATTCGACCACGTCTCACCGCTTTTATCCAAGCTCCACTGGCTTCCGATTATCTCCAGAGTCCACTTCAAATGTGCCTGCCTCACTTTCAAGATCCTACACGGTATCCTCCCTCCCTTCATTCCTCTTTCTTGGAACTCCTCTAACCTCAATTCTGCCAGATCCACCCAAAAACTGAAACTTTCCTTTCCCTCTCTAAAAGGCGTTTCACTTGTAGGAAAACTAGGTTCTTCCCTCCCTTTCAGAATCACTCAGCTCTGGAACAACCTTACCTCCCCTCTTAGGAATCTGAGCTCCCTCCAACTCTTCCGTAAACATCTGAAAACCTGGTTATTCTCAAAAATGTAACTCCTCCTCCCTCTCTGGTTATTCTAGTCCTCTAAATTTTCTCTTCATTTTGCCTCTTCCCTCCACTGGAGTTCCTTTCTACCCTAACTCTTGTTAACCGTGTCGAGCTTTACGAATGTAGAGATGATGCGGTATACAAACCTAAGGTTTAGATTAGATTAGATTTAGATCCATGCCAGATGTTCAACATATGCATTCCAGACTGGTCCTGACTGAAGTTCACAGTTGCCACTTCCTGGTAGGCATGCATAACCCATCAGTCTTGGCCAGTCTGGAGGGACTATAGAAAAGTAAATTAATAAGGGAGATCTAAATCCATTGTGGGCTATGGAAGAGCATGGAACCTGGTAAGCTAAGGTCTGTATGTTATTAATGCAAAAAATAGAAGGATCAGATCCAGAAGATGCATGAACTTGGATGCTACGATTAGTCTTGAAAAGAAAGAAAACGTGAAAAACAGGGAGAGGTTGCAAAAATGTAGTGTGAGGAAAGAGGGTTAGGCAAAGTTCTGTCGTCTCTCTCAGTAGCCGATTGTGTCTCTCTGTGTTCCCTCAGTTGGGTCCCAATGTGTCTATTGGGGAAGGTGTGACCATGGGAGCTGGCGTGAGAGTGCGAGAATCCATCATCCTGCATGGTGCTCTACTCCAGGTAAGAGACTGGCACGGATTGCACAGTGGAGCCAAAGGACAGCTATAGGAACAATTGGCCTGGGAAATAAGAGAAAGGCATAAAAATCTGTTTGTCAGACATGTTCACTTGCAAAGGCTGCCTTCAACCCTCCCCTGCACACTTTGCACTGAAATCAGGTGCAAGGCAGAATTGGTCAGCATACATTCTTTTCCTTCCCCAACCTGACTTTGCCCCCAAATGCACATGCAGGTCCACAGAGGAGAGGGGGAGAAAACAAGCAAAATGTGTTTTACTCAGGTAAAAAGCTCCGATTCCTTAAACAGCAGTGAGCGACTATTCCTAGTTCACCTCAAGTCATTGCAGGAGATTAAAATTTAAAAACCATTTGTCCAGGAAACCCCAGATAAAAACTGCTGGCTTTAAGATTCCTCGCCTTGCTGACTGCTAACATTTAAGTAGGGAAATGGAGGCGGCAAATCACTCATGCTGAGGTGCATTATAGTGTGATCCTGCTGTTTTGACATTTTAAAAACCTTCCAATTCTGCTCAGTTAAAGGGACACACAGATTACAGGTTTAAGTTAAATTGATAAGATCTGCAATTACCTTTAGCCAGCTAGAGTTAGCTGCTTCAACTTAACTGGATATGTGGCTAATATCAGACACAAATAGAAAAGATAGGCAAGTGCATAGTTGCAGAAGATGAAGATAAGAATTAAGATGCCAGAGGTAGGCTTCCTGCTTTAAAGAGCAGAGCCTGGGCTAGTGAATATGGCATTATGGTAGTCCACGTACATTGTAGAGAAATCGCAGGAAACCATCCCGTATCAATCTCAGTCCTTCTACACCAGCATTCTTCCGTGTAATGCTTGAGGGTCAATGGCTGGGCCCATAAAGAATGATATGGGAATGGTCTCCTGTGGTTTTTCTGTCACCGTGTCATTCTCTAAAGTTCCACCTCTCTTCTATTGTCTCTAGGATCATAGCTGTGTGTTGAACAGCATTGTGGGCTGGGATAGTACCATTGGTCGGTGGGCACGAGTGGAGGGAACGCCCAGTGATCCAAACCCCAATGATCCTCATGCAAAAATGGACAGTGAAACCCTCTTCAGAGATGGCAAACTTACCCCCTCTATCACCATCCTAGGTAAGTGTGTACCAGGTAAGAAGTAAGTGGAAAGAATTGGCTGGGGTTGGGGAGTGCAGTAAGATATTACATTAAATGCCTAGAAGGGTTTTAACAATGGTTTGGATAATTTACTGAACGAGAAGATCAAAAGCCATTATTAAGATGTGGGGAAATCTGCTGCTTATTCCTAGAATTAGCAGCAGAAAATCTGTTTTACTCTTTGGGATCTTGCCAGGGTTAGCCACTGTTGGAACAGGATCCTGGGCTTGAAGGACCTTCGCTGTGTCCAAGCACGCCAACTCTATGTTTAGATTGCAAGTGCCAACTTTATCAACTGCTTCTGTATGGACAGCTGATGGCATATGCATTGCTCATGCTCTTGTTTTCTCTCTTCTGTAGGATGTAATGTTTCTATACCTCCAGAGGTCGTCATTCTCAATTCTATTGTACTTCCTCACAAAGAACTGACTCGCAGCTTCAAAAACCAGATTATCCTTTAGGAGGAAGTAGCTGTGCAAAAAGATATCGGAACTTGAAGGATATTTATATCTTCAGAGAATCCTTGTGCGCTATTTGCACTTGCAGGGTGTAGATGACTACTGAAGTGGCTTTTCTACCTCCACGTTGATGAAGTGTTCTAGAGTTGGGTGGGGTGGGGTTAGCTTGTTCAAAAAGTCTCAGTATCTCCTACTTTCTACTCTCTCCTGTAAACCACCAACTTGGTCCTGTGTATAACTGGAAATTGAATGGAATACAAGCATTGCTGAATAATTCCTTCAGCTTGGAGAAGAGGAGAAAGTCTACGTAAATTAACTGGAATATTCATTAAAAGGTGGAAGAGCCACAGACTTATGAAAAGTGTCAAGTAACTCAGGACAGACTCACTCCCAAGTTCTGCTACATCAATTTAATTTAAACCACTCAAAAGTTCATGTTTACACTATTTTCACTTATCAGATATAAACTGCCAGTAATTATGACACCCCTCCCCAAACACAGATCTAAACAGCCAGCAAATAGAAAATAAATCAGGACATGAATACACATACATGCTAGCATCACGGAGGAACACGTCCCAGCAATTTGAAGTGTGTTAGCTCCTGTGGCAGGTTCTACGGGTTGGACCAGGCTCTTCTGCCTTTTAATGCAGGAACTTTCCTCCTAGCTGCTCACTGTCCAAACTTCCCGACCACCATGTGTGCTTGAATCTGAAGCTCCTCATGCATTTGGGGAGGTAAAAAACCTGCTAGTCTTCTTAGTCTGACTACTTTTTGTTTGTGAAGTAGCTCTGGAAACAAGGGAAAATATAAAATGAAGAATCTATACTCGGCACCCCAGGGCAGAAAGAAGAGTTAGACTAAAGTGTTGGAAGGTCTTCTGCGAGTGGATTCATAATATTGGAAGGACTTGAGGTGAGGAGTGGCCTAGTGGCCCTGAAGGTGTGGGATCAAATCCCAGAGCTGCACCTTGTGACCCTGGGCAAGTCACTTAATCTTTCATTGTCCCAATTACAAAGTAAGTACCTGGAGACATGTAAACTGCTTTGAATGTGCAACCACAAAAAGGTGGTAGACAAGTCCCACCCCCTTATTAGAAAAGAGAAGAGCTCCAGGCCCAATATCGGTCTGCCGAGCTAAATCTGTACCTGTTACTCTAATCCTGCAAATAAAATGAAGGGACTAGTCTTACTAGGGCAGTATTCCAGTTTTATTAATACTTACATGTGGGTAAAAGGGGTCCCCAGGACATTCCTGATTTTGTTTGGTAGGCAGCAGCCGGATGAAGCCCCCTGAGCCACATTAATCTCTGGAGATGTTAGGGGTCGAAAAAAGCGATCTGTGCAGGAAATAGGCAGTGAGCAGAGGGTTATGGAGAGGAATAATTTGGCTTCCTAATGCAAACTAAGGCAGTGATGCGGCTGGGTTTGTCTTGTAGGCTGTGGTAGTAGAACAAGCTGAGTTGGCTTGTCAGGTAGGCTGCATGTGCTGTCCTAGAGGAAACACACTCATGTATAGTACAGCCCCTTCTTATCAACCAGATCAGTGTGAAAGGTTGATAGTAGCTGGATACTAGTCAGAAAGGCTAAGGGGGGGGGGGGGGGGGGGACCTAAGAGGCTGGAAATTAATGTAAAAGCCACCCTAGTAGCAGTAGCTATTTGCAGACTATGGAGGGGTGCTGGGGATAAACGAAATAAAGGGGGATCTTCCATGCTCTAACCAGTGAAGGAAAGGCTAAAGAAATGCCAAGAGAATACACACAGCACAGTGGTCTATCTGTCTAGGGCCTAAGCAGTGTGGTTGGTCTTTTCTTGCTGTCGTTTATTTTTATCAAATGCCTTCCTAAAGTCCTGATACATGTATCAGCTGGTCACCCTTATACACCCATTTTAGGAAGGTTTAGCTCTTCATTTTGCCAGTCACGAATGCTTTGGACACTCACTTGATTCATCTTTCCTCTCACCCTGCATCTCAGGGCCCAAGACTGAAGCCGGCAGATTCTCCTGGTCACTGGACAGGAACTGGTTCCAGAATGCTGCTGGCATTGAGAGTAGGGATGCCATTACCTGAGGAAAATGATATGGAAATAAGTGGGGATGCTGAGAGGCTTCTGATGACACTAAAAACAGCATTCTCTGGTACCCTATGTGCCCGAGTAGCTAATGATCGGGGCAGCAGGACAAGAACCAAGAAAACCCAGTTAGATCTCACTGTCACTCTTTGTAGGCTTGGACAGCTCACTTAACCCGCCATTCCCTCAGGTATAAACTTTTATCCCAGGACAAGCAGGCAGCATATTCTTAATGTACCGACGGAGCCCCGGTATGGACACTTTTTACTAGAAAGTTCTAGTTGGCCGCACCGCGCAAGCGCGAGTGCCTTCCCGCCCGACGGAGGAGTGCGTGGTCCCCAGTTTCTTCGTTTCCGCGGAGCGAAGAAGTCGCATGTGTTTCAACGGCTGTTGAAATCATTTAGTTTGCCTTCCCGCTCGTGTATTTTTTCGATTTTCTTCTTTTTTTCCCTTTGGATTCCTTTAATTTTCTTTTCAAAAAAAAAAAAACTCGTCGAGTTTTCTTTATTTTTTCGAGCCGGCCCCAGCGGGGCCTGTTGTCACCATACAGGCCTCCGGCTTTGATTTTGCGGAGGCCGTGTTTCCCTTCATGCCCCCTCAACTGGGCTTTAAGAAGTGCCAGCGGTGTGCACGCCCGATCTCTCTCACCGACCCGCACAATTGGTGCCTGCAGTGCTTGGGTCCAGAGCATCGGGCTGACACCTGCACCCGCTGTGCTACGCTTAAAAAGTGCACTCTGAAAAATAGGCAGATCCAACAAAATATTTTGTTCGGTACCGGATCTGCCATGGAATCTGCTGCAACGTTGACGGCACCCCAAAAGTCGGCACCGACGACGTTGACACCACCGGACCCTTCCTCGGGGTCGTTGGGCCCAGGTAAGCCGGCTAAGAAGCCTTCCACTTCCCTCGAGCGCCCTCCTGCCACGTTTGCGACACTGGCCCTCCCGGCACCGCACCGACCCCACAAATGCTCTGCTCCGATCTCGGTGAGTGCCTCATCATCGGCCTCCTCATCGCCGGAGCTTAGAGCGGCACCTTTGGTACCGAAGAAGAAAAAAGCGGTACCGGTGCCTCCCCTGGATGACCGCATCGCGGCCATACTCCAAACACAGTTACAGGAGCAGCTGCAGCAACAACTCCAACAACTGTTGCTGGCGCCGCACCTTCCGGTACAGGACCGGTCCGAGCCTCGCACTGTCCCATCGGTGTCGACCCCCTCGGTACCGATTAATACCTCCATGCCGGTGCTCTTGGCTGAAACACCTACAGCGCATACCCGTGCTGCTGCCGACCCTGCCCGGTCCCGGGAACGACATCGGTCTGCCTCACCCGGTACCGCCTCGGTGCGCTCAGGCAAATCTCTCTCAAAGACCCGCCATGCCGAGCCCTCTACACCAATGTCAAACGTGCACACCCCGACGTTAGAGACCCAGACTTGTGGGAAGACTCCCCGCACGGTACCGAAGAGGACGCTTCGTCCACCGACGAAGAACCCTCCATGACCGACACCGTCTCCAAACCAGAGCAATCCTCTTTCTCTAAATTCCTTAGGGAGATGTCAGCAGCTCTTTCCATCCCCTTAGAGTCCGACTCTAAAAAGTCTCAGGCTTTTCTTGATGCCCTAGACTTTGAGCAACCTCCCAAGGAATTTCTAAAGTTGCCCGTCCACGACATCTTATGGGAAACTTTCTATAAAAACTGGGAGACTCCCCTCACTGTTCCCGGGGCCCCTCGCAAATTGGAAAGCTTGTACCGGGTTATTCCAATCCCAGAGTTTGACAAACCTCAATTGCCCCACGAATCCCTCCTGGTGGAATCTACTTTGAAAAAATCTCAGGGTTCCAGTGTATATGCCTCCACCCCTCCTGGCAGAGAGGGAAAAACTATGGATAAATTTGGTAAGCGCCTTTTCCAAAATGCCTTGCTAGCCAATAGAGCCAACAACTACACCTTCCACTTCTCCTTCTACATGAAGCATCTGGTGCAACAGCTCTCCTCCTTACAGAAATATCTTCCAGCAACAAATTTCCAGCCTCCTCCAACTCAGGAAATTCATGGTTCGCTCCATCTACGACTCGTTTGAGCTGACCTCTCGCGCATCTGCCATGGCGGTGGCTATGCGCCGTTTGGCATGGCTGAGAGTCTCTGACCTAGACATTAACCACCAGGACCGCCTGGCTAACGCACCTTGTCTGGGTGATGAACTCTTCGGAGAGTCCCTGGACTCGACAACCCAGAAGCTCTCAGCACATGAGACCAGGTGGGACACTCTGATCAAACCTAAAAAGAAGACTCCACCTGCTCGCCCCTACAGACAACAGTCTTCTTACCAACGCAGGTTCTCGGCCAGACCTCTCAACCCGCCTCAACAACAGTCTCGCCATCCTCGCCACCAGCATCAGCCTCAGGCTCGCCCACAGACTCAACCTGCCAAGCCTCTTCCTTCATCAAAACCGTCTCAACCCTTTTGACTCCTTTCTCCAGAGCATAGCCAGTCTCCCCCCGTCGCTCCCTCTCCCTCAACCTATCGGAGGACGTCTTCAACTTTTCCTCAGCCGTTGGGAGGTCATCACTTCGGACCAGTGGGTCCTCAACATCATTCGCCACGGCTACTCTCTCAACTTCCAGACTCTTCCACCAGACCATCCTCCCGTAGAGTCTGCTTCTCACTCCTCCCAAACCCCCCTCCTCCTGAGGGAGGTCCAATCCCTCCTTCTTCTCAATGCCATCAAAGAGGTACCTCCGGACCAAAGGGGTCAGGGATTCTACTCCCGCTACTTCCTGGTTCCCAAAAAAACAGGAGACCTTCGTCCCATCCTCGATCTCAGGGACCTCAACAAGTGTCTGGTCAAAGAGAAGTTCAGAATGCTCTCCCTGGCCACGCTTTACCCTCTTCTCTCTCACCACGACTGCTCCCTAGACCTCAAGGAGGCCTACACTCACATCCCAATCCATCCGACTTCACGTCGCTATCTACGGTTTCAGATACAGCACCATCACTATCAGTACAAAGTGCTACCCTTTGGCCTCGCCTCATCACCCAGAGTGTTCACCAAGTGCCTTATTGTGGTGGCAGCCTTCCTCAGGTCTCACGACCTTCAGGTGTTCCCCTACTTGGACAATTGGCTGGTGAAAGCACCTACGTCTCCGCTTGTGCTACAAGCCACTCAACACACCATCTCGTTCCTCCATCTCCTGGGTTTCGAGATCAACTACCCCAAGTCGCATCTGCTTCCCACACAGCGACTTCAGTTCATTGGAGCAGTTCTCGACACCACTCTAATGAGGGCATTTCTCCCCTCCGACCGCCATCGAACTTTGCTTCACCTCTGCCGTCAGGTGCTCCTTCATCACTCCATTCCAGCTCGGCAGATGATGATCCTCCTGGGCCACATGGCCTTGACGGTCCATGTACTTCCTCTGGCGCAACTCCACCTCAGGACACCTCAGTGGACTCTAGCCAACCAATGGTCACAGACCACCGATCCTCTTTCTCATCCCATCTCTGTGACATCGTCTCTTCAGCAATCTCTTCAATGGTGGTTGAACTCCTCCAATCTTTCCAGGGGTCTACTCTTTCATCTACCCCCTCACTCCATGATCATAACCACAGATGCCTCCCCTTATGCGTGGGGAGCTCACCTGGGAGATCTTCACACCCAGGGACTCTGGACCCCTCAGGAGCGTCAACATCACATCAATTTCTTGGAACTCAGAGCCATGTTCTATGCTCTCAAAGCCTTCCAGCACCTTCTCTACCCTCAGGTCCTTCTCCTGTGCACAGACAACCAAGTCGCCATGTCGCCAAGTCGCCAAGCAAGGCGGCACCGGATCTCCCCTCCTCTATCAGGAGGCCATCCGCATCTGGACCTGGGCCACGGCCCACAGTCTCTTCCTCAAGGCTGTCTATATCCAGGGCGAACAGAACTCCCTGGCCGACAATCTCAGCCGCATCCTTCAACCTCACGAGTGGACTCTGGATCCTCCCACACTCTGCTCCATCTTTGCTCGCTGGAGCACTCCGCAGGTGGACCTCTTTGCAGCTCCTCACAACCATCAGCTGCCCCAGTTCTGTTCCAGACTCTTCTCTCCTCACCGTCTGGCCCCGGATGCATTCCTGCTCGACTGGACGGATCGGTTCCTCTATGCCTTTCCTCCACTACCTCTGATGTTGCGGACGTTATCCAAACTCCGCAGGGACAGGGCCACCATGATTCTCATCGCTCCTCGGTGGCCTCGCCAACACTGGTTCTCCCTCCAGCTCAGCTCCAGGGAGCCCATTCCTCTTCCTGTGTTTCCTACTCTACTTACACAGCAGCATCAGTCTCTACTACATCCCAATCTGTCCTCGCTCCACCTGACAGCTTGGTTTCTCTCGGGCTGACCTCTCCAGAGAATCTGTCTCAGCCTGTCCGTCGTATTTTGGATGCCTCCAGGAAACCGGCCACCCTCCAATGTTACCATCAGAAGTGGACCCGGTTCTCCTCTTGGTGTCTACTTCATCATCACGATCCCACCTCATTGGTGGTGGAAACTGTACTGGACTATTTGCTTTCTCTCTCCAACGCTGGCCTCAAGTCGACCTCAATCAGAGTCCACCTCAGTGCCATCACTGCGTTTCATGAGCCTATCCTCGGAAAACCTCTTACGGCTCATCCCCTGGTTTCCCGGTTCATGAGAGGCCTCTTCAATGTCAAACCACCTCTGAAGCCTCCTCCAGTCGTCTGGGACCTGAATGTGGTTCTATCAGCCCTCATGAATCCTCCGTTTGAGCCTCTTGCCACAACTTCACTCAAATTTCTTACATGGAAGGTGCTTTTCCTCATTGCCATCACCTCTGCCAGGAGGGTTAGTGAGCTGCATGCACTGGTTGCCGACCCACCTTTCACTGTTTTTCACCATGACAAGGTGGTTCTGCGTACCCATCCTAAATTCCTTCCCAAGGTGGTCTCGGAATTTCATTTTAACCAGTCCATTGTGTTGCCTGTCTTTTTCCCTAAACCCCATTCTCATCCTGGGGAACAGGCATTGCACACGCTGGACTGTAAGCGTGCCCTTGCTTACTACCTTGACCGTACCAGGGCTCACCGCTCGTCTCCTCAGCTCTTTTAGTCCTTCGACCCTAACCGTCTAGGTCGTCCTGTCTCCAAACAAACGCTTTCCAACTGGCTTGCTGCCTGCATTGCGTTCTGTTATGCTCGGGCCGGTCTCTCACTGGAAGGTGCTGTCACGGCCCACAGGCTGCTTCTGTGGCTTTCCTCCGTTCCACGCCCATCGAGGAAATCTGCAAGGCTGCCACTTGGTCCTCAGTTCACACATTCACTACTCACTACTGTCTGGATACCTTCTCCAGACGGGATGGGCACTTCGGCCAATCTGTGTTACACAATTTATTTTCCTAATGGACAACCATCCCTCCTCCCTCTCTGTTAGCTTGGAGGTCACCCATACGTTAAGAATATGCTGCCTGCTTGTCCTGGGATAAAGCACAGTTACTTACCGTAACAGGTGTTATCCAGGGACAGCAGGCAGATATTCTTACGTCCCACCCTCCTCCCCGGGTTGGCTTCTTAGCTGGCTTATCTTAACTGGGGACCACGCACTCCTCCGTCGGGCGGGAAGGCACTCGCGCATGCGCGGTGCGGCCAACTAGAACTTTCTAGTAAAAAGTGTCCGTACAGGGGCTCCGTCGGTGACGTCACCCATACGTTAAGAATATCTGCCTGCTGTCCCTGGATAACACCTGTTACGGTAAGTAACTGTGCTTTCTGATCCTAGAGAGCTCAAAATTTATCTCATTTAACTGAATGTACTTCGCCTTATGCAAGCTGGAAAAAAGGCATGGGCTAACTCCAGGTCAATATGCAAAGCAGAGGCTCCTGGCCACTTAAAACTCTTGTCCGGGGCTAACCAGGAATTTTCAGCGACACTTTACCTGATAGTGCCTAAGCCAAACTGGCTAATTGGTTGGCAGATCAGGACTGGAGTTGACACTTAAGCTATGAATATCGGCATGTAACCACAAACACAGGTGCTTACCTTTATGTGCTTCAGTGTTGCATATTGCACTTAACCACATAAATGGGAGGCAGCTGCCAGGGTCCCCGTTGAAGTGCAGGGGATATTGGCAGTGGATGAACATTTACCTACATCTAACTAAGCGCATTAAGAAGCTTCTTTAGCAAATAGCCTGCGCTCACATTTGTGTTATTCTCAGCCAGAATAATCATCTGAGCGCTTCTTTGTACATAAGGTATGAAGGTGATGCACTAACCCATTACGAGAGGAAGAAAGCTTTATAACATCTTACTGAGACCAATGTCTGAGCTGAGGTTTAGGTTTCTATGTTAGCACTCTTATTTTATGCAAACTAAAACCACAAACCAAATGCTTGTTTTGCTAAAGTGAGTTGCTTGGAGGACAGGCACTCTGTCCCCTCTGTTTGTACCCTGCACTGGCGAGGTGTGTCCTCCATGATTATCAGGGGACTTGGATCTGGTACACGGTGGCCAACAATTGTGGGTCCAAACACTCGAGCCAGGCTCATCTGGTCCATTTTACAGTCTGGGCTTTGCATTACCCTAGGAGAGAGACAAACAGAGCCACAGTACAAGACTAAATGCAGCTTATACAAGAGCCATCACTTGGGGAACGTGTGTGTGTGGGGGAGGGCTGTACCTGAGTAGGTGTAGAATGAGGAATGCAAGAGTGTCTCGATTTGCTGGAGGAAGTTTGCTCACGGCCTGGCACAGCTCTGCTCTACTGTCTCTGTCAATTAGCATATCTTTAAAATAAAAATAGCATTTTAACAAAGGATGACTGATCTTAGCTTCCTTAAAGCAAGTCTTGACCTGCTGCACACCACCAGCATGTTTTTAAGACAAATTATAATCTGCATTTCTTTACAATCCTAGATACATTATGCATTCTTTATCATTGTTCCAGACCGGATGGCTTTACGCTCCTCTGCCAGCAGGTGGAGACTGAGAATACATTGACTTTTGGCAGTAGTACAAGTGGGCTGTGCAGTCCCATCTACAGTCAGTCTGTTCTCAATCTCCACCTGCTGGCAGAGGAGCGTAAAGCCATCCATTCTGTGCCGGTCTGGAGGGACTAAAAAAATATATATATATTAGCAGGTAAGAACCTAATTTCTCCTTAACAAATGCTGCCTGCAACACATCTCTCAGTTTACCATTATAGGTTTTGCCACACCAAGGTCAGTGCATTCAGCCACCCAGTCTCATCCCACATGTAGCTGCGAATGTGTACACCATATACTTGAGTCTCTTTCCCGCCCCCACCAGTACCTCGTGCCAGCTCATAACATACCTGCTGCCTCCATGAACCGAGAATGCAACTGGAAGGTGACGAGTGGTTCTTGAAGGTTGCGTAAAAAGTCCTTCAGTACACCACATACCACATGAATGTCCTGCACTTTTCCCAAGTGCACTTCACCCTTGGCATGCAAGAGCTTCCGCTTCAACTCCTTTATCTCCCGGTCACAACCTGGCACACGATAAATTCCTCTCTGTCAATCCAAAGCACCAGATACACTTGAGAAACAAAGTAAGGCATTGGTGGTTCTGACTGGTTGAGCTATCATTATTCCCATTCCTAATTAGCCAGTTTTATCCAGCACTAGTATCTCATGTTTGCAGTGACAAAGGAGGGTTAATGCTCTATAGCCTTCCCCTCCCTCCTCTTCTGAACTAATGATGGAAGGTTTCATTTCTTATTCAGAAGGGAAATGGGTCTGTACTGGGTGAAAAGGAAGCGACCTCTGCCTCCATTTCCCTGGCTAGACTAGCTCCACCATTAAGTGGTATCTTCTGATGGAAAGTTCACCAAGACACAAACACAGGTTTATGTGGTTTTTTTTTTTTGGTTTTTTTTTTTTTTTGGGGGGGGGGGGTTTATTCATTTATTTAGCCCATCCTCCCAAAGGAGCCCAGAACGGTTTACTAGACTATATTCATATTATCCCAGGACAAGCAGGCAGCATATTCTTAACACATGGGTGACGTCACCGACGGAGCCCTCGGTACGGACCTTTTTAACTAGAAGTTTCTAGTTGGCCGCACCGCGCGTGCGCGAGTGCCTTCCCGCCCGACGGAGGAGTGCGTGGTCCCCAGTTTCTTCGTTTCCGCGGAGCGAAGAAGACGCGTGTGTTTTTTCAACGGCCGTTGAAACCACTTTTTGCCTTCCCGCTCGCGCTTTTTTTCCTTATTTTTCTTTCTTTACCTTCGGGTTTATTTTTACTTTGATTTGCCAAAAAAAAAAAAAAAAAAAAACTTTGCTTTTTTCCCCTTTTTTCGTTTTTGCCCCGGCGGGGCCTGTTGCCATTATACAGGCCTCGGGCTTCGATTTTGCGGAGGCTATCTTCCCCTTCATGCCCCCGCAGGTCGGTTTTAAGAAGTGCCAGCGGTGTGCACGCCCGATCTCCATCACTGACCCACACAATTGGTGCTTGCAGTGTCTGGGTCCGGAGCATCGGGCGGACTCCTGCACCCGCTGTGCCACTCTTCAAAAGAGAACCCTTAAAAACCGAAGAATTCAACAAACTCTTCTCTTCGGCACCGAGTCGGCGATGGACTCCTCGACTTCAACGGCGGTACCTCAAAAATCGGCACCGTCGACCTCGACACCGGCCGACCCCACATCGGCGTCGCTGGCGCCAGGTAAGCCGGCTAAGAAGCCTTCCTCTTCCCTCGAGCGCCCTCCAGCTACGGTGGCGACACCGTCCCTGCCGGTATCGCACCGGTCCCGCAAACGCTCCGCCCCGATCTCGGTGAGTGCCTCGTCATCGGCCTCCTCATCGCCGGGGCGTGGAGCGGCATCTAAGGAACCGAAGAAAAAGAAAGCGGTTCCGATGCCACCCCTAGATGACCGTATCTCGGCCATCTTAAAAGCTCAACTCCAGGAACAGTTACAGCAACAACTTGAACACCTGTTGCCCACTATCCTGGCACCGCTCCTTCCGGTACCAGACCGGCCCGAGCCCCGTACCGAGCCCCCGGTGTCTACCCCTTCGGTACCTGTAAACACCTCCATGCCGATCCTTTCGGCCGAACAACTCCATGTCGATCCGGTGGTTCATTCCCATGCCACATTGGATCCTCCTCGGCACCAGGCGGTACGGCATTCTTCCCGGGACCGGGATCGACGCTGGTCGTCCTCTCCTGGTACCGTTTCGGTGCGCTCTGGAAAGTCTTTGTCCAAGACTCGCCATACCGCGCCCTCCACCCCGGTGTCTCGACATGCACCAGAGGTTAGGGACCCTGACTTATGGGAGGAAACTCCTCTCGGTACCGAGGAGGATCCCTCCTCATCTGATGAGGAACCATCGGCACCCGATGCCACCTCTAAACCAGAGCAGTCCTCTTTTTCCAAATTTCTGAGAGAAATGTCTGCTGCCCTGTCCCTTCCTCTAGAATCTGACTCAAAAAAGTCTCAAGCCTTTCTAGAGGCTTTAGACTTTGAGCAACCTCCTAAGGAGTTCCTCAAACTTCCCGTGCATGACATCCTGCGGGAAACGTTTTACAAAAACTTGGAGAATCCCCTCACGGTACCGGGAGCCCCCCGTAAACTGGACAACCTTTACCGTGTCATCCCTATTCCTGGATTCGACAAATCTCAATTGCCCCATGAGTCCCTTCTGGTTGAATCCACCTTAAAAAAGACTCAGGGCTCCAGTGTCTATGCCTCTACCCCTCCTGGCAGAGAAGGTAAGACCATGGACAAGTTTGGCAAGAGGCTTTACCAGAATGCCATGCTCGCCAACAGGGCAAACAACTATTCCTTCCATTTTTCTTTCTATCTGAAACATTTGGTCCAACAACTGTCTGCCCTCCAGAAATACCTACCTGAGCGCAAGGTCCCACTGTTCCAACAACACATCTCTGGCCTTCTCCAATTGCGCAAGTATATGGTCCGCTCGATATACGACTCATTCGAGCTCACCTCCCGTGCCTCTGCCATGGCCGTAGCCATGCGCCGCCTGGCCTGGCTGAGAGTCTCCGACCTGGACATCAACCACCAGGATCGTCTAGCCAACGCCCCCTGTCTCGGGGATGAACTCTTTGGAGAGTCACTGGATTCCACCACCCAGAAACTCTCCGCCCATGAAACCAGGTGGGACACCCTGATCAAACCAAAGAAGAAGGCTCCGCCTGCCCGTCCTTATCGACCTCAGTCGTCTTATCAGCGCAGGTTCTCAGCCAGGCCACTCAATCCGCCTCCTCAACAACCTCGGCGGCCCCGTCAACAACAGCACCATACCCAGGCTCGTTCTCAGGCCACTCAACCCTCCAAGCCTCTTCAGCCTGCCAAGCAGTCTCAGCCCTTTTGACTCTTCTCTCCAGGGCATAGCCAGTCTTCCACCTTCGCTACCTCTTCCACAACCAATCGGAGGTCGTCTCACCATTTTCTCCAGCCGTTGGGAAGTCATCACGTCGGACCAGTGGGTCCTCCACATCATCCGCCACGGCTACTCTCTCAACTTCCAGACTCTTCCATCGGACAACCCTCCCGTAGAGTCTGCTTCACACTCCTCCCAAACCCCCCTCCTTCTGAGGGAGGTTCAATCCCTCCTCCTTCTCAATGCCATCGAAGAAGTACCTCAAGATCAAAGGGGTCAGGGATTCTACTCCCGCTACTTCCTGGTACCCAAAAAGACGGGAGACCTCCGTCCCATTCTCGATCTCAGGGACCTCAACAAATGTCTGGTCAAGGAGAAGTTCAAAATGCTCTCCCTTGCCACGCTCTACCCTCTTCTTTCTCACCAAGACTGGCTATGTTCCCTGGACCTCAAAGAGGCCTACACTCACATCTCCATCAATCAGAATTCTCGCCGCTACCTGCGGTTCCAGGTACTGCACCACCACTATCAATACAAGGTGCTACCGTTCGGCCTCGCTTCCTCACCCAGGGTCTTCACCAAGTGCCTTATAGTGGTAGCGGCCTTCCTCAGGTCTCACAACCTCCAGGTGTTCCCCTACTTGGACGATTGGTTGGTGAAAGCACCTTCGTCTCAACTTGTGCTACAAGCTACTCATCACACCATCTCTCTCCTCCACCTCCTGGGGTTCGAGATCAACTACCCCAAGTCGCATCTGCTTCCCACCCAGCGACTTCAATTCATTGGAGCAGTTCTAGACACCACGCTAATGAGGGCCTTTCTCCCCTCTGATCGCCAGCGGACCCTGCTCCATCTCTGCCGTCAGGTGCTCATGCATCCCTCCATTCCTGCCCGACAGATGATGGTCCTCCTGGGTCACATGGCCTCGACGGTGCATGTCCTTCCTCTGGCACGTCTCCACCTTCGTACGCCTCAGTGGACTCTCGCCAACCAATGGTCACAGACTACGGATCTTCTTTCTCATCCCATCTCTGTGACATCATCTCTTCAGCAATCTCTCCAATGGTGGTTGAACTCCTCAAATCTTTCCAGGGGTCTGCTTTTTCATCTGCCCCCTCACTCTATGATCATCACCACAGATGCGTCCCCCTATGCGTGGGGAGCTCACCTAGGAGATCTACGCACCCAGGGACTTTGGACCCCACAGGAACGTCGTCATCACATCAATTTCCTGGAACTCAGAGCCATGTTCTACGCCCTCAAGGCTTTCCAACATCTCCTCTGTCCTCAAGTCCTCCTCCTGTGCACAGACAATCAGGTCGCCATGTACTACATAAACAAGCAAGGCGGCACCGGATCTCGCCCCCTTTGTTTGGAGGCTCTGCGCATCTGGACCTGGGCAACGGACCGCAATCTCTTTCTCAGGGCGGTCTATATCCAGGGCGAACAGAACTCTCTGGCCGACAATCTCAGCCGCATCCTTCAACCTCACGAGTGGACATTGGACCCTCCGACTCTGCTCTCCATCTTTGCTCGATGGGGCACTCCGCAGGTGGACCTCTTTGCAGCACCTCACAATCATCAACTGCCCCTCTTCTGTTCCAGACTCTTCTCTCCTCACCGTCTGGCCCATGATGCATTCCTGCTCGATTGGAGGGATCGGTTCCTGTATGCCTTCCCTCCACTTCCTCTGATGTTGCGGACCTTGTCCAAACTCCGCAAGGACCACGCCACCATGATTCTTATCGCACCTCGGTGGCCTCGCCAACACTGGTTCTCACTCCTGCTCCAACTCAGCTCCAGGGAGCCCATTCCTCTTCCTGTGTTTCCTACTCTACTTACGCAGCGGCATCAGTCTCTACTGCATCCCAATCTGTCTTCGCTCCACCTGACAGCTTGGTTTCTCTCGGGCTGACCTCTCCAGAGAACCTATCTCAGCCGGTCCGCCTCATCTTGGACGCCTCCAGGAAGCCGGCCACCCTCCAATGTTACCATCAGAAATGGACCAGATTCTCCTCGTGGTGTCTCCGGCAACATCAGGAACCCACCTCCTTAGCGGTGGAAACTGTATTGGAATATTTGCTCTCGCTGTCCAATGCTGGCCTCAAAACTACCTCCATCAGAGTCCACCTCAGTGCCATCACTGCGTTTCACGAGCCCATTCTCGGAAAACCCCTCACGGCTCATCCTCTGGTTTCCAGATTTATGAGAGGGCTCTTCAATATCAAACCGCCCCTCAAGCCTCCTCCAGTCGTCTGGGACCTGAATGTGGTTCTCTCAGCTCTCATGAAACCTCCATTCGAGCCTCTTGCCACAACTTCGCTTAGGCTCCTTACCTGGAAGGTGCTTTTCCTGATTGCCATCACCTCTGCCAGGAGGGTTAGCGAACTGCATGCACTGGTTGCCGACCCACCGTTCACTGTTTTTCACCATGACAAGGTTGTTCTGCGTACCCACCCTAAATTCCTTCCCAAGGTGGTCTCAGCTTTTCACCTCAACCAGTCCATTGTGCTACCCGTCTTCTTCCCTAAGCCTCACTCGCACCCTGGAGAACAGGCGTTGCACACGCTGGACTGTAAGCGTGCCCTTGCTTACTACCTTGATCGTACCAGAGCTCACCGTACATCCCCTCAGCTATTTTTGTCTTTCGATCCCAACCGTTTGGGTCGTCCTGTCTCCAAACGGACACTTTCAAATTGGCTTGCTGCCTGTATTGCATTCTGCTATGCTCGGGCCGGTCTCTCACTGGAAGGTGCTGTCACGGCCCACAGAGTCCGAGCTATGGCTGCTTCTGTAGCTTTCCTCCGTTCCACGCCCATCGAGGAAATCTGCAAGGCGGCCACTTGGTCCTCAGTTCACACGTTCACTACTCACTACTGTCTGGATGCGTTCTCCAGACGGGATGGACACTTCGGCCAATCTGTGTTACAAAATTTATTTTCATAATGGCCAACCATCCCACCTCCCTCTTTGTTAGCTTGGAGGTCACCCATGTGTTAAGAATATGCTGCCTGCTTGTCCTGGGATAAAGCACAGTTACTTACCGTAACAGGTGTTATCCAGGGACAGCAGGCAGATATTCTTACGTCCCACCCACCTCCCCGGGTTGGCTTCTTAGCTGGCTTATCCTAACTGGGGACCACGCACTCCTCCGTCGGGCGGGAAGGCACTCGCGCACGCGCGGTGCGGCCAACTAGAAACTTCTAGTTAAAAAGGTCCGTACCGAGGGCTCCGTCGGTGACGTCACCCATGTGTTAAGAATATCTGCCTGCTGTCCCTGGATAACACCTGTTACGGTAAGTAACTGTGCTTTATGGTTAGGACATACTTGGGTGAGAAATACAGTTTCTACAGCATTTACAGTATAGACAAAGGGCTTAGCTTATAGTATAGACATAACATGCAGACATAAAATACTGACTTAGTGGGCATAGGGTGGATTTAATTTTAGCACATTCGGTGTAGATATCACTTGGAGGTAAGATAGCTTTCTTAGTAAGTGGGTGCATGTTTGTTGTCGGAGAATGTAGTAGTAATTCAGGTTATATTTGCGGTGGCATGCGCGTATTTGTGAGATTTCGTTTGGAGTTTTAGGTCATGTCTTTGAGATCCATCCGTCAAGGTGTAGACGTGGGTCTTCAAAGGTGCTTAATGGAACAATATTGTAATGATCATGAACTTCATACTTCTTTTTTAGTTTATGGCTAACGTACAAACGTAATTGTTTCTGTTACCTGTCACGTGTGGTCTGAGAAACCTTGAAAACTATTTTTACGTTCATTAACCTCGACATGGATTTAGGATTTTAAAACATGCTCATTTTGGTCAAAGCTTTACATGAGGGATTAAATTCTTAACCTTTTATTGTTTATTTCCAACTGCAAAATGAAGGGGGGGTGTTTATTTCCAATTTAACCTACTGCCTTTCATTCAAAACAATGCGGTGCAGAATCCAAAAGAGAAATTGTTGGAAAGGAACTCTATTTTACAAGACAGGAAGTGCGTGCAGGCCATCATGTCCCTCCCAAATAGAACTACCAAATGCCTGGGAGAAGAGGTAGGTTTTCAGGGCAACTTTAAACCTATGAAGTCTATCGCCAAGCCTACAATCGCGATACTAAAGACATTTCTCTTTCTAGACGCATTTGACTCCTAATTGTCCTTTTAAGGATTACTCAGTATTTAGAAGGAATCTTAATACCTGTTCCCCTTCCTTACATGTTCTCTTTTTCTTTACATACTGTAGTTCCAGCCCTCCTTTCCCGCTTATTTCTGTTCATTAATTTTTTTTGTTAGTTTATTAGTCCTTAAACGCTAATATTTGCCCTAGTGTTGTGTGTTTTTTAAACTGTATTTTAGTCAGTAGATGGTTTTAATACTTTTGTACACCGCCTAGAAGGTTTGATTAGGTGGTATAAGAAATTTTAAAGAAACTTGAAACTACAACCAGCCCCTAATTTCCTTAGGTAGGTCATTCCAAACATTTGATGCTAACCAGCAAAATATTCTCTAGTGGTAGCCCGATGGGCCATTTTAAAATATGGAGATGCAAGCCTTAAATCTTGCAAAGATCTTAGACATCTCCTGGGTGTACACAAAGTGGTCCATCTGTTCAGATAGTTTGGTTCATGTTCCCATAACATTTTGTGGAATAGACATAATTCTTCCAGGGTAATAGGTGGGACATTCTAGACAAATGGGTTATATCCCCATAGCCACATACTTCAGAAGGAACCCACTCTGGATTTTTCACTCTGCCTCTGTTGTACTTCACTGGGCTCTCTAGCTCACACGTGCATGCAGAAGTGTTTGTTCTGCTCTCCCCATATTATTTTATTCAGTATAATTTCATCCCTTTTTCAGGAATTCTTGTGCTTGGAGCAATTCACGGTTCTGACAGGCCGATCCCTCTGGGCACCTCTTAGCCAGCTTGCATAGTTTTCTCTGGAACTCAGGGCATCCCTGAAGTGGTCTCATCACTGTTAAATTAGGGGTCACACGCAGGCTGTTGGGTGCCCTTACGAGACTCAGCGGTGTCTTGCAGGATGCCAGCTGTATCCTCTCACATCCGCCCGTTCCATTGCGCATCCGTTGGTCCACAGGGGTGGAGGTATAGTCAGGCATAGGAGTCTTACTGGCAGCCTAAAGTTCAGCTTTGCAGAAGCATTCCCAGCATTGTGGCAGTGAATTTTCTCATCCAGCTACTGTAAGAGAGCCAAGGCAGGCTACAGCACAGATCTTCTGTCAGGTCACACTGAGTATAGGCTGACAGCCTGCGAGATGAGTCGGGGGAGGTTAGAAAAGTGGGGTTTTGAGTGTTGGTGAACATTCCCCTTTGTTCCCCCTCCTAAAAAGTCCTAAAATCACAGCTTTTGGAGTTTCGAAGTGTGAAAAATATCACTATTTTGGCACAAATGTTTTTACAGCGGCCATCTTGGATTTTTAGCACTCTTTTTTTTTTTCTAAAGCTTCTTGCTTCTTCAAAACTGCAAATTTTGCCTAGAAACTTGCTGGGATAGAGTCCTTGGGCTCTCCTTGTGGATTTAGTGCCTTTAGAGTGTCCTTGTGCCACAGCTGGGGGAGGCGGCGGCAGCGTCCAGCTTAACCTCTCCCCTGCTGAAGCAGGTGACCAAATGCTCAGCTAGCCCAGTGGGGCAGCTTTCGTTGCTTGGCATATCTGGTAGTTCTGTTCGCCCAGTTGCAACCCCCCCCCCCCCCCATACACACACAGTCTAATAAGTCATCTAAGGGTGACCACATTTTTTTCCAACTTTATGAAATTTTTGTGGTCTGAATTTCAGAACAGGTGTTCTCCCCCTGAGCAGTCCCAATCCACCTCTGCGGCGTCTTAGTGGTGTTGTTTCTTTGGATGCGTCTTTGCCTCAGCCTGCTGCTGCTTTCAAGCTACCTGACCCTGATGCAGATGTTTCGCTTGCTGATTCCTTGTTTCCCGGAGCTGGAGATCGGGGGCTGTGTGCTGGATCTGTGGATTCCTCTGGGAATGATCCCTCTGTCCTAGTTTGCGGCTCTGCCGGACCTTATTTCTGAGTCTTTGCAGGAGCTGAACTTAGTCACTCAGCCAACGTTGTTCACTTCCTCCTGGCTTTGTGCTGTGCGCTCACAGTTTGCTACCTTTCCCTGGCACCCTGATATGAGCATTCTGGTCTCAGAGCAGTTTGACTTTCCAGAGGGTTGTCTTAAAATTGCTAGAACTATGTCATGCTTGTATCCCCTGGCACAGGAGTGTCGGCAGCTTTTGGGTCAGCCCAGGGTGGATTCTTTGGTGGCGCAGGTGACTATTCGCACCTCTCTACCCAGTGAAGGTGGTGTGCTAAGGATATGCAGGACCGCCATGTGGATGTGGTCCTCAGGAAATTGACGCAGCTGCTTTAGGCATAAAAGCTGATTCAGCGATGTCTTTTGTCGCATATGCCTGTCTTCTTTCGACTGCACACACTGGAGAGAGGCAGTGGATCCCTCTTCTCATTTTCTTTTGGCTGGGACAGATTATATGCATGATGCCTTATATGAGTTTTGGCAAAGGTGTCGGCATATTCTATCTCTGCCTGCAGAATGCTATGGATCAGATAGTAGGCTGGTGATTCCACTTCCAAAGCTACTTTAACTAGATGCCTTTTAAGGGACAGTTACTGTTTGGCAAAAGTCTAGACAACCTCATGGATTCTATGATGGACCGTCACCACAAGACTCTGCCTGATAGCAAATCCTCCAGGGGTTCTGGTCATTCTAATTTTCATGGCTCACAGTGTTCAAGACCATAGTCAAATACTACGTCACAGAGATTTTCACAGGACTCCCGACGATGGTATGCTGGCTACAGGCATTCCCAGCCTTCCACCTCCCATTTTGTACCCTCTGCCAGAAAAGCACAATGACGCCAGACAGAAAGGCCCCTCTTCATATTGTGGGCCAGCTCTCAGCATTTCTTCCCTGTTAAAATTTTCCAACTGTTCAATTTTCCTTTGGAGAAAAAGTCTATCTTTTGCCACATTAGAAGACATACTTTGCAATGAGGAAATTTCTTTTTCAATCTTGTCAAATTTCATATTCGTTTCCGTTTTAATATTTTGAACTGAAGTAGTCAAGTCATCTAGTTTAGTCATTCCTTTGAAATGTCTCCTGCTGATTTAGTGGATGCAGCTTCAAGTTTTTGGAGCACTCTCCATATGTTGTAAAGAGTCGCCGCCGAGGAGTCAGTTCCCTCTGCTCCTTGATAGGTCATCAACTCGGCGTCCTGGATTCTGTGGGGTCTTCCTCTACGTGGTTGCATTGGGCTCATCGGCTCTTCGGCAATCGCACCTCCTATGCCTTCAGTTGCCGGATTAGGCGGCGATCGGGCTGCTGGAGGGGAAAGTGATGTTTCCAGCCCCATGGCTCCGGTGTCTCCTCCCAGCGGAGCAGCAGCAGGGATTACCCCTCCTATTACGGCCGGTGAGCTTGTCAGGAACTGGTCCATCTGCGTTTGGCCGGGTGTGGGAAGGTCTACCCGGATAACACCCTTGCGCTTACTGTGTGGCATCCTCCAGACACGCGAACGCAGTCAAATGGAAGAAAATATTCAGGAAAATGCAAGGTAAGACAGAGCTCTAGTCCCGAGTGCTATAACGCTGCAGCCCAGCATTTCTTCCCACCTGGATGCGCATTACGTCCGACTAATGGGTCTCAGACATTAGTCAGTCTGGCTAAAAGCTGGAACTTGCCCAGCCTCTAACAGATTGGTTTGTGGACTCTCCTACAGGTCACCCTGACAAAACGCTCAAGGTTCAAGCCACCATCAGCACTTGCTAGATATTCAAGCTATAGAGCCAGTGCTGCCCAACCACTGAGGCATATACTCTATGTACTTTATCGTGCCAAAGAAAAGCTCCGAAGATTGAAAGTCTATTCTGGATCTTCAGCACATGAATGCGGCTCTCAAGGTTCCATGCTTTCGCATGGAGTCCATGTGTTTGGTCATTGCAGCAGTGGGCCCAAAAAGAGTTTCTTGCCTCTCTGGATCTCATGGAGGCATACTTGCACTTTCCCATTTTTCCAGCCCACCGCAAATTTCAGCAGTTTCTTGTTCTGGAACAGCATTACCAATTCTTGCCTCTGCCTTTTGGGCTGGTATAGCGCCCTGGACCTTCACCAATGTGATGGTGGTCATGGTGGCTTATCTACAAAAGATGGGTCTCCAGGTTCACCCTTACTTGGACCACTGGCTGATCAGAGCTTTCTCATTAACCAAGGGATGGCGCACGGTGGAGTGGGTGCTTCAGGTGCTGGAGGACCTGGGCTGGATTGTCAACTTCATAAAGAGCCACTTGATGCCCATGCAATCGCTGAATACCTAGGAGTTCTCTTGGACACTGCTGCAGGCTGCATCGATCTGCCAAAAGCCCACAGGCTGAAGCTGTGTGCCCAGATTTCTTACCTGCAGGCTCCTTCGGCATGGGACTATCTTCAAGTTCTGGGTTCCATGGCTGCTACGATGGACATAACATCCTCTTCAGCATTCTTTGCTCTCTCGGGCTTCACACAGGGATGCCTTGCAGGTCTTTCTTCCTTGGAGTCTGGAAGCTTGAGCAAGCATGGCCTGATGGCTTCTACTGCAATCGCTCAGCAGGGACGTACCACTACACATTGCCTCCTGGATCGCAGTGATGACAGATTTCAGCCTTCAGGGCTGGGGAGCCCAATGTAATCAATGTCCTGTTCAGGGGTGTTGGTCCCCTCTCAGAGGCAATGGTCAATCAACCGTTTGGAGCTCAGAACCATTCGGCTGGCTCTGGTGCGATTGCAGAAGACTCTGGAGGGCCAAGTGGTCAGGATCTTCTCTGCGACAGCAGTAGCCTACATCAATCATAAGGGAGGGACCAAGAGCATTCCTCTGGCTTAGGAAGTCTGCCTGCTTTTACTTTGGGTGTAACGTTACCTCCTAGCGCTGACGGCAGTGCATGTGACGGGGGTTGACAATGTTCAAGCAGACTTCCTCAGCAGACAGAGACTCTGGAGCTGGGTGAGTGGGCCCTGTCCAGTGGCATTCCAAGCCATAGTGTGACGCTGGGGTTGGCTCCACTTCAACCTCATGCCCAAGGGAAGAAACAAAAAAGCAGATCACTTCTTTAGTCAAAGAGCCAAACCCAGAAGCAAGGAGCAAAGCGCTCTGGTGCAGATGTGGCCTCCGGAGATTCTCCTGTATATCTTTCCTCCTTGGCCAATGATCGGTCGGGTCATTCGGTGGTTTGCTGGTGGCTCCAGATTGGCCTCGCAGACCGTGGTACACAGATCTGATGCGTTTGCGCACCTATCCGGACTTCCTCACCCAGGGTCCAGTATACATGGAGGATCTGGGTCATTTTGCTCATACAGCATGGCTCTTGAGCGCACAGCCTTAGAGCACACAGGATATTCTGCAATAGTTGTCTATAGTTTTTGCTTATGCTAAGGCATTGGTGTGCCCAGAACTAGGTGGACCCTTATTCAGTTCCGATCTCGCTGATTATCACCTTTCTTCAGGCTGGCCTGGATAAAGGCCTCACTGTGGCATCTCTTCAAGTTCAGGGGCCAGACTCTCGTTTCAGATCCTAGGAGCATCAGTCCTTGTTGGCGTCTCATCCTGATGTTGCTAGATTTCTAAAGGGGGCTGTTCGTGTCAGACCATTAGTTAAGCAACCTTTCCCTTCCTGGGACCTTAACCTGGTACTATCTAGCTTTGCCAAGGCTCCTTTTGAGCCTCTTCAAGATGCTTCCCTCTTGGACTTGATGCTCAAGACTGTTTTTCTGGTTGCCATTACTTTGGCGCGACGTGTCTCTGAAATACAGACTCTGTCTTGCAGAGAATTGTTCCTTCATATTTCAGAGACTGCGGTTTCCCTTCAGACAGTTCCTTCCTTCCAAAGGTGGTTTCAGCTTTCCATGTTAATCAAGAAGTGCATTTTCCTGCCTTTCAGCCTACTGGTTTCAGGACACAAGATCGCCTGTTGAAGAAACAGGATGTGCGCTGAGTTCTGCGTTATTTGGAGTTCACTAACAAGTTTTGTCTCTGACCATTTGTTTGTGCTGACTCAGTTAAGTGAGGCGCTCCCGCTTCCAAGATCATGATTTCCAGATGGATCCTTAAGGCCAATTTCGTCAGCCTACATTCTTTCAGGGAAACAGTCCCCTGTTTCTTTCAAGGCACATTTTACCAGGAGTGTGGCTTCTTTGTGGGACAAAGCTAGAGCTGTCTCTCCTGAAGATTTGCAGGGCTGCAACATGATCTTCTTTTCACGTGTTTGCCAAGTTTTACAGAGTGGATGGGGCGGCAAGACAGGACTCTGCCTTTGGGTCCTCGGTCTTAAGGATCGGCGCAGCAAGCCTACCCTAGCTTTTTGGACACTGCTTTTGTACATCCTATCTGTTTAGCATGTCTCACCTATTGCACTGGAAAAAAAAGAGATTATGTACTTATTTATTTTTAAAATTTATATACCGTTTTGTTCCCAAAACGGTTTACAAATAGTTACATACATAAAATATTATAAAATTCAGAACAAGGTTAAAACAAGACAAACAGATTCAACCCTTATATAAAATCAATTTCTCTGAAAAATGCATCTACATATAATTGTGTTTTCAGCACTTTCCTAAATGAGTTCTTATCTCTACATTTTCGGATTGGACCAACCAGGCTATTCCACAACTTAACCCCTGCACATGTAAAAGTCATCCAGACTCAGCTGAGGGAAATTATCTCGCAGCTTTGCTCGACTTCATTCAACTAAATTTAAGACTTAATGTTCACTGGTCCTCAGCGGGCCACCACACACTCGAAAAGTCTCATTGTGCATGGCTTTACGCTCCCACTCGTCATTGGAACCAGCACGTATTTTCAATTTTATAATAATTTGCAAATAGCTAGTTATAAATACCAAAAGTACTTAGCTTTTAGTAAGACGCTGTGCAGGGGGGATTTTTTCTTTACACCGACATGTTTCGCCCGTGTGAATCGATGGGCTTTATCAAGGTTCCCACTCCCTGTGAAATATACAACCAGAAACCTGAGCTTCCACAATATATCGTGCTTACTAACAGTGATTATTCAGCTAAGCATTGTTCAGATAAAACATTCTCCCATATTTCCCCTCTCACCTCTTAGTAACATTCAGCCACCATTGCGTCAAAACGAAATGGCGGGCCGGCTCACTATCGCATGTTTTATAGGCTCCCGCCCCTGACGTCAGCATCCCCACAAAACACTGGGTGATGACGTCAGGCGCCGGAGTCAGTACATTTAAATAATAAAATTTAACTAGTAACTTTTAATAAACTGAATTAATGAATGACGTGGAGGGCTTAACCCATAGCCAGCAGATCTTATATCAACGAGGCCCACTCCAACTCGTTAAGTCCAGTAGGAACTACAGTATTTAATCGGTAGATCCACCGCTGTTCTAACATGTTAAGTCTCCGCTCCCAATCCCCTTCCTGCTCACTTGTATCGATACGACGAGTGGGAGCGTAAAGCCATGCACAATGAGACTTTTCGAGTGTGTGGTGGCCTGCTGAGGACCAGTGAACATTAAGTCTTAAATTTAGTTGAATGAAGTTGAGCAAAGCTGCGAGATAATTTCCCTCTGCTGAGTCTGGAAGTATACAGTGTCTTCATTCTAATATACTTTATCAGATCAGTGCTGGTGTCTACATTACATGTAAAAGTCATGGCATCCATTTCCACATATTTAGGGTTAGCCTTCGTTTTCAGCAATGCTGAACTTTCAGAGCGCAATAATCTTAATGGTTGATACTCCGACATCAAGCCTTTAAAAAATTCAGAGATCGGACCATATAAAAATTGGTGACATCATAATTGCTTTGTATTGAATTCTGAATGCAACTGGCAGCCAATGCAATTGTCGGAGATATGGAGTAATGTGCTCAGATCTTGATGTTCGGGTTATCATTCTAGCTGCAGCATTCTGTACCACCGGCAAAGCCCTACACCTGGTCTTAGTTATTCCCAGGTACAAGACATTGCAGTAGTCGAGGCGTGACAAGATTAATGCTTGTACAGCAGCACGGAAGTCAGATGGTATCAACATTGGTTTCAAACGATACAATAAATGTATGTGTGCAAAACATATTTGCACTGTCTTTACCACCTGATAACCCATTGTAAGTCCTGGATCCAATTTTACTCCAAGGACTGTCATAGACGTCCTCACCAGTAATACCTCGTCCATCACTTTCAACATTTTGGGCCAATTAACCGGATCAGTTTTCCCCATAAACATCACATCAGTCTTTCCTACATTCAATCTTAGACCCTGCCTTTCCATCTATCCAGTAATTTTACTCATATAATTACTCAGTAACTTTTCTAATCCATCGCCCCATACACACACTGGGAAGAAAAAATAATATCATCCGCCTACATGCGGTATTCGACCCCTAAAGATTGAAACAACTGACCAGTTGTGGCCATGTAAATATTAAATAATAATGATAAAAGCGCTGAGTCAAAATGATCTACCAACAATAAAATTTTTTTTAAAAAAAAGCACACTGCAGAGAAAATGTTTGTATTCCGGGGTTTTTTTTGTTTTGTTTTTTTAAAGAGGTCAAGGCAGATGACTTTATGCAATGTCACCTCAGTAACAACTATACAAAAATAGACAAATATACCCCCCTCCCTTTTTTCTGAACCACGATAGCAGTTTTTAGCACAGGGAGCTAAATCCCCCGTGCTGCTCTCGACACTCATAGGCTCCCTGCGCTAAAAAACACTATTGCGGTTTAGTAAAAGGGGGCCATAGTGCAAAATATAGATAGCAGATATAAATTCTCAAAACAGACACATTTTGATCACTAAATTGAAAATAAAATCATTTTTCCTACCTTTGTTGTCTGGTGATTTCATGAGTCTCTGGTTGCACTTCCTTCTGACTGAGCATCCAATATTTCTTCCCTTCTTTCTGCCTCCTGTATGCTTCCTCTCCTCCAGCCCTCATTCCCTCCCCCTATCTTTTTCTTCCTCTCTCCCTGCCCCCCTCCCCCCAGCCACTGCCGCTGAGTTCTTAGATCTCCCTGCTTCTTGACGCCGTAAACAGGACAGCAGAAGCACTGGGCCCACCAGCCTTCTCGCTGATGTCAATTCTGACATCGGAGAGGAAGTTCCGGGCCAGCCAGAATTGATGTTGGGGGCTTCTGCTGTCCTGTTTACGGCGTCGGGAAGCAGGGAGAACACGAAGGCAACGCGAGTCCATCACAAAGCCTGGGATGGGCTCCGCAATTGACTCGCGTTGCCTTCACGATCTACTGGTCGATCATGATTGGCCTTTTGGGCACCCCTGGTCTCACCTATCTATTGGAAAAGAGCTTACCAGGGTAAGTACATAATCTCTTGTAAATTTACATCTAAACCAAATGGGTAGGCATTGAAATCTCATATAGAGGCATAACATGATCATATAATCTGGCATTCCCTAGAAGCCTAATGCCAGCATTTTGAAGTATTGGCAATCTTTTTTGTAAGTTATGGGTTAAGCTCAAGTAAACCACGTTTGCATAATCTAGTCTTAATACCAATAATCTATGCAATAAAATTTGCAATGCAGATGCTTTAATATATTTTTTAATGGAGTGTAAGTAATTATCTGAGAATATATAAGCCTCTTTTAACTACTGCTGTTACCTGATTTTTGAAGGTTAAGGCTGAGTCAAGAAGCACTCCTAAATATTTGAAGCTCGCAACTAATTGAAGGGGCCCTCCTAGCAATGCAGGTGCTAAATTCTAGCGTCCATTAGATCTAAAAACACCCAGCACAGTGTTGATTTAGTAGTATTAAGAATTATTAAGTATTTCAAAGACCACCACAGGGAAGAATATCTGGAAGAACTTAAGATAGGAACATTTCTAACAGGAAAGAAATCCAAATGCAAAGGCGATAGCAGAAAAGATGGCAAAAAGAAAGCAAGGTGCTAAAATATCGACTATACCTGAAGGCAACTCTCCTTGATCTACTGAGAAATGCGCGAGATGAATTCAAATCCATAGGATTTTTAAGGTATGTTAAAAAGGAGAAGGCTGCAAGTGGAACTGTAAGACAAAGTTAATAAGCAGCAACGTATGGCAAGAGAAGAAAAGTAGAAATGCTAAATACTGAAGAGTTCTTCAGGTGGATGATCAGAGAATCAGATCAAGGATGTGCACTAAATATGATTTAGTTATATTTAAGCAAAGCTTTGCCACTGTCTTGCATGAGAGATTTATGAGTGACCTGAGCCTAGGTCACAAGGTGGCAGGCAGGCATTTAACTCTTCCGCTATAAAAGTTTGCCTTTTTACAGACCACATGATGTGGAGTCAATATATCTGAGGGTGTAGACAGAATGAAACTTTATTCTGAAAGAGTTCATGACATGTCCATGTTTTGTCAAGATTAATTGCAAATGTTCGAGTACAGATGTCTGAGGGGGGTGGGGAGGATTGGGAAGATGTTCCATCCAGATTGCATACCCTTTGGGTGATAATCTCTAAAGATCTCAAGGTAATGAAAAACAATTGTATATTAGAGTGCAGAGAAGCCTAAGCAAGGGGGTGATAATACTTATATACAGATCCACAAATGATTCATAATACTGTTGTTCATTCTGAGGGTCATATCTAAAAGGCTAGGAATTACCCAGAGGAAGGCAGGTCAGACTGGTGTTGGGACTGCACAAGGGTGATTAAGCCAAGAATCAGGATGAACCAAAACAAGTTCCCTTTTTTGTTTGGATCTGCACCAGAAGCCATATGAGGAGAAATGGAAGGACCTCTGAATATACCTGGGGGGAGGAGGAGGGTAATAAGAAAGGGTGCAGCCTTGGGTTGGCCTGGGCCCAAACTCTTTTGCCTGAGCCAAATTCAAACTGGTCGAGCCTGGGAATTCTTCTTGATAGCTATTTGCATTGCCTTCATTTCTTTGAAGGTATGGGGCCGGGATGTCACTGCTTGCATTGACAGACTCATCAAGCCCCGAGACCACTTCCCCATGGTTCTAATCCACGTCGGAACCAACGACACCGCAAGGAGCAGCCCGGACAGCATACCTGAAGACTTCAGGGCCCTGGGGGAGAAGCTGAGGAGGATGGATGCGCAGGTAGTCTTCTCCTCGATTCTCCAAGTGAGGGGCAAGGGCAGAGCCAGAGAGGATCGAATACAAAGGGCGAACGACTGGCTGCGAGTATGGTGCAAGGAGATGAACTTCGGGTTTCTGCACCATGGAGAAGCATTGCAAGGACTACAGGGACACGACGGGCTACACCTAACCAGAAGAGGGAAGAATGTCCTTGCACACCGCCTAGCCCGCCTACTCCACAGGGCTTTAAACTAGGTAAGTCGGGGGAGGGTACAGGCACAAACAACATACCAGGTGAACTAAAATGCCAATACATTTATGAGGCTGAGGAAAGTAGACACCAAAATTCTGGGTCAGGGGTGAGTGCACACACTTTTGAGTCGGGAGTAGGGTCACATCATATTTATGGGTCACATTGTAATTCCGGGTCTAGGGGGAGTACACACTGTAGTTCTGGGTATATGGGGAGTACACATTGTGGTTCTGAGCCTCAGGAAAGCACAAATAACACAAACAATGCTAAAAGTGTTCAAATAGCTCAAACAGGAATATCCCCACTGAGACATAACAAAAATATAACATGGAGGGCTATGTACGTCAACGCACACAGTTTAGGAAACAAGATCCTGGAATTGGAAACAGAAATAAGGAATGCCGACCTGGATGTGGTGGCGATATCCGAAACCTGGCTCACAGACTCCCACGGGTGGGACATGGTCATACCGGGTTACAACTTGCTTCGCCGGGACAGAGAGGGTAGGAAGGGAGGGGGTGTAGCATTATATACTAAAGATGACATTAAGGTCACGAGAATCTCAGATGTCCAGTATACTGGGGAATCCCTTTGGGTTAATTTGGCCAGAGGGAAGGACAAATGCTTGTATCTTGGTGTAATTTACAGACCCCCAAGACAACAGGATGACCTGGATATGGAAATAATCGAAGATATAGAAAATATCACTTTGCGTGGGGACACAGTATTGCTAGGTGACTTCAACATGCCTGATGTGGATTGGGTTACACTTACCTCTGCTTCCGGCAGCAGCAGGAGGCTATTAAACTCTATGAAAGGAGCAAGCCTCAGGCAACTGGTGTTGGAACCGACAAGGGATCAGGCAATACTGGACCTGATACTTACCAATGGAGAAAGTGTCACAGAGGTCTCGGTGGGCGACACATTGGCCTCCAGTGACCACAACATGGTATGGTTCAATATCAGGAAAGGTTTCACTAAATCTACTACACTAACCAAAGTCCTCAAATTCAAGGACACAAATTTCAAAGAAATGGGAGACTTCGTTCACCAGGCGCTACAAAGCCAAGAAGAAACCGATAACGTGGAAGACATGTGGTCGACTTTGAAAGCAACCATACAAGAAGCAACAAACCGCTATGTAAAATCAGTAAGTAAACGGCGAAGGAACAATAAGCCACAGTGGTTTACTGTGGAGATCTCAGACCTGATCAAGGAGAAGAAAAAAGCATTCATCTCTTACAAACAATCAGGGAAGCAGGACTCTAGAGCAGACTACCTGGCCAAATCAAAAGCCGTCAAAACAGCAGTCAGGGAGGCTAAATTCCACATGGAGGAGTCTCTGGCAAAGAACATCCAGAAGGGAGATAAATCCTTCTTCAGGTATATCAGTGATAGAAGAAAAAACTCAGGCGGGATTGTACGTCTTAGGAAACCAGACGGAGACTATGTGGAAAAGGATTCGGAAAAAGCCCAAATATTAAATGAATACTTCTGCTCAGTCTTCACCCGAGAAGCGCCAGGGCTCGGCCCTCAGCTACAGACAAGGGTTGGCTCAGTTGACCCGTTTAGTAACTTTGAGTTTACGCCCAGCAGTGTCTATGGTGAGCTGTCAAAGCTCAAGGTTAACAAAGCAATGGGGCCGGACAACCTGCACCCCAGGGTGCTTAGGGAGCTGAGTGATGTCTTGGCGGAGCCACTGTCCGCGCTCTTCAACCTCTCCCTTAGTACAGGCAGCGTCCCGTTGGACTGGAGGACGGCTAACGTCATTCCACTCCACAAGAAAGGCTCAAAGATGGAGACAGCAAACTACAGACCAGTGAGTCTAACATCGATAGTGAGCAAACTAATGGAAACTCTAATCAAACACCAATTAGATAAGATCCTGGATGAGGAGAATCTACGGGATCCCCGACAACATGGATTTACTAAGGGGAGATCCTGCCAATCCAACCTGATCAGCTTCTTTGACTGGGTAACGGGGAAGCTGGATATAGGGGAGTCCCTGGACATCGTGTACCTGGACTTTAGCAAAGCATTCGATAGCGTACCACACCGCAGGTTACTGAGCAAGATGAGTTCTATAGGATTAGGTAACACATTGACGAAATGGGTTGGGAGCTGGCTTGAAGGTAGGCTCCAAAGGGTGGTGGTGAACGGCACCCCCTCCGAAATGACGGAGGTGATTAGTGGAGTACCACAGGGCTCAGTCTTGGGCCCAATCCTATTCAACATCTTTATAAGAGACTTGGCAGAAGGGCTTCGAGGTAAAATAACATTATTCGCCGATGACGCCAAACTGAGTAATGTAGTGGGCAAATGCACAACAGACGAAGATTCAGTGCCCGACAACATGATGCACGACCTACTCCTACTGGAGCGATGGTCTAGGACATGGCAACTCAACTTCAATGCCAAAAAATGCAAAGTTATGCACCTGGGCAGCCAGAATCCATGCAAGTCTTATACCCTTAATGGCGAGATCCTAGCAAAAACGGTAGCAGAACGAGACTTGGGGGTAATCGTCAGTGAGGACATGAAGTCTGCCAATCAAGTGGAGCAGGCTTCGTCCAAGGCAAGACAAATCATGGGCTGCATACGAAGGGGTTTCGTCAGTCGTAAGGCGGAAGTCATTATGCCATTGTATAGATCCATGGTGAGGCCCCACCTGGAATACTGTGTGCAATTCTGGAGGCCGCATTATCGCAAGGATGTGCTGAGACTGGAGTCGGTGCAAAGAATGGCCACCCGGATGGTCTCGGGACTCAAGGATCTACCATACGAAAAACGGCTTGACAAATTACAGCTATACTTGCTCGAGGAGCGCAGAGAGAGGGGGGACATGATCGAGACGTTCAAGTATCTTACGGGCCGCATCGAGGCGGAGGAAGATATCTTCTTTTTCAAGGGTCCCACGACAACAAGAGGGCATCCGTTGAAAATCAGGGGCAGGAAACTACGAGGTGACACCAGGAAATTCTTTTTCACTGAAAGAGTGGTTGATCGCTGGAATAGTCTTCCACTACAGGTGATTGAGGCCAGCAGCGTGCCTGATTTTAAGGCCAAATGGAATCGGCACATGGGATCTATTCACAGGGCAAAGGTAGGGGAGGGACATTAAGGTGGGCAGACTAGATGGGCCGTGGGCCCTTATCTGCCGTCTATTTCTATGTTTCTATGTATGAACAAAATGTGGATAAAGGTGAGCCGGTTAACGTAGTGTTAAGAGTCATGGAATAGGAAGCAATGTTCTGATCATTGGACAAAAAATAGAGGGTAAAGTTAAGTGGCCATTTTCTAAATGGTGGAGGGTGAATAGTGGAGTGTCATAGGGATCTGTACTGGGACTGGTGCTATTTAACATTTCTAAAGGCTATGGAAACGAATGGCAAGTGAGACGTTTAAATTTGCAGATGGCATGAAGCTATTAAAAAGTTGTTGAAACACATGCAGACTGAAAAATTGTAGGAAGACCTTAGGAAGATTGAATGAAGTGCTGAAACACAACACCTATCTTGAAGTTCCTTTAAATTCAGTTCTACCTATCTCAGGGCTTCTTTTTTGTAATCACCTGAAGAAATTAAAATGGATCAAGAACATGGAGAAATTGTGTCAAGTCTTGCTCATGTTAACAACTGCCATTTTGGAACTCCAGCGACCTTTGTTGGCTTTGAATTCAGATTAAAACAAAAACACACAGTTGTAGCCATTAATAAAGTTAGAAATGTTCCTGGAAACAGAACAGAGTGCCCAAAGGGAGGACACAGTTTGGTCAGATAGAGGCTTTTTAACCTCTAGTTTCAAAAAGATTGAATATATTTGAGAGGAAAATTAAGGCAGATTCCTTTTGAGTTCAAAGAAGATCAACCTAGATTAACCCCCTATTTTACGAAGCCGTGCAGCAACGGCCCTGAAGCCCTTTAAATCTCTATGGGCTTCGGGGCTGTTATCACAACACAGCCGCTAGCGCGGCTTCATAAAACAGGCCCTAAGTGGCCAGCACCTTGCCAGGTCTCCAATTTCTGAATCCATATTCTACACAGGCTACAACAGGGATCTCAAAGTCCCTCCTTGAGGGCCACAATCCAGTCAGGTTTTCCCCAATGAATATGCATTGAAAGCAGTGCATCCAGATAGATCTCATGCATATTCATTGGGGAAATCCTGAAAACCCGACTGAATTGTGGCCCTCAATGAGGAACTTTGAGACCCCTGGGCTACAACAATGGTAATTTAATGAGGTGCAGCTTATGGGTTCCTTTTAAAATCTTGCTCATCTGTATGGTAGGTACCCCATTGAGTTCTGTCAATTGCCATTTGGAAGAAACAAATGCATTTTATAATTGCAAAATTGAATAATACATAAAGCAAGTCACTCATTTGTATATTTCAATCAGTTAAGAAACGGATGGCCCTTATTTTAGTATCTCGAGTCCTTTTCCAAGTGCTGCTTCACAATGCAACCAAGATTTTCTCAAATGGTGTGTTCTAGTCCCAAGTATGTTTTGAAATAAGTGTCATATGGCTTCTCCAATAATCTAAATTTAGTAAATTAAATTCAAAAATTCATTTTTAATCATGAACTCCACACTGTCCCAATATTAAGACCAACAACATTTAGATGAAAAGTCCAAAAAATAGTTCATGATCATTAAAAAGAAAGAAAGTTATCTGGGATCCCTGCCTCTCTTCCCCACCCCCTCCCCGACTCGAACTTTTTTTCTATCACACATCACCGCAAATCTGAAAAAAAAAACCCCTAGGATAACAATGTGTAAGGTAAGTGCCTGTAACTATGTAAAAACACATTTACAATGTTCTGCTAGTCTGTTCCTCGTGACAAGAAGATTGTCTAATAAATCTCTATCTCTAGATGGTATATTCATTTTAAAATGTTAATGCTGATTTTTAAGATTCTTTATGAACCGCCACCATTTTGTCCGGCTGCAACCCTTAAGGTTCAAGTAATCAGGCACCACTTGATATTCCAGATTTTAAGCATATTCGATTGGTTGTGGAACCTCAGTTTTGGAACTCCCAAAGGAATCGAGAAAGCTTCGAGTCCTTCAGTTCATTTAGAAAAATCTTTTAAAAGCACATCTGTTTTCTCAGGCATTTTTATGAATTAAAACAGAAATGTTAGACATTTTTCAGGATTTGAATACTTCATGTCTTGAAGAGTAGAATGTTTTAATGTTATATCTAGTCTGTGTACTTAGATTTGTAGATTTGCGTTATATGAAAATAAATAAATAGATGTATTTGATTTGTAGGCAAATTTCAGCCATCCTTTAGGTTCCAAAGCTGCAGTGTCCACAGGGATCATGTTTGATCCAGCAGATTTGCCCAACAAGAATATAAACAGCAGCCTAAAGGCTTTTTGGATTGAGGCTATTCATTGATTGCTAAAGCTGCTTACTGATGTACAGCTGCTCCCGATTAGCATAGAGCAGACAATATAGATCCACCAGTGAAGATAAAACACATAGGCCCAGATTCTGGAAATGGCGCCTCCAAAAACGGCACCAACTGCATGTCAATCACACGTAGGCGCTGTTACCCGATTCATGGCTTATGTCAAACTTAGGCACCGTTAACATAGGCCAGGGTTTTAAAAGAGCACATTAATGGCACTTAAGTTTGCTAGACAATCACGCCTAATGGCACCTAAGGTCATTTCTGGCCATACCCAATGCTTACTTTGACCTTAGCCACAATTCCGGTGCCTAGCAGGGAAGGCACTTTTTCTATGCTCAATTACTGTGCCGATGAAAGCGATTAAGTTAGGTGGCAGTAGAGTATCCACGCTGCCTAACTTATGGCGCCGTTTCCAGAATATAGCCCACAGTGTTCACATGAAGCAGGTGCTTTGGATCAGTCCTGGAGGACCACCAGGCCAGTCGGGTTTTGGGGATGGCCCTAATGAATATGCATGGGGAAGATTTGCATGCCTTTCACCTCCATTATATGCAAATCTCTCTCATGCATATTCATTAGGGCTATCCCCAAAACCCAACTGGCCTGGTGGTCCTCCAGGACAGGGTTGGGAACCACTGCTTTGGCTGGACTGATCCATATGTGTGTTGCCATGTCATAGTTTATTAAAATTTGATTGAACGTTTATCATAACATTCAAAGCGTTGTACAATAAAAATAGTTTCAATATAGATAGGGGAACAGATAATAAACATAATCCTTACATGACAGACAAGCGTGATTTAGGAAAGGGAGTGAAAACAAGAGGAGAACAGGGAAAGAAAACGGAAAAGGATAAAAACAATGGGATATGAAAAGGTAGGGATTAGTTACAGGATCAAAACATAAATCAATCGTAGGCATCTTTAAAAAGAAAGCATTTTAAACTACTCCAGTTTATCCAAATTTTGTTCTGCTCTAATCTATAATGGGAGGGAATTCCAAATTGCTTTTTTCAAGGTCATCCAATTATAGCCTACAATAAGTAGTCGTGATCCTATTGTATGAGCTAATTTGGCCCCTTGTTATAGACACCTAGGGCTCCTTTTCCTAAGGTGCGCTAGCGTTTTTAGCGCACGCATGAAATTACCGCGTGCTAAACTGCGCAGTACGCTCCTAGAATAACGCCAGCTCAATGCTGGCATTAAGGTCTAGCATGCGTGTTAAGGCCCCAACGCACCTTAGTAAAAGGAACCCCTACAGCAGGGGTCTTCAAAGTCCCTCCTTGAGGGCCGCAATCCAGTCGGGTTTTCAGGATTTCCCTAATGAATATGCATTGAATGCAGTGCATGTACATAGATCTCATGCATATTCATTGGGGAAATCCTGAAAACCCGACGATTTGAAGACCCCTGCCCTAGAGTTACACTTCAAAATCTTGAGTAAGGGAGAGAGGCAGAGTCCCCAGTTGACTTCTGAGTTATCATGAACAATTTTGGAGTTTTCATCTAAATGCCAATGCTCTTGTTGGTTTTGAGACTGAGTGGATTTCATTATTATAAACAATTTTTGGATTGAATTGATAACTCATTTTAGATTGGAGAAGTCATATGACACCATCCTTTCATTTCAGAGCACAATGGAACTAGAACATGCATTTGAGACGATGCCCAGAAGCAGCATTTTCAAAACATGGACCATGTCTTGATTGTTGAGAGATGATATGAGGATATAATGTGTAGGCAACTGGAAAAAGGGATTCATGCTAACTTTGTAATTGACACTCAAGCAAGGATGATTGTTTTCTCGACTAAGTGGACAGTAAGGGAATTTTTTAAGTACCTTCTTACTTCTCATTTCTAATCTTAATGTATATTTTCTTCAAACCGCTTAGAACCTAACGGATGTAGCGGTATATAAGAAATAAATTACATTACATTACATTACTTGTTTTATGTATTATTGAATTTTGTACTTGTGCACATATAGATATGATTGATATAAATATCAAGGTCTATAATGAATAGTCAAAGTCACGCTAACTCTAATTTATAAGTGCACATTTAAAAAGAGAGTATAGACCAAATGATGCCCTATAAATATTAATAAACTGGTGGTATGCTGGCATGGTAATTTGATTGATTGGTTTTGTCCTAGGTTTAAAAAAGCTTAAGTGTGATAAAGATTACGGAGGTGTTAACTTTCCAAGTTTTTATGAATATCACTTGGACAAAGTTCCAAATGGTTGTTTTCAGAATCGCAATCATTATCGCCTGCCTGGATTAAATTTGAAGAAGCAATGTTTGACGCGGCCTTATGGATGATACTATTTACTACTAACAAGTGTGATCCGAGAAGGAATTTGGTGATCGAAGCTACTAAAACAGCATTTCAAGAATTGGAAAAAAACCTGTCAATTTCAAATGGAATGAAACATTCTGGGCTCCAATATAGAATAATTCAATGTCCAACTGTTGATTGGAAAAGAGCTGGGACACTATGGACTCCTTTTACAAAGGTGCGTTAGGGCCTTAATGCAAGGAATAGCGCGTGCTTAAATTCCCCACGCGCTAGCCGCTACTGCCTCCTCTTGAGCAGGCAGTAGTTTTTTTTGTTAGCACGCACTATAGCGCGCGCTAAAAACGCTAGTGCACCTTTGTAAAAGGAGCCCTATATCAACAGGATTGGTTACCATTCTCTCTTCTAATAGAAAAATAAGGCTTGCCTAAGCAGCAGCATTAGAGGTGGCTTCAACTCTTCCATTGTATTAAGTCCGTGCATTCCCAGATTAAGATACAGGACGTGCAACCGGATTGCGGATCACTCTGTTCTTCTTTATCAAATTGTAAACGAGCAGCTTCCCAATGGTACAAGCGATTGAAACTTAACTTATGCAAACAGCCAAAGGGGATGCAGAGAAATTGGGAGTTTGACCTAGACAAAAGATTGGATGAAGCTCAATGGAAAGCAGTATGGATATTAATTACGACCTCACTTTATTCAGCAAGTTTAATGCAGTCTTCTTTTATATTACATAAGGCTTTGTGGACCCCATTAAAATTGTCAAAAATAGATGACTCAAAGAAAATTTTGCTGGACTTGTAAGGAGGCCATTGGAACTATGGAGCATATGCTATTTAAATGTCCATATGGAGAAAAGTTTGGTCAACTATTTCAACTTTGCTCTTCGTATCGGAACCATTAACTTATCCAATAATTGTTAGGGGGGTTCGGTCTAAAGTTTGAATTAAACACTTATAAAGTGCAACTATTGAAAAATCTAATAACAATTAAAATGATATCTAATTGGAAAGATTTCTCCAAACTGGATTTTAATATTTGATGGAGTAGTTATTCTTGTATAGTACATACGAGAAAATATATGCAGTTAAGAGTGGCAGTTTGAGAGAATTTAAGAAAATATTGGATTGTTTGTTTAAATTTAATGATTAAATGCGGATACTATATTGGATTGCATGTTAGCAGTGCTGCGCCACCCAAGGCCTAATTTTTGTAAATTACAATTTTAGTTTTTTCATGTTTATATTGTATTAATACTGTTTTTAATGTAGTGCTTTTCTTAAAAGTCAATAAAATATAGATGCATTTACCAAAAAAATACATGTTACTCCTGGCGGAATTCAGTGAAACTGCGCAACGCAGAGTCATTCAGAATCTCCACATGCTGCCTACTGCCAACACAGAACCCTCTCTGCTACAGCGAGGCTTCCGGGTTTGTGGCAGGCGGCAGGCAGGAATCGATGCTGTGAGTCTCAAGAAAGATGTCAATCTGGCTTGAGACCTGGTTTTATGTTTATTCTTCATAATCTGTGCAGAAAACAGGACAAGGATCTGCCTCGATACTAGTGTTGCCGGATTTCTCAGCAGCTTTTGACACGGTGGATCCGAATATGCTTACAAGACTGGCAGAAACAGGTACCAATGGCACAATATTTACATGGTTCAAATCCTATTTGTCAGTCAGACAACAATCCTTTCTCTTCAGCAATAGCACATCATTACCTTAGGCATTGAACTGTGGGGTACCACAGGGGTCCATACTTAAGCTGCATCGGTCAATGGACACAAACATAAGCATTGTTATACAGTGATAGACCAAAGGTCCATCAAGCCCAGAATCCTGTTTCCAACAGTGGCCAACCCAGGTCCCAAGTAGTAAAACAGATTTTATGCTGCTTAGCCTAGGAATAAGCAGTGGATTTCCTCAAGCCATCTCAATAATGGCATATGGACTTCACTTTCGGGAAATTATCCAAACCTTTTTTAAACCCTGCTACACTAACTAATTTCACCACACTCTCCAACAATGAATTCCAGAGTTTAAAATTACATGTTGTGTGAAGAAATATATCTTTGCTGGTTTGTTTTAAATCTATTATTTAATAGCTTCATTACATGCCTCCTAGTCCTAGTCATTTTGGAAAGAATGAGCAAGTGATTCACATCTACCCTTTCCACTCTACTCATTATTTTATAGACCTCTACCATATTCCCCCCCCCCCCCAAGCCAAGCTAAAGAGACCTAGCCACTTTAGCCTTTCCTCATCCTTTTTATCATTTCCGTCTCCTTTCCATGTACCTTTTCTAATTCTGCTCTTTTATTTTTTTTTTAGATACAGCGACCAGAACTACACACAGTATTCAAGGTGTGGTTGTATCATAGAGCAATACAAGAAAGAGCATTATAACATTTTAATCTTTGTTTTCCATTCCTTTCCTGATAATTCCTAATGTTCAATTTGCTTTCTTAGCTGCCGCCACATATTGAGCTGAGGGTTTCAACGTATCCTCAATAATGATACTTAGATCTTTTCCCTGAACTGTGACTCCTAACATAGAATTCAGCATCACCTAGCTATAGTTCAGGTTCCTCTTTCCCACATGCATCACTTTGCATTTGCTCACATTAAACCGTCATCTGTCATTTTGGCATCCAGTCTCAAGGTCCTCGTGAAATTTTTCACAATGCTGTTGAGATTTAACAAATTTGAATAACTTTGTGTAATCAGCAAATTTAATTATTTCACTAGTTAGTCAACTCGTCACAGAATCTTCTCACTCTACCAGCTTTCCTATTCAAGCTGGGAGTGTGTCCACACCTTGTGGAAATAACACTGTTCTCCAGACTTAGATCAAAAACTAAGCTGTGTTAGATTGTTAAAAACAAAGGCTGAAAAACCTGGTGGGAGAATAATGCTACACTCAGGATCTCTTATAGCCATGCAGTCTCAAATATGGCAACAGTTCTCTCACACACTAGAGAAGAAGGGTGGGACTTCAGCTCTGTGAATGTAGCCTAGCTCTCTGAGAGAAACAAGGCCCTCTGGGGAATTAAGTCCACAGAGCACACCTTACTCATACATTTAAACACTTAAAGTTGCTCTTGTATAAGAAACTGAGTAAATGCCCAAAGTGGGGGCAGAACAAAGGTGGTTAATAACTAGCTAAGTTAGCTATATTAGCTAAGTTTTGTAAGGATGAATTCAGAACTTCAGCACCCCTTTTACAAAGCTATGGTAGCGATTCCCAAGCGGCAAATGAGACACAGCCCGTTCAATTCATATGGTGCCGGGACTCAATACCATGGCTTTGTAAAAGGAGCCTTCAGTAAGCCAAGTTATAATTTGCACAGAAGCTGTTTCTAACAGATAAGGGCACGCATCCAAAGGTCATGGTTCGGTAACCAGCTTAAAGATTTTGCTAAATCCTAAGAAATTTTAGCTAGTTTTATGTGCTACAAGATGCAGCATGATTTTGATAATTATAGCTAACGGTTGGATATTTATTTTTTTGTTTTTAATGGAGGATACGTTACGCAGCTGAATTTAAAGAGTATGGACAAATTCCCAGAGGAAAAGTCCATGAACTATTATTAAGGTGGACTTAAAGAAATATATTACTTTTCCTGGAATAAGCAGTAGAGAATCTACCTTGTGGGATCCTTCCAGATTTTGTGTACCTGCATTGGTACTGTTGAGAAAATAGGATTCTGGGCTTGAAAGACCCTTGGTCTGATCCAATTTGGAAAAGCGGAGACTGAGAGGGGACACGATACAGACTTATAAAATCATGAAAGGCATAGAGAAGGTGGAGAGGGACAGATTCTTTAGACTAGCAGGGACAACTAAAACAAGAGGTCATTCAGAAAAACTGAGAGGAGACAGATTCATAACGAATGCAAGGAGGTTCTTCTTCACTCAGAGAGTGGTGGACACCTGGAACGCGCTTCCCGGAGAGGTGATAAGACAGAGTACAATTCTGGGGTTCAAAAAGGGACTGGATGACTTCCTGGAAGCGAAGGGGATAACAGGGTACAGATAGAGGTTTACCTTACAGGACATTGAGCGAATAGAGTATGGACATTTTAGGTTAGGTAGGGAACACTTTCAGGTCATGGACCTGGAGGGCCGCCGCGGGAGCGGACTGCCAGGCATGATGGACCCCTGGTCTGACCCGGCAGAGGCAATGCTTATGTTCTTATGTTATAAGAGAGAAGGCTTGTATGGTACATTAGTGAGCAGAGGTCAGCTGCAGAGAAAAGACTAGAAAACAAAGTGAAATTCAAGAGTCAGCAAAGGAAGTTGTGCAGGATTTCTCTATTAGGTGAAGGGATTCTGGGAGACCTTTTAAGAAGATTTTCAGTCATCTAGCACTGAAGACTTTTATGGGCTTTAAGCATCAAAATAGCAATTGTATGAGAGCAGCCACATTTAGGAGTATCTTGTGTGGAAATGTTCACCATATTAGCACTTAAAACTTGTGCATCAGGGCAGCTCAGAGTTATTCTGCAGACAGAAACCTAAACTTAGCTAGTACAGATTTCCAAGGGGAGCCAGATACTCCCCAGCTCACACTCTGCCCAAAGTTACATCCCTGCTAGATTTAGGCCCCTATGCTTATACCCAGTTTATGGCTGGCGTAACTCGGGGCAACGATCCCGGCCTAGATTTGTATTCTGTAGCAGAACCTGGACATCATCGGCATCTATGAGGTGTTTAAATGGAAGCATCCACTTGTAGAATTGCCCCACCTTGGCCAAGCAGTCTTGAATTCAGATACACTGTCGCCACCACCTCCACTAGGAGGCCGTTACAAGCATTCACCACCCTCTCTATGGAAAAAATATTTTCCAAGGTTACTTCTGAATCTACCCCCTTTCACTGTCATCCTATCCGCCCTCATTCCAGATCTTCCTCTTAATTGAAAATCGCACAGATAAAGGCCAAATGGCCCATCCAGTCTGCCCATCCTCAGGATCCACTATCTCCTCCTCTCAAAAGATCCCGGAGCCTGTTCCACGCTTTCTTGAATTCAGACACAGTCTTTGTCTCCACCACCTCTACCAGGAGACTATTCCATGCATCTACCATCCTTTCTGTAAAAAAGCATTTCCTTAGATTACTCCTGAGCCTATCACATCTTAATTGACCCTATTATATGCCCTCTCAGTCTGGAGTTTCAGTTGAAAGAGACTTGCCTTATGTGCATTTGTGCCACATAGGTATTTAAACATCTCTATCATATCTCCCCTCTCCCGCCTTTCCTCCAAACTATACAGATTGAGATCTTTAAGTCTGTCCCCATATGCCTTATCACGAAGACCACACACCATTTTAGTAGCCTTCCTCTAGACCGACTCCATCCTTTTTATATCTTTTTGAAGATGCGGCCTCCAGAATTGTACACAATATTCTAAATGAGGACTTACCAGAGTCTTATACAGAGGCATCGATACCTCCTTTTTCCTACTGTCCATACCTCTTCCTAAGCACCCTAGCATCCTTTTAGCTTTCGCTGTCACCTTTTCAACCTGTTTGGCCTCCTTTAGATCACCACTTACAATCACACCCAAGTCTCGCTCTGTCGTGCACATAAGTTTTCCACCCCCTAACTGTACTGTTCCCTCAGGTATCTGCAGCCTTGTATTTCTTAGTATTAAATCTTAGCTGCCACATTTCAGGCCATTCCTCAAGCTTCACTAAGATCTTCCTCATGTTTTCCACACCATCAGTGCTGTCTTCCGCCAAGAGGCAAATCTTACCTGACAGAAATGTACAAAAAGAACAGGCTGAAGAACCAAGACTTGAGGTAACATTCCTTTCGTCAGAGCGATCTCCATTGACCTTCCACTCAACCACTTCTTGACCCAGCCTGTCACTTTAGGGCCCATCCCGAGGTCATTCAATTTATTTATTAGACACCTTTGCTGAAAGCAAAATGCACCACATCTCACACTCTTCCTCTATACAATTCTCAAAAAGTAGTTAAGCTCTGGAACTTGTTGCCAGACGATGTGGTAACAACGGGTTTGGACAAGTTCCTGGAGGAAAAGTCCATAGTCTCCTATTGAGACAGATATTTATTTATTTATCCAATTTTGTATACTTTCCTCCCAGGGAAGCTTAGAACGGTTTACATGAATTTATTCAGGTACTCAAGCATTTTCCCTGTCTGTCCCAATGGGTTCACAATCTATCTAATGTACCTGGGGCAATGGGGGGATTAAGTGACTTGCCCAAGGTCACAAGGCAGTGTGGGTTTGAACCCATAACCTCAGGGTGCTGAGGCTGTAGCTTTAACCACTATGCCACACTCTCCACCGCTTCCCCTGTAATTGGTAGCATGGAATGTTGCTACCAGGTATTTTTGACCTGGATTGGCCACAGTGGAAACAGGATACTGGACTAGATGGGCCATTGGTGTGATCTAGTATGGCTATTCTTATCAGGAAGTAGGATACCTCCAGGGTACCAAGAGGAGCTCACACCCTTCATCATCCCTAGAAAGCAAAGATTGATTCATATGTGTTAACAAGAACCCTGAAAAATTCAGGTCAACAAGGTCGAAAGCATCTGAAAAGTGCAGCAAGACCAAAGCTATAGAGGAAGCCAGATAGATCACATGAAACTGGATATTAGATTTCCCTTGATAGCCATTTACATGTCACTGCTAATACACTAACCTTATTACAGTAATTACTTTGTATAACACTAGAGTGTGTTGGAATGGATGTCTAATCATTTGGCTATAAGACATTTCCTACCTCCTTCAGCCCTCGTAGTTCGATCTCGCTTACACACCGACGTACGAGGTCTGGAATCTGGGGAGCTGTTGAGGGAGCAAAGTCTGCTAGCACCCCCTGCTGAGAGAAAGGAGAAGAGCAATTCATTTGGTAGACTGCCTTTCTACGCTTCAACCAAAGTGCTTTACTTATATTCTCTCTGTCCCTAGTGGGCTCACAATTGAAAGGTTTTGGGGGGTTTTTTGTACCTTGGGCAATGGACTTACCCAGAGTCACAAGGAGCTGCAAAGAGAGATTTTGATTTACTCACCTTTTCAAACTCATATTTAGATGGAGTTATATTCAGGTCTGGCATATATTTCTCAGTCCTAAATTAGCTTGTTTGGAACTATACTAAGCCCCTTAGGCTCTAAAGTTAGCTGAAGATTGGCAAAAATTTAGAAGCACTTTTTTTTAAACTTATTAGGCTATTGTTGGAAGCAGAATAATGGTCTAGACCAGCAGTCTCCAACTCAAAGCCTTCGCAGGGCCACATTTTGGATTTGTAGGTACTTGGAGGACCTCAGAAAAAATAGTTCATGTCTTATTAAAGAAATGACAATTTTGCATGAGGTAAAACTCTTTATAGTGTATAAATCTTTTCTTTTGGCTAAGTCTTAATAATAATATTGTCATTTATAGCTAAAGAGACATATGATCAAAAAACGGTTTTATTTTACTTTTGAGATTACGATAAACATACCGAGGGCCTCAAAATAGTACCTGGCAGGCCGCATGTGGCTCCCGGGCAGTGAGTTTGAGACCACTGGTGTAGAATGACCATTGGTATGTCCCAAATCCTTCCCATGCATTTCTAAACAGTCTTCCTAGCATCTAAAGGGAAATCTTGCTTTTCTTGATTACCAATTTGGATTAAACAGTGGGAAAAGAAGTAACTTTCTGCACTAATTGAAACAAACATTGTGCCCTGGCAGGATGAAAGTCATAGGATACTCAGTTAACCGACTGTCAGCTTGAAGTGAATTAGAGATTCGGCCTTGTTCCTGCTGAAGCTGAAAAAACTCGGTGTGATGTGGATTACAAGCATGTTTTTGGAACGAATTATGCTCGTAAACCAAGGTTTTAGTGTACTAGTAACCTTCAAGATAAAATGAGTGATATTTAATTCTGCACTTTACACTTTAAATCAAAAATTATCTATTAAAATTAAATTATTCAACTGGATAGTTGAAGAACAGTTTATCTAGAACCTGCACGTCAAGCTTAAGGCAATGACTGCAAGGAGCCTGGAGGTTCTTAAGAAAACTGTAGTGGCTTGAATTTGTGAGTAATCACTAACGGTGTAATACTTGAGGTGACTATTGAGGATTGGCTCAAGCTAAAGGATAAAGTGAGCCGCATTGAGTACTGTATCTATCTCTGCCATCAAAATGGCTGCCACAAACCCCAATGGCAGTCTCACAAGGCTGCCACTGGAGGTCACGACAGCCATTGTCTGGGTGGGGGTGAAGAGAGTGGAGGAAGGAGGGCGTTCAAGTTGTGACTGATGTAGGAATGGGGCCAGTTTCGGCTTTCCCATTTTAAGTTTTGGCCTTTCTCTATGTTGAACACCTGGTAAAAGGAGAATACATATTCCAGGAATGGCAAAAGAGGGAGAGACGAGGCTGTGAACTGCTTTTTTTTTAAATGGAGATTTTTCCATTAATAGGAGGGGTGCAAAGAAAACCCATTAGAGTAAGACTGTCTGGGAATGGCCAATAGAAGCCAGGCAGGTCTCAGACAGGAAGGAATGGCCCACACGCCCACGTTTTATCTAGAACAGAGAGATTCTGGAGCAGACTTACGTGCTACAACTATAAACCCCCAGGATGTAGGGAGAGAAAACACTGCTCTAAGTCTAGGGAAAGGGAAAGTTACTGCCAAATCAAAACCCTCTCACATTAATGGGTCCATTCTGTAGCCGTGGAAAGGATGCTCCCCAGCTCTAAAAGACCTCTGCAGTTCTCACCATCACTGGTCTAGTTTTGCCTGTTGCCACCGGAACACGGGGGACGCACACATTAGTGAAATTCTCTCTGCATTCTGGGTGCACTACGAGCTGGCAGTCTTTGCATTTCAGGGACTGTTTCCCAAATCGGATCCTTTTACTACACACAGCACATGTTTCAACTCGGATCACCTGCGAACAGAAGAGAAGAGATCACTCTTAAGGTCCTACCTTCAAGGTTATAATTACAGGAGAACTCACCAGGGTTGACCTGCCCTCCATGAATTTGCATTAATTGCAGGACATTGGCCTGGAGCGAGGGGGGGAGGGGGGGGGGGAGAAGACCCCTGTAAGCTGAGTAGCTGATTCACCTTGCTTTCCATATTATCTATATCAAGGCCCTGAGCTCCTCAGATATGCATAAAAGTAGGATGATCAATGTACCGGTTACATAAGTAGGATGATTCATTATGGCATAACTATGCTGCATTAATAACTCTGTATTGTAACACCGCTACAGAAGCTCATGAAAACTGCTTTCGAGTTGACTCCCCAGCCATTAGTAGCGCTATAGAAGTTCTCAATAAACAATAACCACCTTTCCTAAATAAGCCTCATCGTAACCTGGGCTTAACTTAGGTGTTTAGAGCTTCTCGTTTGTACTCCAAAAATCTCCCCTTCCTCTGTTAGGACCCTTTCGTCTATTTTTGAAAAGCAAAAGTGTTATTCTGTACTTCCCAGATCTTCAGTTTGTGAACGGCTTCCCTGCTCTATTATTAAATACAAAATATATTTTCTTTACTATGTCCAATTGGACTGAATCCTGCTCATTTGAAGGTCATGAAGCTGCTTCCTAGCCTCTAAAAGACTTCCCCACAGCTCCTTGTCCTCAAGAACCACCCCGAGTTTCCCTTCCAGCTCCTCCAACAACTTCTCATAAGATGCCACACTTATTAATTTACCTCAGAGGATGGCCATGAGGATCTTCATTACTGAGGCTTCACCATGAGTTTTAAGAGGGAAATATTAGGGAGTCATTTAATAAGCTATCATTCATCCTCCAGTATCTGTCTCAAACTGTGAGGCCCTCAGTTAAGAGTTACACAACTAGGGGTATGGTTGGACCACACTATTGACTTACTATCACAGTCATGGGCCTTCAAAACTATATCCTGTGTTAGCATTAATATATCTATCCTTGAATACAAGTGATGAAACTTATGATAAGAATGTGTAAACTCTACATAGCAGATTTTTATGCCACCCTGTCTTTGCACCTCCCTTGGGCTCCAGAATTGGTGAGAAGAGCTAAAGAAAGGGGGTACTTAGGGATTTAAGCAAGAGTTGAATAGAGACAGGCAAGACACAGAGGTTAAGAACATAAGAGTTGCCATACTGGGACATACAGGATACTGGGTCCATCAAGCCCAGTATCCTGTTTCCAACAGTGGCCAACCTAGGTCCCAAGTACCAAAACAGATTTTATGCTGCTTATCCTAGGAATAAGCAGTGGATTTCCCCAAGCCATCTCAATAATGGCCTATGGACCTCTATTTAAAAAAATTATCCTAACCCTTTTTAAACCCTGCTAAGCTAACTGCTTTCACTGCATCTCTTTTGGATGGCACTGGGGATTAAAAACTGAATTAACACTGACCAAAGACTTTCCATTCCAGGAACACCTCCACTCCTGTGGTTTGGTGTAATTTTTTGCATACAGATCTAGTGGGGAAATATTTGAACATCTACCCCATCGTCTAAATAAAAGATTCCACAAAAGAAAATATATATAGAGAGAGAGCTAAAGACATGACAGACAAAAATGGTTTAAAGAACCCAGAGGAAATTCTAGTACCAATAGAAAAATGAACATGTAATGCTGAACAACTATTCAGTTTGCTAAATGTCAGGCAATATGAATTTATGCAGATGAAATACTGAAGAGGCTGGTAATTAATCTTGTGACAAGTGGGTACATTGAGGAGAGACTTCCATTGCAGCTGGCCCTAGTGCTAGAATGTTTCAAGAGACTCCTCAACTGTATGAACTTACATGGAAAATCAGGGGAGGGACATTGCATGGTGACACCAGGAAATACTTCTTCACCGAGAGGGTGGTGGATCGATGGAATGGTCTTCCGATGCAGGTGATTGAGGCCAGCAGTGTGCCTGATTTTAAAGCTAAATGGGATCGAAAGGTGGGATCTCTTCGCAAAGGGAGGTAGGGAGGGTCATTGGTGTGGGCAGACTTGATGGGCCTTGGCCCTTATCTGCCGTCACCTTCTATGTTTCTATGTTTCTATGCTAAAAGCCTGAGTGAACTGGAACTTGGATACCACCCAATACCAAAAGCTCCTATTAGAATTTACCCACTATCAAATACTTGCTTCAGTTCATATCTCAGGCCACCTATTAAGGCAAACCAAAGAGCAGGAAAAACCTCAGCAATGTATGGAGTCATCTAGAACAAACCAGAAGATCCTTCAAAACTCCCCGTTTCAGTCATTGGCATAAAAACCTCCCTCTGCTAATGATATTCTTTTACTTTTTTTATATCCTTCAATATTTACGCATTTTATTTATTTATTTATTTAAACCGCCTGCGGATAACAACGATACATACATAATAAAACAGAACATTGCAGATTAATAAAATAACAGCAAACAATAAACAACTTACACATATGCCTTAAAATAAAAAGCCAAGCAATTACAGGATTACAAAGTAACCAAACAGACTTTTAAACTTTTCCAAAATGCCCCAAAATCAGAGGTCAGACGGTTAGAATCTGCATGTCAGAATATCCCTATAAGATGAAATTACTTATATAATAATTTATTAGTTAAGCCTACCTCCTGTGGAAGTTCATTTGTTATTGCCCGGAAAAAAGTGGATCATTAGAAAAGTCCATGATTTGCCAGATGTTCTTATCGAAATACGACAGCAGATAAAGGCCAAATGGCCCATCTAGTCTGCCCACCCGCAGTAACCATGATCTCTTTTTCTCTCTGAGAGATCCCACGTGCCTATCCCAGGCCCTTTTGAATTCAGACACAGTCTCCGTCTCCACCACCTTTATTGGGAGACTGTTCCACGCATATACCACCCTTTCTGTAAAAAAGTATTTCCTCAGATTACTCCGGAGCCTGTCACCTCTTAACTTCATCCTATGCCCTCTCATTGGAGAGTTTTCTTTCAAATGAGAGAGACGACTCATGCGTATTTACATTACGTAGATATTTAAGCAACTCTATCATATAAGAACACTGCTGCTGCTGAGTCAAACCAGTGGTCCACCATGCCCAGCAGTCCGCTCCCACGGTGGCCCCTAGGTCAAAGACCAGTGCCCTAACTGAGATCAGCCCTACCTGCGTACCTTCCGGTTCAGCAGGAACTTGTCTAACTTTGTCTTGAATCCCTGGAGGGTGTTTTCTCCTATAACAGCCTTCGGAAGAGCGTTCCAGTTTTCCACCACTCTCTAGGTGAAGAAGAACTTCCTTATGTTTGTAAGGAATACATCCCCTTTTAACTTTAGAGAGTCCCCTCTTGTTCTCCCTACCTTGGAGAGGGTGAGCAACCTGTCTATCTACTAAGTCTATTCCCTTCATTATCTTGAATGTTTCGATCATGTCCCCTCTGTGTCCTCTTTTCAAGGGAGAAGAGGCCCAGTTTCTCTAATCTCTATCTCCCCTCTCCCACCTTTCCTCCATACTATACAGATTGAGATCTTTAAGTCTGTCCCCATACGCCTTATCACGAAGACTACACACCATTTTAGTAGCCTTCCTCTGGACCAACTCCATTCTTTTTGTCTTTTCAAAGGTGCAGCCTCCAGAACTGTACACAATATTCTAAATGTGGTCTCACCAAAGTCTTATACAGGGGCATCGATACCTCCTTTTTCCTACTGGCCATACCTCTCCCTATCCACCCTAGCATCCTTCCAGCTTTCGCCGTCATCTTTTCAACCTGTTTGGCCACCTTAAGTTCATCACATACAATCACACACAAGTCCCACTCTTTCGTCAAGCATATAAGTTCTTCATCCTCTAAGCTGTACCGCCCCCCCCCCCCCTAGGGTTTTTGCAGCCCAAATGCATGACCTTGCATTTCTTAGCATTAAATTTTAGCTGCCAAATTTCAGGCCATTCTTCAAGCTTCACCAGGTCTTTCTTCATTTTATTCACACTATCTGACATGTCTACTCTATTGCAGATTTTATGCATGTTTTTTTTTATTGTTTATTGCTATTAAAGTAGGGTTTGAAGATCAGGCTCACTCTGCTCTTTTCTATTGGATTTGTTTTAATATGTGGCACGTGATATGAACTGAATTAAGCAGATAATAGTAGGTAATGTCTGTATGAGCTTTCTGTATTGGGTGGTTTGACTTGACTTACTATCCCTATTAAAAACATTTTTGGATTAAATGACTGGGATTCAATACCACAGCCTCTGGGTGCAGAGGCAGCAGCTCTACTGCTAGGCCACTTCTCACCTTGCATTAACAATATCAGTAATGTATTGATGAATTATCCTTATGGGTTTGCTTGCTCTTCCTCCTTTCATCTCAGGAATAATCATGTAATCCTCTGGCCAACCTCATGCTACAGCAAGTTCAGCAGGTCCCTGCCAACCCTGGTTATACTAAAAACTTGCTCATTTCAATCTTCAGCAGTTAGGCTGAGTCGAACTTTCAATCGCCTTCAATCTGAGCTCTATTATATTCCACTTTCAACATAAGCAGAATAGTTTCTTATTTTTACAGAATAAACGTAAGACTTGCCGATCTGTGGTTTCCCCTCTCACCTTTTTAAAGGCTGCCGCTCCCATCCTCTGACACAAAGGAGATTTAGAGCTTGAGTGATGTGTGGTAAGGTGGCCATTACAAAAAGGCCAGGCCCTGGTTCACTGTGGTTTGCTTTAAGCAATGCAGTGCCCGATTATCTAAAAGCTAAATAAGCTACAGCTCATGGACGAAGGACATCCGGAAACGCGTGGACTTCAGCGAGATGATGTCACACGCATGCGCGAAGGCCCTCCAGATGGGGCCCTGAGCTACAACAGGAGAGGCACGTAGAGGAACAGAGGTGTTTACAGAATGCGCTTCTCGCCTTGAGACACATCCTCTCAGCCACAGAATCTCACCAGGCCACACAGTGTGCGATACACTGGCTTAGGGCCTGACAAAAGTTCAGATTTTTTTTTTTTGGGGGGGGGGGGGAGAAGAGACTATGAAAATTTTATGTGGCTTTTTAATCAAACTATTTAAATGTTTGAGAGCTGGAATTACTTCATAGGTAATGAATCTAGGGAATATTTTAAGCATAAATTTTCTGTTTTCAGGCTTATCAGTTTTCTGATTTTGCAAACAAGTTTGTTATTAGTTCCCCCCCCCCGCCCCCTTTTACAAAACCACAAGAGAGGTTTTTAGCGTCAGCCGTTACGCTGAATGCTCTGCGTTGCTCTTAGGAACTCTATGACCATCGGAGCAGCGCGGAGAATTCAGCACACCAGCCGGCGCTAAAAATCTCTCTCAGTTTTGTAAAAGGGAAGGTTATAGTAATTAAGGCCCCTGGGAGTGAAATAACCTTCCAAGATACATTCGCCAGCAGCAAAAAGTTCAGAACTTTAGGAAGCTGCTGAAAAGACGTCTGTTCTGCGAAATGAAATATAGGGTCTGAGTTTGGCTGAGGGTGAAGGAGTGATGACTCAAGTGCTGGTTGGTTTTATTTGGTTTAATGATGTCTGCTATTGAGGCATCTTGTATGACTTACGGAATCTTAAATTTTGATGCATGTGTGGGTTTGGCCAGTTTTGGCCTTACATGATATTCGTTGTTGATGCAACGTGTATGTTATATGTAATTTGCTTTGATATGTAAGTATGTAATTTGTTATAGTGTGTCTCTGAAATGTTTCATACAATAAATGTAAATCTTTTATTTTGTATGTTAAGGGCAGGTGAGAAATAAACAAACAAACAATTACTAATTTGTCAATGTATGCTGAAATTATTTTAAAAATTCCATTTACGTATTGTTTCTAGGGTATACGATATGGTGTAACTTATTAACAAGGAGCCTCCCTGCTTTACAGAGCTTAAGGCCTGACCAGGTCCAAATCTGGCACTGTGAGCAAGTCATTCAATCCTCCAGGAACAGAGAAACACCTACTAAACCCAAACGCAACTCACCCTGCATTACTACCAAAACAGGCAGAAGCCAAATCTTAATTTTACTGCTACTAATGCTACATGCAAATCTGTGGGAGTTACGAGGTGGGATGCGGTGGGATTTAGGAACCCAATTATAGTGGCAGATTTGAAGTTCCCATAGCATGCAAGAATTAGTCCAGAAAAGGGGAAATCGTGAGGCAAAGGATGTTGAACACTCAGCGATGGGTTATTCCCACAAGTGCTGTTCTCCAATAAAGTACCATACACTTTGGAATAACCCATCGCTGAGTGTTCGACATCCTTTGCCTCATGACATCCCCTTTCCTAGATTTGCCTTTGCCGTCATTGAGATCCATACCTGGCTCTTTTTTTGAGTGCATGGATCAGTGCCATTTTGGTCCTATTTACAACTTCATCTCATGATTTTTATTTAAAATGCATTCCTAAATTGCACATCTCAAACACATCATACAAAGCCTGTAGAACAGAAGGGACCTTTTTAGATTACTGGGATGTGTTAGGTACTTTCTAGGAATAAAAACAAGCAGAGCAGCTAAATAGTCTCCGTTTCCCCCCCCCCACCCACCCCCAGTTAGCAAACTCTATGTTAACCCTACCCCCATCAACACCTATTCCATCCTTCCCTGCTGCTTCCTCACCGTTTTTGAGGTGATTGTGTGCTGGGAAGCCCCTTTCTCCTGGGAACTGGTGGTCATAATCTTGGCTTGAGGTTGAGGTTCTACTTCTAGTCTCGTTTCTTGTTCTGGCTTCATCTCGTTAATCTGTGGAAGCATCTCCGAGTCATCACAACTGCTCCAAATTGTGGTCAGACCTGCTTCAGTGAAAACAGTAGAAACAAAGAAAATGACCCAAAGTTTCCTCAACCAAGCAAAACAAAAAGTGTGGAAACAGACCTTGTTCAAAAACAACTTTTTATTTCTTCAAAAGGAGCTAAAAGCACTAAACACACTATTTGTGTGTCATGGACCCAACACGGGCCGTGTTTCGGCAAGATACCTTCCTCGGGTCCAACCACAGAGGATGTGATATAAAATAGCGTTGCTAGCCTCTTTGGCTTGGTGCACCCATTGCAGGAGACAGACACCTGTTTCAGAACAAGGTAATGGCCTTCACTGAATACACAATAGGCATTAATGTATGGAGGAAATGACTCAACAAGAAAAGAAAAAGACGGTGGCCCCTCTTGTCTGCCCAGCCACGAGACATCACATCATTCCATTTACTTGCCAATCCTCCGAAATGTGCTCGATGCAGTAGAGCCACACAAGGGGCCGCTGAAAAGTTCTCAGCCAACCAAGAAGAGAATGATGTGGAGTCATAAAACTTACAAGGCATGCCTCACTTTCCTCGACACTTTTCATTTCTTTTTTTTTTTTCCAATTCTTTATTCATTTTCATATCTCATAACAAGTATACAATAATCATTCAATATTCATACAATTCACTTGTATACTTCATATAATATTAAATCTTATATTATCCCCCCTCCCCCCTTCCCTTCCACACATATCAACATTTTATTTGAATCTCACACATTATACCCTCCCAATCCCATATCATATTATTCGTCTATAAAAAAAAGTGTCTAATCATTCGAATATTCAATCAATGGCCCCCAAATTTTTTTAAACTTGTTATAATTTCCTTTTTGCATAGCAAGAATTCATTCCATTTTATAAATATAACATATAGAATTCCACCAAAAAGTAAGTCTTGTATAATCTTTCCAATTTCTAGTTATATTCTGAATGGCAACTCCTGTCATAATCATTAGTAATTTATTATTATTTGCTGATTATTTGACTCTTTGCTCTCATCATTGTTCCAAACAAAATTGTATCATATGACAGAGCAACTGGATTTTCTAGAAAATAATTAATTTGAGACCAAATTGACTTCCAGAAGGTGTTAATACAAAATTAATAAAAAATTAGATGATCCAAAGTCCCTGCTTCTAGATTACAGTGCCAACATTTATTAGATCTAGAGCTATCAAACTTTTGTAAACGTACTGGGGTCAAAAGAGCTCTATGCAAGTCTGTCTCGTAGATGCCGACACTGTACATCTAATTCTCCAAGACCAAATTCGTGGCCATTGAGAAGCAGAAATTTGATGCTTAATCTCAATGCTGCAAATGTCTCCGAGACCTGTTTTTTGTTTTTTATTTGTAAAACCATATATCAATTTATACCACTTAGCGGCTTGGTGACCCAAGAAATCCGCCTGGAAACATAGGATTTCCAAACTATATTGAGTATCAAGATCTTTCCATTCAGGGAACCCCTCCTGAATAGCCTGCTTCAGCTGCAACCATTTAAAACTTTGTGACTTATTAAAACCATATTTATGTTGCAGCTGTGAAAAACTAAGCAGCTTACCATTTGAAATAACATCATTTAAAGTTCTTATTCCTGCAATGATCCATTGTTTCCAGAGAATTTTATGACCACCTATTTTAATCTTGGAGTTTAGCCAAATGGATTGATTTAATGATTTAAAAATTGGAATAGGTGATAATTTAGTAACATATCTCAAAGTCTTCCAAGTATCAATCAACACTTTTCATTTCAATGATATGAAATGAAATGAAAAATGTCACAAGAGAACTTGTAGGCTTCATGGCTCCACATCATTCTCTTCTTGATTCGCCAAGATCTTTTCAGCCGCCCCTCGTATTCAATTGTGAATGGTCAGGGGTTGCTGAGGGATCTTTCTTCTAAAGAGGCATTAACAGGAGAGAAAGGGAACTATGGAGATCTGTCAGACAGGAGGTCCAGCTCCAGGGAGAGCTCTCTACAGCAAGAGGAAAGGGAGACCTGTCATCGTGGAGAGCCTGTTGCGGCAGGAGCGCCTGCGTGGAAGAGCTTCAATTGTTGATGCTGCAGCGGCTGGACCTCCATTTTCTGCTTTTGTCACCAGTGTCTCATTTATCTGTAAAGACAAAATGAAATAATCTAAGAGGCTCTGGTGATGGGCGGCCTAGAACTTCAGTTAGAACCCTCATTCTGGACAGTCATTCTGGTATCTATTCTCACACTGCTTTCCATAAGTTCTTTCACATCAAGAACACACCCCTTGTTACCTGTGGTACATAAGAACATAAGAATTGCCACTGTTGGGTCAGACCAGTGGTCCATCGTGCCCAGCAGTCCCGCTCACGCGGCGGCCCTTGGTCAAAGACCAGCACCCTAACTGAGAGTAGCCCTACCTGCGTACGTTCTGGTTCAGCAGGAACTTGTATAACTTTGTCTTGAATCCCTGGAGGGTGTTTTCCCCTATGACAGACTCCGGAAGAGCGTTCCAGTTTTCTACCACTCTCTGAGTGAAGAAGAACTTTCTTACATTCGTATGGAATCTATCCCCTTTCAATTTAGAGAGTGCCCTCTCGTTCTCCCTACCTTGGAGAGGGTGAACAACCTGTCCTTATCTACTAAGTTTATTCCCTTCAGTACCTTGCATGTTTCGATCATGTCCCCTCTCAATCTCCTCTGTTCGAGGGAGTAAAGGCCCAGTTTCTCTAATCTTTCACTATGCAGCAACTCCTCCAGCCCCTTAACCATCTTAGTCGTCCTTCTCTGGACCCTTTCAAGTAGCATCATGTCCTTCTTCATGTACGGTGACCAGTGCTGGACGCAGTACTCCAAGTGAGGGCGCACCATGACCCAGTACAGCGGCATGATAACCTCCGATCTGTTTGTGATCCCCTTCTTTATCATTCCTAGCATTCTGTTCGCCCTTTTTGCCGCCGCCGCACATTACATGGACGGCTTCATCGACTTGTTGATCATAACTCCCAAGTCTCTTTCCTGGGAGGTCTCTCCAAGTACCGCCCCGGATATCCTGTATTCGTGCATGACATTTTTGTTACCTACATGCATCACTTTACACTTATTCATGTTAAACCTCATCTGCCATGTTGATGCCCATTCCTCAAGTCTGATTATGTCACGTTGCAGATCTTCGCAATCCTCCTGTGTCTTCACTACTCTGAATAACTTTGTATCGTCCGCAAATTTAATCACCTCACTCATCATACCAATGTCTAGATCATTTATAAAGATGTTGAAGAGCACGGGTCCATGCACCGAGCCCACTAGTGACGCTCTTCCAGTCCGAGTCTCTGTTTCCTATGATCCAGCCAATTTTTAATCCACATATTTCACCCTCGATTCCATGGCTCACAATTTTCTAAAGTAGTTGTTCATATGGAACCTTGTCAAATGCCTTCTGAAAATCTAGATATACAATGTCGACCGGGTCGCCCTTGTCTATCTGTCTGTTTACTCCCTCAAAGAAGTGCAGCAAGTTCGTCAAACACAATCTGCCTTTGCTAAAACCGTGCTGACTTGTCCTCATCAGCCCATGTCCATCAAGGTGATCAATGATGCGGTTCTTTATCAGCGATTCTACCATCTTTCCCGGTCTGTAGTTTCCCGGATCTCCCCCTCGAACCCTTTTTGAAGATTAGCGTAACATTCGCCACCTTCCAGTCTTCCGGAATCTTTCCCGATTTGATCGACAGATTGGCTATTAGTTGAAGCAGTTCAGCTATGGACCCTTTCAGGTCCTTGATCACCCTCGAATGGATGCCGTCCGGTCCCGGGGATTTATCGTTCTTAAGCCTATCAATCTGCCTACACACCTCCTCTAGACTGACCATCAGTCCTGTCAGCTTTTCGTCTTCATTTCTAGCATATAGTCTGATGGGTTCCGGTATGCTGTGTACATCTTCTTCGGTAAATACAGACCCAAAAAATGTGTTCAGTTTGTCAGCAATTGTTTTGTCCTCCTTTAGCACTCCCTTTATTCCATGGTCATTCAACGGTCCCACCACTTCCTTCGCGGGTCGTTTCCCCTTAATATATCGAAAGAATGGCTTGAAGTTCTTTGCCTCCATGGCTATTTTTCCCCGTAGTCTTTTGGCCCCTTTTACCTCCTTATGGGACCTGCGTTGATATTGTTTGTGCTTGTTGCAGTTTTCGTCCATTTTTGACCTTTTCCATTCCTTAAACGAGGTTTTCATGTCTCTTATCGCTTCCTTCACTGGTTCTTTGTTCTTTTTCCTCTTAAAAATAGCCAAGAGTCCACAGGAGCAGATGGAGGCAGCAACTAGGTGCAAATGCTAGTTAGACCAGCAAAACAGAATTCCAACTGAGAAAAAGCACCAAGGTTGAAATCAGGAAGTTTAACACAAGGACAGACTAAATCCTTATGCACTATCTAGTTTGGGCTGAATCTCATGCCTAGGTTTACCTTCACTCCATAAGAACATATGTAATGCCTCTGCTGGGTCAGACCAGAGGTCCATCCTGCCCAGCAGTCCGCTCACGCAGCGGCCTATCAGGTCCAGGACCTGTATAGTAATCCTCTATCTATACCCTTCTATCCCCTTTTCCTTCAGGAAATCATCCAATCCCTTCTTGAACCCCAAAACCGTACTCTGTCCTATCATGCCCTCTGGAAACGCATTCCAAGTGTCCACCACCCTCTGGGTGAAGAACTTCCTAGCGTTGGTTCTAAATCTGTCCCCTTTTAATTTTTCCAAATGCCCTCGCGTTCTTGTAGTTTTCGAAAGTTTGATGAATCTGTCCCTCTCCACTTTCTCTATGCCCTTCATGATCTTGTAAGTCTCTATCATATCCCCTCTAAGTCTCTGCTTCTCCAGGGAAAAGAGCCCCAGTTTCTCCAATCTTTCAGTTTATGAAAGGTTTTTCCAATCTTTCAGTTTATGAAATGTTTTCCATACCTTTTATCAAGCGTGTCGTTCTCTTCTGAACCCTCTCGAGTATTGCCATATCCTTCTTTACGCAGTACTCCAGATGTGGACGCACCATCACCCGATACAACGGCAGGATAACTTCTTTCATTCTGGTTGTAATACCCTTCTTGATTATACCTAGCATTCTATTCACTTTCTTAGCGGCCGCTGCAGACTGTGCCGATGTCTTCAATGTCTTGTCCACTATTACCCCCAAGTCCCTTTCTTAGATACTCTCACTCAATGATAGCCCTCCCATCGTGTAGCTGTACCTCGGGTTTCTGTTTCCTACATGCAAGACTATACATTTCTCTACATTAAACTTCATCTGCCATCTTGTCGCCCACTCCCCTAGTTTGTTCAGGTACCTTTGTAAATCTTCACAGTCTTCTATAGTCCTAGCCCCATTAAATAGTTTGGTGTCGTCTGTGAATTTTATTACTTCGCACTTCATCCCTGTTTCTAGATCATTTATAAATACATTGAATGGCAGCGGTCCAAGCACCGACCCCTGTGGAACACCACTCGTGACCCTCCTCCAGTCCGAGTAGTGGCCCTTCACTCCTACTCTCTGCTTCCTACCTGCTAACCAATTCTTGATCCATCTGGGTACGTCTCCTTCCACCCCATGGTTATTCAGTTTCCGAAGTAGGCGTTCATGGGGTACCTTGTCAAAGGCTTTTTGGAAGTCTAAGTATACGATGTCTATGGGGTCCCCTTTGTCCATCCATTTGTTAATTCCTTCGAAGAAGTGCAATAAGTTCATCAGGCATGATCTTCCCTTGCAGAAGCCATGTTGGCTTGTTATCATAAGTTTATTCCTTTTTAGATGCTCCTCGATGCTATCTTTTATCAGTGCTTCCACCATTTTCACCCCTCCCCAACAGCTAAGGATCCTCAGTATTTATCCCAGGTGTTACTTTCTCATTCCCCCAAAGCTAAAAGCTCCTCTGTGCTTATCCCAGGCTTTACCCCTCATTATCCACCCTTCCCAGTCATGGTACATGGACTTGTCGTGCCACTGGGCTTCCACACATCTGAGAAGCTGAAGGCTATGCCGTCGATGGTTTCACCACCATCAGGGCCTCCCAGTGGAAATGTCAGACTAACGATGTACACCCATCTGGGCAGCAGCAGATGGGCAGAGGTGGAGGATTGTGTTTGATGAGACATTGGAGGAAGTAACAGGGCAGAGTACGGTACTGGGGAAAAGGGGATAGAGGGGTATAGACAGAGGATTACTGCACAGGTTCTGGACCTGTTGGGCCGCTTCATGAGCGGACTGCTGGGCACGATGGACCTCAGGTCTGACCCAGCGGAGGCATTGCTTATGTTCTTAAAGAAGAGTGACCAAGATAGTAAAGGGGATGGAACTTCTCTCGTATGAGGAAAGACTAAAACGATTAGGGGGTTAGGGCTCTTCAACTTGGAAAGAGACAGAAGATGGGAGATAGGATTGAAGTCTATAAAACCCTGAGTTGAGTAGAATGGGTACAAGTGGAACAATTTTTTTACTGCATCAAGATTTGCAAAGACTAGGGGACATTCAATGGCAGACAAACTAGAAGACAAGTCTTGGTAAAATGGAAACCAAGACTACAATGTGGCCATTTGTGGTTATGTCTTCAAAGAGAAAAGAGAGACAAAGTGAAGCTAAGAATGTCTTACATCTATTTCTTCTCTTCCCTTTTAATCTTGATAAGGAGCCACCAAGTATGTGGCAATCTATTTCTTCCAATGAATGCGAAGTATGGGGTAGTTATTCTACAAATATATAGTGAAATACCATGTATATCTGTGTCACATATACAAGAATTCAAATATTTAGGATAAAAACCTAGAAACAGAGAAATATGAAGGCAGATAAAGGCCAAATGGCCCAGCCACAACATCTGAATTCAAGAGGGCCTGGGATAGGCACGTGGGATCTCTCAGAGAGAGAAAGAGATAATGGTCACTGTGGGTGGGCAGACTAGATGGGCCATTTGGCCTTTATCTGCCGTCATGTTTCACGATAGCGATATATGAGATTTCAGGGGGGGGGGGTAGAGCACAGCTTATTTGAAGAATGTCTACAAGGGCACATACCACCGCATTCACTGAGATCCGACAGCTGTGTACTACTTCAGGACTTCCACTTTTAAAAGATGGTGAATGGCAACATCTAGAAGAACAAACTAAAGGAAGCAGGCCCTAAGGTCTCCTCGGAACTGTACAATAATGCACCGTTTTCAGTTTAGAAAAACTGGAAATTTTGGCTGCTCTAGCAGTGGTAAAGTCCAATTGTTACTGCTTGACAAGGAAGTCAAAGATGGAGTTATAATATGGGGAAGGAAGTGGTTTTATGTATATTACTTATTTTAATTTGTAATAAGGGAAGAAGCAGTGTGTAATCTTTTTAGGTACAGAAATCCCACATGTGAACACATGGTGGCAGCATTTCCACACTCAGGCTGCTTTTCAGAGATATCTTACACTGTTCCCTCTACCTCCTCCTGGTGCTTTGCCTTACACCATTAGTTTACCTCCACTATCCTCTCTCCCAGCCTCTCCTCCATCATTTTAACCTCCAAATTCTCATATCTGCCCTGTTCACGTGAGCAGTTTTCAATGTTCTGTTAATGTACTAGACCAAAGTAACCTTTCTACAACCTGGCAGGGTGTAATACAGAATCTCTCTGTCCAAGGGCCACCTCTCCCTTACATCACAAATAGGCTACCCAGTGTCTGTGGTAAAGGGACCTAAACTGCCCCAATTCCAGACTCCAGCGTGCAGTTTCTACATTTCAGCTTGTTTGATGGACAGCCCAGTAGCAGAAGTGGCGCCCCCTGCCTAGGGTTACCATATTTAGAGCTGTAAAATTCCAGAGGTGTGGCCCACCCTGCTCCACTCCCTCAGCCCCACCCTGATCCACCTCCATCCCCTCCCTCACAAAGCCTCATCTCCTTTTCTGTCCTCGTCTGGAGGGCCTCTGGAGCATACTCAGAGGCCCTTCAGATATGGTCGTAGCTCAGGACTTTCCAAAACTCCGACAAACTGCTGAGTTTTGAAAAGTCTGTCTGGGCACCCAGGCAATGCTCTACAGAGAGATGTGTCTGGGTTTTCCTGGATGTCTGCTGACTTTACCTGTGACTCTCAGTGCACACTCGCTCTCACCTCTCTGCCCACACTCACGCTCTCAGCTGTCGTGGTGACCGTGTTCGTCCTCACGCGTTTTGGAGCTACCGGGGGTCCAACAAGAGGAGCCAGAGAGAAACGCTAAAAAAAAAAAAAAGGGGGGGGAGAACATGACAAACACATGTGAAAAGGCAATTCTATCACTGTGTGTGTGTGTGTGCACACCATGCACACGTGAGTGCCCCGGAAAAAGCACACACTACACACTGTTCTACAAGATAGTATGTAATCGTGAGGGAAGTACACAAAGGCAGAGCATGGAGTGACGAAGGCCATCTCCAATTTACACTCAAGCTGCATTCTTCTCATGGTGCACCTGGATGTTCCTGCCATTGTCCGAGTATTCAAACATGGCATTTCTGTGCCAAGAATTGGTGCTCAGCCTGCGGCATACCAAACTGCCCCTTAAGAGACTCAAAGTACCACCTTCACCCACCAGCACTCACTGTACAGAGTGATGGAGCCAAAATATCACCCCCCCCACCCCCCAGTAATCATAATCTTGAAAGGACCCACAGACACTCCCCCTCCCACAAAACCCTGTCCCTAGCTAGGGGCCACCTCCACACCCTGGCCGTGCAGACAGCAGATACCCAGGTGCTGCTTTACTGCCAAAAGCCCTGGAGCCTCAGAGTTCACATTAATGACGCTTTTATTGATTTTAGGTTTGTTTGCTGATAAATGGAGCTTCTGTCCCAGGCTGGTCATTAATATGCTGAACTTTGAGTGAATGCGCTGGCTGCACGCAGGCATGACAGGCCAGGGGAGCGATGGAGATTTATTGCCATTAATTCATACAGTACATGTTTGATCAGTGTGATTTAAGAGGGGCCGTGAATGGGGAGCCCAGGCTGCCGGAGGATTATTAAACACATTACACCAGATCTCCTGCAGTGTGCCTTACTAAGGGTATTCTGTCCCCGATAGTACCTTTGTGATCTCATGGACAAAATCCTCACCACTTCCTCCCCCTAAAGCAAACCGTCTACTTTTCCTACAAAAGCAGGAATCCAAGCGGCCTTTTGTATAGAAAGTGCTTTGTAGGGAAAGATCAGACCGTGTTCCCGAGTCCCCTTATGTCTTGCCAGAGTCAATGAATAAAACTGGATCTGAAATGTCTTACTGCAGAAGAGGAACAGGTAAGGTCATCCCTCAGCCTTTCCCCTCTGCAAAACACATCTAGATAGAACCTAGATTCTGAAACGGAGCTGTGATGTTTGCAGGGGAGGTGGCATAGCCTTTGAACATGAATCACAGAAGTGGAACCGACAATGCTGAAGGTCAAAGTCTCCGGCGTCCATAAGGGCCGTTCCAGAACCCAGGTGCCCACAGGAGATGACGACAGATAAAGATCCACATGGTCCGTCCAGTCACCACATCAAGGTGGCCAGAGCTGCCCCTGCGTACAAATTCACTCCATCATGATCACATACCACGGAAGAATGGTTTTATCATTTTGGTTACAACACAGTCACATTCATTGCCAATACTCAATTAAACTATCAATCCTGCAACGTTGCAATTTGACACTTTACTTGTGTAACCCCTTCTTTACCCGGATGCTGGTAGAAGGGTCACACAAGGTTAACCAGGACCCGGCATGCTAGCTGAGGTCCTGTAGCAGGCAAGCACCAGACGCTCCTCTCACATCTAAAAATAGACCACACCAGGATGTAAAAATCCTAAACTCCAACTTACTCTTCCACTTTCTGAAAGGGCACTTGCTTGAACAATGAACAAATAGTTCTAACTAGATATCTCTCCTCTCTCCTTATACTCCTCCCAGAGAACGCCGTGCCTCAGATAAGCCACTCTTAGCTTTACCCTTCTCCTCCACTGCCAATTCCAGACTTTGTTCCTTTCATCTAGATGCCTGGAATAAATTACACTTCTCCCTCCGTATCCACAGAGCCGGCCTGTGAACATTTAAAAACTGCAAATAATAAACCTGGAATTCTCTCCCTTGTTATTTACAAGAAGAAATTCAAATGTAAACTGAAAACTTTCCTTTTTAACGACGCCTTCACAATTTAACACCAAGATTTTTCTCTCAACAAATTTAAAAAAAAGTCTCAGAATTAATCTTTTCTTCTTTAAACAATCTTATATTTATTCATCTTCATTTTTATCCCTTCCCTAAGTGTTTTCCTTTTTTGTCTCTCACTCTTATATTATAAATTGTAATTTCTTCCCCTACCTATCCTTATGTTTCCAGTTCTTGTCAAAATTGTTTTTGTCCTGTTAGTCTCTATTTATTTTAATATTTCTTTTATATTGTAATTTTAATTACTTGTACATCGCTTTGAATAACGACAAAGCGATTAATCAAATACATATTGAACTTGAAACTTGAACTTGATATTCAGGCTGGTTCTGCCCCTAACCCCCGCTTCTCGAGACTATGACGGGAGCTCAAGGCAGCTATTTCCTATGAGTGATCTGCAAGGGTTGGCCACTGTTGGAAACAGGATACTGGGCTTGATGGACCTCTAGACTGTCCCAGTATGACAGTTCTTAACTAGGGAACTTCTGTGGTATGTAAATTAATGGAAACAGAGAATAGTGATGTTTCTGGAATTCTGTAGATTAAGGACCGGAGGCAAAATGGATTCACTAGAGGCAGATCTTGTCTGACAATCTGATCAATTTCTTTGACTGGGTGACCAGAGAATTGGATAAAGGGAAAGCACTAGATGTGGTGTATTTAGATTTTAGCAAATAAACCAAGTGTCCAGAGAATGGGCCCCTATGTGATGGACCAGGTCATGAACTGCTTGAGTAGAAGGCAACCGAGATCTCTCGGAGGAAAAGGAGGTTACTAGTGGTGTGTCTCAAGGTTTCGTTCTTGGGCCTGTTCTTTTCAAGATTTTTGTAAACGATAGACAGTCGGGTAAAATTTGCTTCTTTATGAATGCTATCAAAATCGGCAATAAAGTAGACACCCCTGAGGGAGGACCTGGCGATGCATGAAGAATGGTCTGAAACTTGGCAGCTAAGATTTCATGCTAACAAATGCAAGGTTTTGCGTTTGGGCTGCAGAAACCCGAGGGAGGGAATGGTACAGTTTAGTGAGTGAAGAACATCTGTGCACAAAAGAGGAGCGGGTCATGGGTGGGATAGATCTAAAGGTGGCCAAACAGGTAGAAAAGGAGACGGCAAAAGCTAGAAGCCTTAAATCTTTGCTGCCAAATTTCAGACCATGCTTCAAGCTTCACCAGGTCTTTCTTAATGTTATTCACACCACTCTATTGTAGTTAAATCTTACCCGACAGCACTTCAGCAATATCGTTCACAAAAATGTTAAAAGGAACAGGCCCAAAAACAGAACCTTGAGGCACACCACTGGTAACATCCCTTTCCTCAGAGCGATCTCCATTGATCACTACCCTCTGTCGCCTTCCACTCAACCAGTCCCTGACCCAGCCCCTCACTTTGGGACCCATCCTGAGGGCACTCAGTTTATTTATTTATTGTGTGGAACACTGTCAAAGGCTTTGCTAAAATCTAAATACATCACATCTAGTGCACATCCTCTATCCAATTTTCTAGTCACCCAGTCAAAGAAATTGATCAGTTTGTCTGACAAGACCTCCCTCTAGTGATGCCATGTTGCCTCTGGATTCCAGAAACTTGACCTTTCTCTGTTTCATAAGCGTTTCCATTCATTTGCTTACCACAGAAGTCAGACTTACTGGTGATTGGCTCAGGAGTAATCTAAGAAAATACGTTTTTACAGAAAGGATGGTAGAGACGGTAGAGACAAAGACTGTGTCTGAATTCAAGACAACATGGGACAGGGAAGTGGGATCTGTTAGGGAGAGGAGGAAATAGTGGATGCTACGGATAGGCAGACTGGATGGGCTATTTGACTTATCTGCCATCATATTTCTGTGTTTCAATCTCCCTTTATGTTTCTCCGTTTCTAGGTTTTGGAGGTCAAATCAAGCTAAGGATGTAAAAAGACTTGAAGTGGGCCAGAGGAAAGTGACAAAAATGGTACCAAAAGACATGGGAGAAGAGATTGAAGACCTGAATGTGTATACTCTAGAGCAGGGGTGTCCAACCCGTGGCCCAAAGGCCACATGCAGCCCCAAGAAGTATTTTGTTCAGCCCCGCTAACACTCGAGGGTGATGCGGTGGAGGGCGCCGGCAAGACAGAAAACACCACATCACCGAGGCACCCAGCAAGATGGTAAACACCCTCGAGCGTGAGCGGGGCCGCATGCGTCTTGCAGAGAGAAGCCCATCCTGTGGTTTCTAGCCCCGAAGGGTGGCATGGAGTTCATTCATTCTCCCCACTACCTTCCCTCCCTCCCTCCCCTCCTTCTGTACAGCTCATAGATTTAAGGAAACTTCAGGACTAACCTCTCTCTTCTCCAGTCTCATAATGATCTAAGCTCTTCCCCTGTGCTAAAATAATCTTTAAAATCAACGGGCTTAGGAACTGGGAGTTACAGACAACAGCAGCAGTAGCCCTTCAGGAGAAGGCAGAGAGGGCTGGGGGCAGCAGTGAAGGAGACAGAATGAAGGGAAAGATAGAGGGGAGTATGAGCCATAAGATGGAAGAATGGAGGGAGTGAATGAAAGAGATGCAGAGGTGAGGGAGATAATAGAAAGGGAGAATTGGGTGTCTGAGAGAGGGAAATAGATGGTGCAATTGGGGAGAGAGAAGGGGGGGAGAACATACTGGGCCGAGGAAGCTTCCTGGACATTTTTTTTTAAGTACAGAGGGGGGGGGGGTATTGAAAGAAGTGCTAGATTGGATTTGGGGAGAGAGCTTATAGGGCCAGAAACAGGGCAGAGAGATGGTGGGCAATAGTCTTAAGGGAGAAAGTTGGACCTGGGTGGTGTGGAGGAAGAGGGAAAGAGATACTTGATGGGAGAACTGTTGGGAAGAGAAAGGGAGAAATGGTGGACCTGGGGAAGGCAGGCAGGCAGGCAGGGGGAGAGATGGGATGGGGGCAGTTGGAAAGAGAAAGGGAGAGAAGTTGGATTGTAGAGAGGAAGGGAGAAATGTTAGGAAGGCAGAGAGATGCAGCATCTCTCTTTTTTCCCCCCTCCATTTCATTGTTCAGCATCAAGGGGGGGGAGGGAAGAAGAAAAACAGAAAAGAGAGGGAGCAAAATGTTGGACCATGGGGATAGAGGAGCAGAGATGGACCCATAGGAGGGCAGGAGGGAAGAGAGCTGGGATAAGAAGATGCTAGGAGATGGAAAGAAAAGGACAGGGAATTATAGCCTGACCAGAGGATAGATGGAAGGGGATTCTTAAAGGGTGTCAGGTCAAAAGCGCACCAGGACAAAGGCGCGCCCAGACAATTGAGCGCAGTGTGCGCCGCCGCGCCACTCTAAATTACTGTTTTTAGGGCTCCGACGGGGGCTGTGGGGGGGAATCCCTACACTTTACTTAATAGACATCGCGCCGCGTTGTGGGGGCATTGTGGGGGGTTGTAACCCCCCACATTTTACTGAAAACTTTACTTTTTCCCTGTTTTTAGGGAAAAAGTTCAGTTTACAGTAAAATGTGGAGGGTTACAACCCCCCAAACCCCCCATAATGCCGGCGAAATGTCTATTAAGTAAACTGGGGGGGTTCCTCAACAAAATCCCCCATCGGAGCCCCTAAAAACTGTAATTTAGAGCGGTGCGGCGGCGCGCGCTGCGCTCAATTGTCGGCGCGTGCTTTTGTCTTTCGCGCCGTTGTCTATGAACCTTCTTAAAGTGGTGAGCCAGATGGATGAGATCAAAAGGGAGATGACAAGATGAGTGAGAGAGCAGTGAGTACAGTGGTAGAAATGTGGTAATGGGGAGTAGATAGAAGGAAATAGGAGGCTGGGAAAGGAGTGAGATGGGAAATGGGATTGCTAGAGACAGAGAAGATGGAGAATTGAGAGGTAGCTGAACATTGAAAAAGAAGAAGGGTGAGAAAGAAGGCAAGATTTGAGTGGGAAAGCAGTGAGATGGAAAATGGGAGAGCTAGAGATTGAGAGAAGATGGAGAATTGAGAGGTAGCTGAACATTGAAAAAGAAGAAGGGTGAGAAAGAAGGCAAGATTTGAGTGGGAAAGCAGTGAGATGGAAAATGGGAGAGCTAGAGAGTGAGAGAAGATGGAGAATTGAGAGGTAGCTGAACATTGAAAAAGAAGAAGGGTGAGAAAGAAGGCAAGATTTGAGTGGGAAAGCAGTGAGATGGAAAATGGGAGAGCTAGAGATTGAGAGAAGATGGAGAATTGAGAGGTAGCTGAACATTGAAAAAGAAGAAGGGTGAGAAAGAAGGCAAGATTTGAGTGGGAAAGCAGTGAGATGGAAAATGGGAGAGCTAGAGATTGAGAGAAGATGGAGAATTGAGAGGTAGCTGAACATTTAAAAAGAAGAAGGGTGAGAAAGAAGGCAAGATTTGAGTGGGAAAGCAGTGAGATGGAAAATGGGAGAGCTAGAGATTGAGAGAAGATGGAGAATTGAGAGGTAGCTGAACATTGAAAAAGAAGAAGGGTGAGAAAGAAGGCAAGATTTGAGTGGGAAAGCAGTGAGATGGAAAATGGGAGAGCTAGAGATTGAGAGAAGATGGAGAATTGAGAGGTAGCTGAACATTGAAAAAGAAGAAGGGTGAGAAAGAAGGCAAGATTTGAGTGGGAAAGCAGTGAGATGGAAAATGGGAGAGCTAGAGATTGAGAGAAGATGGAGAATTGAGAGGTAGCTGAACACTGAAAAAGAAGAAGGGTGAGAAAGAAGGCAAGATTTGAGTGGGAAAGCAGTGAGATGGAAAATGGGAGAGCTAGAGATTGAGAGAAGATGGAGAATTGAGAGGTAGCTGAACACTGAAAAAGAAGAAGGGTGAGAAAGAAGGCAAGATTTGAGTGGGAAAGCAGTGAGATGGAAAATGGGAGAGCTAGAGATTGAGAGAAGATGGAGAATTGAGAGGTAGCTGAACATTGAAAAAGAAGAAGGGTGAGAAAGAAGGCAAGATTTGAGTGGGAAAGCAGTGAGATGGAAAATGGGAGAGCTAGAGATTGAGAGAAGATGGAGAATTGAGAGGTAGCTGAACATTGAAAAAGAAGAAGGGAGAGAAAGAAGGCAAGATTTGAGTGGGAAAGCAGTGAGATGGAAAATGGGAGAGCTAGAGATTGAGAGAAGATGGAGAATTGAGAGGTAGCTGAACATTGAAAAAGAAGAAGGGTGAGAAAGAAGGCAAGATTTGAGTGGGAAAGCAGTGAGATGGAAAATGGGAGAGCTAGAGATTGAGAGAAGATGGAGAATTGAGAGGTAGCTGAACATTGAAAAAGAAGAAGGGTGAGAAAGAAGGCAAGATTTGAGTGGGAAAGCAGTGAGATGGAAAATGGGAGAGCTAGAGATTGAGAGAAGATGGAGAATTGAGAGGTAGCTGAACATTGAAAAAGAAGAAGGGTGAGAAAGAAGGCAAGATTTGAGTGGGAAAGCAGTGAGATGGAAAATGGGAGAGCTAGAGATTGAGAGAAGATGGAGAATTGAGAGGTAGCTGAACATTGAAAAAGAAGAAGGGTGAGAAAGAAGGCAAGATTTGAGTGGGAAAGCAGTGAGATGGAAAATGGGAGAGCTAGAGATTGAGAGAAGATGGAGAATTGAGAGGTAGCTGAACATTGAAAAAGAAGAAGGGTGAGAAAGAAGGCAAGATTTGAGTGGGAAAGCAGTGAGATGGAAAATGGGAGAGCTAGAGATTGAGAGAAGATGGAGAATTGAGAGGTAGCTGAACATTGAAAAAGAAGAAGGGTGAGAAAGAAGGCAAGATTTGAGTGGGAAAGCAGTGAGATGGAAAATGGGAGAGCTAGAGATTGAGAGAAGATGGAGAATTGAGAGGTAGCTGAACATTGAAAAAGAAGAAGGGTGAGAAAGAAGGCAAGATTTGAGTGGGAAAGCAGTGAGATGGAAAATGGGAGAGCTAGAGATTGAGAGAAGATGGAGAATTGAGAGGTAGCTGAACATTGAAAAAGAAGAAGGGTGAGAAAGAAGGCAAGATTTGAGTGGGAAAGCAGTGAGATGGAAAATGGGAGAGCTAGAGATTGAGAGAAGATGGAGAATTGAGAGGTAGCTGAACATTGAAAAAGAAGAAGGGTGAGAAAGAAGGCAAGATTTGAGTGGGAAAGCAGTGAGATGGAAAATGGGAGAGCTAGAGATTGAGAGAAGATGGAGAATTGAGAGGTAGCTGAACATTGAAAAAGAAGAAGGGTGAGAAAGAAGGCAAGATTTGAGTGGGAAAGCAGTGAGATGGAAAATGGGAGAGCTAGAGATTGAGAGAAGATGGAGAATTGAGAGGTAGCTGAACATTGAAAAAGAAGAAGGGTGAGAAAGAAGGCAAGATTTGAGTGGGAAAGCAGTGAGATGGAAAATGGGAGAGCTAGAGATTGAGAGAAGATGGAGAATTGAGAGGTAGCTGAACATTGAAAAAGAAGAAGGGTGAGAAAGAAGGCAAGATTTGAGTGGGAAAGCAGTGAGATGGAAAATGGGAGAGCTAGAGATTGAGAGAAGATGGAGAATTGAGAGGTAGCTGAACATTGAAAAAGAAGAAGGGTGAGAAAGAAGGCAAGATTTGAGTGGGAAAGCAGTGAGATGGAAAATGGGAGAGCTAGAGATTGAGAGAAGATGGAGAATTGAGAGGTAGCTGAACATTGAAAAAGAAGAAGGGTGAGAAAGAAGGCAAGATTTGAGTGGGAAAGCAGTGAGATGGAAAATGGGAGAGCTAGAGATTGAGAGAAGATGGAGAATTGAGAGGTAGCTGAACATTGAAAAAGAAGAAGGGTGAGAAAGAAGGCAAGATTTGAGTGGGAAAGCAGTGAGATGGAAAATGGGAGAGCTAGAGATTGAGAGAAGATGGAGAATTGAGAGGTAGCTGAACATTGAAAAAGAAGAAGGGTGAGAAAGAAGGCAAGATTTGAGTGGGAAAGCAGTGAGATGGAAAATGGGAGAGCTAGAGATTGAGAGAAGATGGAGAATTGAGAGGTAGCTGAACATTGAAAAAGAAGAAGGGTGAGAAAGAAGGCAAGATTTGAGTGGGAAAGCAGTGAGATGGAAAATGGGAGAGCTAGAGATTGAGAGAAGATGGAGAATTGAGAGGTAGCTGAACATTGAAAAAGAAGAAGGGTGAGAAAGAAGGCAAGATTTGAGTGGGAAAGCAGTGAGATGGAAAATGGGAGAGCTAGAGATTGAGAGAAGATGGAGAATTGAGAGGTAGCTGAACATTGAAAAAGAAGAAGGGTGAGAAAGAAGGCAAGATTTGAGTGGGAAAGCAGTGAGATGGAAAATGGGAGAGCTAGAGATTGAGAGAAGATGGAGAATTGAGAGGTAGCTGAACATTGAAAAAGAAGAAGGGTGAGAAAGAAGGCAAGATTTGAGTGGGAAAGCAGTGAGATGGAAAATGGGAGAGCTAGAGATTGAGAGAAGATGGAGAATTGAGAGGTAGCTGAACATTGAAAAAGAAGAAGGGAGAGAAAGAAGGCAAGATTTGAGTGGGAAAGCAGTGAGATGGAAAATGGGAGAGCTAGAGATTGAGAGAAGATGGAGAATTGAGAGGTAGCTGAACATTGAAAAAGAAGAAGGGTGAGAAAGAAGGCAAGATTTGAGTGGGAAAGCAGTGAGATGGAAAATGGGAGAGCTAGAGATTGAGAGAAGATGGAGAATTGAGAGGTAGCTGAACATTGAAAAAGAAGAAGGGTGAGAAAGAAGGCAAGATTTGAGTGGGAAAGCAGTGAGATGGAAAATGGGAGAGCTAGAGATTGAGAGAAGATGGAGAATTGAGAGGTAGCTGAACATTTAAAAAGAAGAAGGGTGAGAAAGAAGGCAAGATTTGAGTGGGAAAGCAGTGAGATGGAAAATGGGAGAGCTAAAGATTGAGAGAAGATGGAGAATTGAGAGGTAGCTGAACATTGAAAAAGAAGAAGGGTGAGAAAGAAGGCAAGATTTGAGTGGGAAAGCAGTGAGATGGAAAATGGGAGAGCTAGAGATTGAGAGAAGATGGAGAATTGAGAGGTAGCTGAACATTGAAAAAGAAGAAGGGTGAGAAAGAAGGCAAGATTTGAGTGGGAAAGCAGTGAGATGGAAAATGGGAGAGCTAGAGATTGAGAGAAGATGGAGAATTGAGAGGTAGCTGAACATTGAAAAAGAAGAAGGGTGAGAAAGAAGGCAAGATTTGAGTGGGAAAGCAGTGAGATGGAAAATGGGAGAGCTAGAGATTGAGAGAAGATGGAGAATTGAGAGGTAGCTGAACATTGAAAAAGAAGAAGGGTGAGAAAGAAGGCAAGATTTGAGTGGGAAAGCAGTGAGATGGAAAATGGGAGAGCTAGAGATTGAGAGAAGATGGAGAATTGAGAGGTAGCTGAACATTGAAAAAGAAGAAGGGTGAGAAAGAAGGCAAGATTTGAGTGGGAAAGCAGTGAGATGGAAAATGGGAGAGCTAGAGATTGAGAGAAGATGGAGAATTGAGAGGTAGCTGAACATTGAAAAAGAAGAAGGGTGAGAAAGAAGGCAAGATTTGAGTGGGAAAGCAGTGAGATGGAAAATGGGAGAGCTAGAGATTGAGAGAAGATGGAGAATTGAGAGGTAGCTGAACATTGAAAAAGAAGAAGGGTGAGAAAGAAGGCAAGATTTGAGTGGGAAAGCAGTGAGATGGAAAATGGGAGAGCTAGAGATTGAGAGAAGATGGAGAATTGAGAGGTAGCTGAACATTGAAAAAGAAGAAGGGTGAGAAAGAAGGCAAGATTTGAGTGGGAAAGCAGTGAGATGGAAAATGGGAGAGCTAGAGATTGAGAGAAGATGGAGAATTGAGAGGTAGCTGAACATTGAAAAAGAAGAAGGGTGAGAAAGAAGGCAAGATTTGAGTGGGAAAGCAGTGAGATGGAAAATGGGAGAGCTAGAGATTGAGAGAAGATGGAGAATTGAGAGGTAGCTGAACATTGAAAAAGAAGAAGGGTGAGAAAGAAGGCAAGATTTGAGTGGGAAAGCAGTGAGATGGAAAATGGGAGAGCTAGAGATTGAGAGAAGATGGAGAATTGAGAGGTAGCTGAACATTGAAAAAGAAGAAGGGTGAGAAAGAAGGCAAGATTTGAGTGGGAAAGCAGTGAGATGGAAAATGGGAGAGCTAGAGATTGAGAGAAGATGGAGAATTGAGAGGTAGCTGAACATTGAAAAAGAAGAAGGGTGAGAAAGAAGGCAAGATTTGAGTGGGAAAGCAGTGAGATGGAAAATGGGAGAGCTAGAGATTGAGAGAAGATGGAGAATTGAGAGGTAGCTGAACATTGAAAAAGAAGAAGGGTGAGAAAGAAGGCAAGATTTGAGTGGGAAAGCAGTGAGATGGAAAATGGGAGAGCTAGAGATTGAGAGAAGATGGAGAATTGAGAGGTAGCTGAACATTGAAAAAGAAGAAGGGTGAGAAAGAAGGCAAGATTTGAGTGGGAAAGCAGTGAGATGGAAAATGGGAGAGCTAGAGATTGAGAGAAGATGGAGAATTGAGAGGTAGCTGAACATTGAAAAAGAAGAAGGGTGAGAAAGAAGGCAAGATTTGAGTGGGAAAGCAGTGAGATGGAAAATGGGAGAGCTAGAGATTGAGAGAAGATGGAGAATTGAGAGGTAGCTGAACATTGAAAAAGAAGAAGGGTGAGAAAGAAGGCAAGATTTGAGTGGGAAAGCAGTGAGATGGAAAATGGGAGAGCTAGAGATTGAGAGAAGATGGAGAATTGAGAGGTAGCTGAACATTGAAAAAGAAGAAGGGTGAGAAAGAAGGCAAGATTTGAGTGGGAAAGCAGTGAGATGGAAAATGGGAGAGCTAGAGATTGAGAGAAGATGGAGAATTGAGAGGTAGCTGAACATTGAAAAAGAAGAAGGGTGAGAAAGAAGGCAAGATTTGAGTGGGAAAGCAGTGAGATGGAAAATGGGAGAGCTAGAGATTGAGAGAAGATGGAGAATTGAGAGGTAGCTGAACATTGAAAAAGAAGAAGGGTGAGAAAGAAGGCAAGATTTGAGTGGGAAAGCAGTGAGATGGAAAATGGGAGAGCTAGAGATTGAGAGAAGATGGAGAATTGAGAGGTAGCTGAACATTGAAAAAGAAGAAGGGTGAGAAAGAAGGCAAGATTTGAGTGGGAAAGCAGTGAGATGGAAAATGGGAGAGCTAGAGATTGAGAGAAGATGGAGAATTGAGAGGTAGCTGAACATTGAAAAAGAAGAAGGGTGAGAAAGAAGGCAAGATTTGAGTGGGAAAGCAGTGAGATGGAAAATGGGAGAGCTAGAGATTGAGAGAAGATGGAGAATTGAGAGGTAGCTGAACATTGAAAAAGAAGAAGGGTGAGAAAGAAGGCAAGATTTGAGTGGGAAAGCAGTGAGATGGAAAATGGGAGAGCTAGAGATTGAGAGAAGATGGAGAATTGAGAGGTAGCTGAACATTGAAAAAGAAGAAGGGTGAGAAAGAAGGCAAGATTTGAGTGGGAAAGCAGTGAGATGGAAAATGGGAGAGCTAGAGATTGAGAGAAGATGGAGAATTGAGAGGTAGCTGAACATTGAAAAAGAAGAAGGGTGAGAAAGAAGGCAAGATTTGAGTGGGAAAGCAGTGAGATGGAAAATGGGAGAGCTAGAGATTGAGAGAAGATGGAGAATTGAGAGGTAGCTGAACATTTAAAAAGAAGAAGGGTGAGAAAGAAGGCAAGATTTGAGTGGGAAAGCAGTGAGATGGAAAATGGGAGAGCTAGAGATTGAGAGAAGATGGAGAATTGAGAGGTAGCTGAACATTTAAAAAGAAGAAGGGTGAGAAAGAAGGCAAGATTTGAGTGGGAAAGCAGTGAGATGGAAAATGGGAGAGCTAGAGATTGAGAGAAGATGGAGAATTGAGAGGTAGCTGAACATTTAAAAAGAAGAAGGGTGAGAAAGAAGGCAAGATTTGAGTGGGAAAGCAGTGAGATGGAAAATGGGAGAGCTAGAGATTGAGAGAAGATGGAGAATTGAGAGGTAGCTGAACATTTAAAAAGAAGAAGGGTGAGAAAGAAGGCAAGATTTGAGTGGGAAAGCAGTGAGATGGAAAATGGGAGAGCTAGAGATTGAGAGAAGATGGAGAATTGAGAGGTAGCTGAACATTGAAAAAGAAGAAGGGTGAGAAAGAAGGCAAGATTTGAGTGGGAAAGCAGTGAGATGGAAAATGGGAGAGCTAGAGATTGAGAGAAGATGGAGAATTGAGAGGTAGCTGAACATTGAAAAAGAAGAAGGGTGAGAAAGAAGGCAAGATTTGAGTGGGAAAGCAGTGAGATGGAAAATGGGAGAGCTAGAGATTGAGAGAAGATGGAGAATTGAGAGGTAGCTGAACATTGAAAAAGAAGAAGGGTGAGAAAGAAGGCAAGATTTGAGTGGGAAAGCAGTGAGATGGAAAATGGGAGAGCTAGAGATTGAGAGAAGATGGAGAATTGAGAGGTAGCTGAACATTGAAAAAGAAGAAGGGTGAGAAAGAAGGCAAGATTTGAGTGGGAAAGCAGTGAGATGGAAAATGGGAGAGCTAGAGATTGAGAGAAGATGGAGAATTGAGAGGTAGCTGAACATTGAAAAAGAAGAAGGGTGAGAAAGAAGGCAAGATTTGAGTGGGAAAGCAGTGAGATGGAAAATGGGAGAGCTAGAGATTGAGAGAAGATGGAGAATTGAGAGGTAGCTGAACATTGAAAAAGAAGAAGGGTGAGAAAGAAGGCAAGATTTGAGTGGGAAAGCAGTGAGATGGAAAATGGGAGAGCTAGAGATTGAGAGAAGATGGAGAATTGAGAGGTAGCTGAACATTGAAAAAGAAGAAGGGTGAGAAAGAAGGCAAGATTTGAGTGGGAAAGCAGTGAGATGGAAAATGGGAGAGCTAGAGATTGAGAGAAGATGGAGAATTGAGAGGTAGCTGAACATTGAAAAAGAAGAAGGGAGAGAAAGAAGGCAAGATTTGAGTGGGAAAGCAGTGAGATGGAAAATGGGAGAGCTAGAGATTGAGAGAAGATGGAGAATTGAGAGGTAGCTGAACATTGAAAAAGAAGAAGGGTGAGAAAGAAGGCAAGATTTGAGTGGGAAAGCAGTGAGATGGAAAATGGGAGAGCTAGAGATTGAGAGAAGATGGAGAATTGAGAGGTAGCTGAACATTGAAAAAGAAGAAGGGTGAGAAAGAAGGCAAGATTTGAGTGGGAAAGCAGTGAGATGGAAAATGGGAGAGCTAGAGATTGAGAGAAGATGGAGAATTGAGAGGTAGCTGAACATTGAAAAAGAAGAAGGGTGAGAAAGAAGGCAAGATTTGAGTGGGAAAGCAGTGAGATGGAAAATGGGAGAGCTAGAGATTGAGAGAAGATGGAGAATTGAGAGGTAGCTGAACATTGAAAAAGAAGAAGGGTGAGAAAGAAGGCAAGATTTGAGTGGGAAAGCAGTGAGATGGAAAATGGGAGAGCTAGAGATTGAGAGAAGATGGAGAATTGAGAGGTAGCTGAACATTGAAAAAGAAGAAGGGTGAGAAAGAAGGCAAGATTTGAGTGGGAAAGCAGTGAGATGGAAAATGGGAGAGCTAGAGATTGAGAGAAGATGGAGAATTGAGAGGTAGCTGAACATTGAAAAAGAAGAAGGGTGAGAAAGAAGGCAAGATTTGAGTGGGAAAGCAGTGAGATGGAAAATGGGAGAGCTAGAGATTGAGAGAAGATGGAGAATTGAGAGGTAGCTGAACATTGAAAAAGAAGAAGGGTGAGAAAGAAGGCAAGATTTGAGTGGGAAAGCAGTGAGATGGAAAATGGGAGAGCTAGAGATTGAGAGAAGATGGAGAATTGAGAGGTAGCTGAACATTGAAAAAGAAGAAGGGTGAGAAAGAAGGCAAGATTTGAGTGGGAAAGCAGTGAGATGGAAAATGGGAGAGCTAGAGATTGAGAGAAGATGGAGAATTGAGAGGTAGCTGAACATTTAAAAAGAAGAAGGGTGAGAAAGAAGGCAAGATTTGAGTGGGAAAGCAGTGAGATGGAAAATGGGAGAGCTAGAGATTGAGAGAAGATGGAGAATTGAGAGGTAGCTGAACATTTAAAAAGAAGAAGGGTGAGAAAGAAGGCAAGATTTGAGTGGGAAAGCAGTGAGATGGAAAATGGGAGAGCTAGAGATTGAGAGAAGATGGAGAATTGAGAGGTAGCTGAACATTTAAAAAGAAGAAGGGTGAGAAAGAAGGCAAGATTTGAGTGGGAAAGCAGTGAGATGGAAAATGGGAGAGCTAGAGATTGAGAGAAGATGGAGAATTGAGAGGTAGCTGAACATTTAAAAAGAAGAAGGGTGAGAAAGAAGGCAAGATTTGAGTGGGAAAGCAGTGAGATGGAAAATGGGAGAGCTAGAGATTGAGAGAAGATGGAGAATTGAGAGGTAGCTGAACATTTAAAAAGAAGAAGGGTGAGAAAGAAGGCAAGATTTGAGTGGGAAAGCAGTGAGATGGAAAATGGGAGAGCTAGAGATTGAGAGAAGATGGAGAATTGAGAGGTAGCTGAACATTTAAAAAGAAGAAGGGTGAGAAAGAAGGCAAGATTTGAGTGGGAAAGCAGTGAGATGGAAAATGGGAGAGCTAGAGATTGAGAGAAGATGGAGAATTGAGAGGTAGCTGAACATTGAAAAAGAAGAAGGGTGAGAAAGAAGGCAAGATTTGAGTGGGAAAGCAGTGAGATGGAAAATGGGAGAGCTAGAGATTGAGAGAAGATGGAGAATTGAGAGGTAGCTGAACATTGAAAAAGAAGAAGGGTGAGAAAGAAGGCAAGATTTGAGTGGGAAAGCAGTGAGATGGAAAATGGGAGAGCTAGAGATTGAGAGAAGATGGAGAATTGAGAGGTAGCTGAACATTGAAAAAGAAGAAGGGTGAGAAAGAAGGCAAGATTTGAGTGGGAAAGCAGTGAGATGGAAAATGGGAGAGCTAGAGATTGAGAGAAGATGGAGAATTGAGAGGTAGCTGAACATTGAAAAAGAAGAAGGGTGAGAAAGAAGGCAAGATTTGAGTGGGAAAGCAGTGAGATGGAAAATGGGAGAGCTAGAGATTGAGAGAAGATGGAGAATTGAGAGGTAGCTGAACATTGAAAAAGAAGAAGGGTGAGAAAGAAGGCAAGATTTGAGTGGGAAAGCAGTGAGATGGAAAATGGGAGAGCTAGAGATTGAGAGAAGATGGAGAATTGAGAGGTAGCTGAACATTGAAAAAGAAGAAGGGTGAGAAAGAAGGCAAGATTTGAGTGGGAAAGCAGTGAGATGGAAAATGGGAGAGCTAGAGATTGAGAGAAGATGGAGAATTGAGAGGTAGCTGAACATTTAAAAAGAAGAAGGGTGAGAAAGAAGGCAAGATTTGAGTGGGAAAGCAGTGAGATGGAAAATGGGAGAGCTAGAGATTGAGAGAAGATGGAGAATTGAGAGGTAGCTGAACATTGAAAAAGAAGAAGGGTGAGAAAGAAGGCAAGATTTGAGTGGGAAAGCAGTGAGATGGAAAATGGGAGAGCTAGAGATTGAGAGAAGATGGAGAATTGAGAGGTAGCTGAACATTGAAAAAGAAGAAGGGTGAGAAAGAAGGCAAGATTTGAGTGGGAAAGCAGTGAGATGGAAAATGGGAGAGCTAGAGATTGAGAGAAGATGGAGAATTGAGAGGTAGCTGAACATTGAAAAAGAAGAAGGGTGAGAAAGAAGGCAAGATTTGAGTGGGAAAGCAGTGAGATGGAAAATGGGAGAGCTAGAGATTGAGAGAAGATGGAGAATTGAGAGGTAGCTGAACATTTAAAAAGAAGAAGGGTGAGAAAGAAGGCAAGATTTGAGTGGGAAAGCAGTGAGATGGAAAATGGGAGAGCTAGAGATTGAGAGAAGATGGAGAATTGAGAGGTAGCTGAACATTGAAAAAGAAGAAGGGTGAGAAAGAAGGCAAGATTTGAGTGGGAAAGCAGTGAGATGGAAAATGGGAGAGCTAGAGATTGAGAGAAGATGGAGAATTGAGAGGTAGCTGAACATTGAAAAAGAAGAAGGGTGAGAAAGAAGGCAAGATTTGAGTGGGAAAGCAGTGAGATGGAAAATGGGAGAGCTAGAGATTGAGAGAAGATGGAGAATTGAGAGGTAGCTGAACATTGAAAAAGAAGAAGGGTGAGAAAGAAGGCAAGATTTGAGTGGGAAAGCAGTGAGATGGAAAATGGGAGAGCTAGAGATTGAGAGAAGATGGAGAATTGAGAGGTAGCTGAACATTGAAAAAGAAGAAGGGTGAGAAAGAAGGCAAGATTTGAGTGGGAAAGCAGTGAGATGGAAAATGGGAGAGCTAGAGATTGAGAGAAGATGGAGAATTGAGAGGTAGCTGAACATTGAAAAAGAAGAAGGGTGAGAAAGAAGGCAAGATTTGAGTGGGAAAGCAGTGAGATGGAAAATGGGAGAGCTAGAGATTGAGAGAAGATGGAGAATTGAGAGGTAGCTGAACATTGAAAAAGAAGAAGGGAGAGAAAGAAGGCAAGATTTGAGTGGGAAAGCAGTGAGATGGAAAATGGGAGAGCTAGAGATTGAGAGAAGATGGAGAATTGAGAGGTAGCTGAACATTTAAAAAGAAGAAGGGTGAGAAAGAAGGCAAGATTTGAGTGGGAAAGCAGTGAGATGGAAAATGGGAGAGCTAGAGATTGAGAGAAGATGGAGAATTGAGAGGTAGCTGAACATTGAAAAAGAAGAAGGGTGAGAAAGAAGGCAAGATTTGAGTGGGAAAGCAGTGAGATGGAAAATGGGAGAGCTAGAGATTGAGAGAAGATGGAGAATTGAGAGGTAGCTGAACATTGAAAAAGAAGAAGGGTGAGAAAGAAGGCAAGATTTGAGTGGGAAAGCAGTGAGATGGAAAATGGGAGAGCTAGAGATTGAGAGAAGATGGAGAATTGAGAGGTAGCTGAACATTGAAAAAGAAGAAGGGTGAGAAAGAAGGCAAGATTTGAGTGGGAAAGCAGTGAGATGGAAAATGGGAGAGCTAGAGATTGAGAGAAGATGGAGAATTGAGAGGTAGCTGAACATTGAAAAAGAAGAAGGGTGAGAAAGAAGGCAAGATTTGAGTGGGAAAGCAGTGAGATGGAAAATGGGAGAGCTAGAGATTGAGAGAAGATGGAGAATTGAGAGGTAGCTGAACATTGAAAAAGAAGAAGGGTGAGAAAGAAGGCAAGATTTGAGTGGGAAAGCAGTGAGATGGAAAATGGGAGAGCTAGAGATTGAGAGAAGATGGAGAATTGAGAGGTAGCTGAACATTGAAAAAGAAGAAGGGTGAGAAAGAAGGCAAGATTTGAGTGGGAAAGCAGTGAGATGGAAAATGGGAGAGCTAGAGATTGAGAGAAGATGGAGAATTGAGAGGTAGCTGAACATTTAAAAAGAAGAAGGGTGAGAAAGAAGGCAAGATTTGAGTGGGAAAGCAGTGAGATGGAAAATGGGAGAGCTAGAGATTGAGAGAAGATGGAGAATTGAGAGGTAGCTGAACATTTAAAAAGAAGAAGGGTGAGAAAGAAGGCAAGATTTGAGTGGGAAAGCAGTGAGATGGAAAATGGGAGAGCTAGAGATTGAGAGAAGATGGAGAATTGAGAGGTAGCTGAACATTTAAAAAGAAGAAGGGTGAGAAAGAAGGCAAGATTTGAGTGGGAAAGCAGTGAGATGGAAAATGGGAGAGCTAGAGATTGAGAGAAGATGGAGAATTGAGAGGTAGCTGAACATTTAAAAAGAAGAAGGGTGAGAAAGAAGGCAAGATTTGAGTGGGAAAGCAGTGAGATGGAAAATGGGAGAGCTAGAGATTGAGAGAAGATGGAGAATTGAGAGGTAGCTGAACATTTAAAAAGAAGAAGGGTGAGAAAGAAGGCAAGATTTGAGTGGGAAAGCAGTGAGATGGAAAATGGGAGAGCTAGAGATTGAGAGAAGATGGAGAATTGAGAGGTAGCTGAACATTTAAAAAGAAGAAGGGTGAGAAAGAAGGCAAGATTTGAGTGGGAAAGCAGTGAGATGGAAAATGGGAGAGCTAGAGATTGAGAGAAGATGGAGAATTGAGAGGTAGCTGAACATTTAAAAAGAAGAAGGGTGAGAAAGAAGGCAAGATTTGAGTGGGAAAGCAGTGAGATGGAAAATGGGAGAGCTAGAGATTGAGAGAAGATGGAGAATTGAGAGGTAGCTGAACATTGAAAAAGAAGAAGGGTGAGAAAGAAGGCAAGATTTGAGTGGGAAAGCAGTGAGATGGAAAATGGGAGAGCTAGAGATTGAGAGAAGATGGAGAATTGAGAGGTAGCTGAACATTTAAAAAGAAGAAGGGTGAGAAAGAAGGCAAGATTTGAGTGGGAAAGCAGTGAGATGGAAAATGGGAGAGCTAGAGATTGAGAGAAGATGGAGAATTGAGAGGTAGCTGAACATTTAAAAAGAAGAAGGGTGAGAAAGAAGGCAAGATTTGAGTGGGAAAGCAGTGAGATGGAAAATGGGAGAGCTAGAGATTGAGAGAAGATGGAGAATTGAGAGGTAGCTGAACATTGAAAAAGAAGAAGGGTGAGAAAGAAGGCAAGATTTGAGTGGGAAAGCAGTGAGATGGAAAATGGGAGAGCTAGAGATTGAGAGAAGATGGAGAATTGAGAGGTAGCTGAACATTGAAAAAGAAGAAGGGTGAGAAAGAAGGCAAGATTTGAGTGGGAAAGCAGTGAGATGGAAAATGGGAGAGCTAGAGATTGAGAGAAGATGGAGAATTGAGAGGTAGCTGAACATTTAAAAAGAAGAAGGGTGAGAAAGAAGGCAAGATTTGAGTGGGAAAGCAGTGAGATGGAAAATGGGAGAGCTAGAGATTGAGAGAAGATGGAGAATTGAGAGGTAGCTGAACATTTAAAAAGAAGAAGGGTGAGAAAGAAGGCAAGATTTGAGTGGGAAAGCAGTGAGATGGAAAATGGGAGAGCTAGAGATTGAGAGAAGATGGAGAATTGAGAGGTAGCTGAACATTGAAAAAGAAGAAGGGTGAGAAAGAAGGCAAGATTTGAGTGGGAAAGCAGTGAGATGGAAAATGGGAGAGCTAGAGATTGAGAGAAGATGGAGAATTGAGAGGTAGCTGAACATTGAAAAAGAAGAAGGGTGAGAAAGAAGGCAAGATTTGAGTGGGAAAGCAGTGAGATGGAAAATGGGAGAGCTAGAGATTGAGAGAAGATGGAGAATTGAGAGGTAGCTGAACATTGAAAAAGAAGAAGGGAGAGAAAGAAGGCAAGATTTGAGTGGGAAAGCAGTGAGATGGAAAATGGGAGAGCTAGAGATTGAGAGAAGATGGAGAATTGAGAGGTAGCTGAACATTGAAAAAGAAGAAGGGTGAGAAAGAAGGCAAGATTTGAGTGGGAAAGCAGTGAGATGGAAAATGGGAGAGCTAGAGATTGAGAGAAGATGGAGAATTGAGAGGTAGCTGAACATTGAAAAAGAAGAAGGGTGAGAAAGAAGGCAAGATTTGAGTGGGAAAGCAGTGAGATGGAAAATGGGAGAGCTAGAGATTGAGAGAAGATGGAGAATTGAGAGGTAGCTGAACATTTAAAAAGAAGAAGGGTGAGAAAGAAGGCAAGATTTGAGTGGGAAAGCAGTGAGATGGAAAATGGGAGAGCTAGAGATTGAGAGAAGATGGAGAATTGAGAGGTAGCTGAACATTTAAAAAGAAGAAGGGTGAGAAAGAAGGCAAGATTTGAGTGGGAAAGCATTGAGATGGAAAATGGGAGAGCTAGAGATTGAGAGAAGATGGAGAATTGAGAGGTAGCTGAACATTTAAAAAGAAGAAGGGTGAGAAAGAAGGCAAGATTTGAGTGGGAAAGCAGTGAGATGGAAAATGGGAGAGCTAGAGATTGAGAGAAGATGGAGAATTGAGAGGTAGCTGAACATTTAAAAAGAAGAAGGGTGAGAAAGAAGGCAAGATTTGAGTGGGAAAGCAGTGAGATGGAAAATGGGAGAGCTAGAGATTGAGAGAAGATGGAGAATTGAGAGGTAGCTGAACATTTAAAAAGAAGAAGGGTGAGAAAGAAGGCAAGATTTGAGTGGGAAAGCAGTGAGATGGAAAATGGGAGAGCTAGAGATTGAGAGAAGATGGAGAATTGAGAGGTAGCTGAACATTGAAAAAGAAGAAGGGTGAGAAAGAAGGCAAGATTTGAGTGGGAAAGCAGTGAGATGGAAAATGGGAGAGCTAGAGATTGAGAGAAGATGGAGAATTGAGAGGTAGCTGAACATTTAAAAAGAAGAAGGGTGAGAAAGAAGGCAAGATTTGAGTGGGAAAGCAGTGAGATGGAAAATGGGAGAGCTAGAGATTGAGAGAAGATGGAGAATTGAGAGGTAGCTGAACATTTAAAAAGAAGAAGGGAGAGAAAGAAGGCAAGATTTGAGTGGGAAAGCAGTGAGATGGAAAATGGGAGAGCTAGAGATTGAGAGAAGATGGAGAATTGAGAGGTAGCTGAACATTTAAAAAGAAGAAGGGTGAGAAAGAAGGCAAGATTTGAGTAGACAGAGACAGAAAGGAAAAAGTTAAAAAAGCTGAAAGGGAAAAATCAATACATTGGAGACAGGCATAAGAAGGAAATGGAACGAGAGAAGAGGAGGAAAAATGGACAGCAGACACTGGAAAGAGAATTAGTTGAAGAGAGAGAAAAAGCAGAAAGAGAAACTGGGACCAAGATGATGGAAAAATAAAACATCCAGACAACAAGGTAGAAAAAAAAATTGTTTTATTTTGAATTTATTAACTGGAACATGTTAGCTTTGGGATATGTGCATCACAATTATTTTTGTATTCAGTGGCGTAGTCATATACAGCTGATTTAGGGGAGGGACTGGAGCCCATAATTAGTGGATGGGCACCAAAGTTTCTCCCTGCCTGAGTGCTATTTATAAATACTTGAGCTAGTGGGGATTCCCAAGCTCTGCCAACTCCAGTCTGGCAACTCAAAATCTCCAAGCTTTGCAGCCAATGGCAATATCCCCAAGCTGCCCCTGCTTTCGTGCATGCATGAAAGCCAAAGGGGGTCAGGGAGGAGGGAAGGCAGCAGCTCTGCAATATTGCTGCCAGCTGCAGAACTTGGGAAGTTGGAGGGGGAGGAGGTGGCCGTCAGTTGGTGAGGCTTGGAGATCCCTACTAGCTACAGCAGGGGAGATATTCATTTTGAGGGAGCCTAAGCTCAAAGTGGGAGGCCCAAAAAAGCACTAATATTTACCCTGATTAAACGATCATCCACATGCGCTCCTGACAGCTGATTCAGCATCCCCGCTCTGATGAGGCTCACATCTGAAGAGGCTCACCGTAGCTGTAATAGAAGTGAATGGGAAAACCATTGCGCACATCCCTGCTCATCAGAGTGGGGATGTGGAAGCCTGTGGCTGCTCCCACTGTCAGCGGTGCACGTGGAGGATCACTCAGCCAGGGTAAGCATTACTGCTTTTTTTGGGTTCCTCTCCACAGTGTTCCTTTAATGAAGGTTTATTATTAGATACGTACATCTTATATATTAGTGATTGCAAATTTGGGACCTGCTCAACCTTTTTTTTTTTTTTTTGCTCATCGGCTAGTGTTAATGTTTGTGTGGCCCAGAAAATTTTTTTTCGGCCAATGCGGCCCAGGGAAGCCAAAAAGTTGGACACCCCTGTTCTAGAGGAAAGGAGGGAAAGGGGAGAGATGATACAGACATTAAAATACTTGAAAGGCATTAATATAGAGATAGATAAGGGAAAATGGTAAAAACAAAAGGACATGAACTGAAGTTTCATGGAGAGGGTGGTTGATGCCTCTTATGTCCTCCAAAGGAGATGCTGGAGACAAAAATGGTAACGAAATTCAAACAGGTGCAAGATGAACACATAGGATCTCTAATTAGAAAATGAAGGGTATAAAACCCCCAGAACTTCAATGATTGCTTGTGTGTGATGTGCCGAGTGGCGCTTAGATGGTGACTCCAGGTGTGAAGTAGTAAGACCAGGACTGGCCAGACTTGCACGGTCTGGGTCCCTTATAGGAGGAGTGTGTGGCGCAGTGGTTGGAGCTACAGCCTCAGCACCGTGGGGTTGTGGGTTCAAATCCCGCACTGGTCCTTGTGACCCTGCATAAATCATTCAATCCTCCATAGCCTCAGCTATGTTAGATAGATTGTGAGCCCACCGGGACAGATAGGGAAAATGCTTGAGTACCTGATTGTAAAAACCGCTTAGATAACCTTGATAGGCGGTATATAAAATCCTAAATAAACTTGATATATGGCCATTCAGTTTGAGATGGGCTGGAGAGGACTTTGTCTTTGACATTTCTGGGACATAGACCATTGAAGTCTGTCCAGTCCTTTCCTTAGGTTCCAGCTACTGGCGTTTTCTGTCAGACAATTTAATCATGAATTAATAATGCATGTGACTGTTGGGAAGACTGGATGGACCGTTCAGATCTTTATCTGTTGTCACTTACTATGTTGCTGTATCTCACCGATACCATCGTAGTACTTGAGTTGGAGAAATCAATTATAAATGGAAGAGTCGATTCCTTGAACCTCTGGGAGTGGCCATGCTTGAGGATAAGTCATCCTAGCTGTTGGATGATGGTAACACAGTGAATGACCCAAAATCACTCATGCAAGGTGACATGTGTCCTGAAACATTGAGTATGCTATGCTCAGACATTCCTGGGATGCAACTCAGAAGGCAGGGGAAAAACGAAAGACATGTCATCGAGAAGCATGGGTAATAAGTTGCGACATTTACTGTCATCTAGCCAATGAGAGTCCTCATTTTTTGATAGATGTCCACGTTTCCAAAAAGCAACCCAACTCTTCTGCCTCCTTATTCTTACAGAAGCCCCAATTGTGTGACACCAGGGTTAAGTGTCTGCTTTTGACATGGACAGAGGAACATGAACAACTAGAGCTCTAAACTACAGGCCACCTCCTGGGTAAGTACCATACATACCATACTAAACCTCACCACATTTAGAGGTTCACACCTCTCCCCTTCCTCTTTGGTTCTAAAGAGAGGTCAAAGTTAACATCAAGTCCGTGATCATTGTATGTAGCATCTCAGAACATTACAGTAATGTGCAAGAAGTGCTCCTGTGGAAGTTAATTTTAAAAGGGACTTAGGGAAATACCAACACCAAATAGAAAAATGCTGCAGTGTAGAACTCCTATTAATAGATTCCAGCCCAGTTTGCAGATTTTCTACCATGAACATTCAGAATAAAAAAAACTTTGCATATATTTGGGCCCTATTTTTGGTATCTGAGGTGACATGTTTCTCATCCCACCTAGGGTGGGGGAAACAAAAATGCATTGCAAGTCAGTTCAAGGATATGGCGTTACTCGAGAGGGTTCAGAGGAGAGCGACACGCTTGATAAAAGGGATGGAAAACCTCTCATACGCTGAGAGATTGGAGAAACTGGGTCTCTTTTCCCTGGAGAAGAGGAGACTTAGAGGGGATATGATAGAGACTTATAAGATCATGAAGGGCATAGAGAGAGTAGAGAAGGACAGATTCTTCAAACTTTCGAAAAATAAAAGAACAAGAGGACACTTGGAAAAGTTGAAAGGGGACAGATTTAAAACGAATGCTAGGAAGTTCTTCTTTACCCAACGAGTGGTGGACACCTGGAATGCGCTTCCAGAGGGAGTAATAGGGCAGAGTACAGTACAGGGGTTTAAGAAAGGATTGGACAATTTCCTGCTGGAAAAGGGGATAGAGGGGTATAAATAGAGGATTACTGCACAGGTCCTGGACCTGTTGGGCCGCCGCGTGAGCGGACTGCTGGGCATGATGGACCTCAGGTCTGACCCAGCAGAGGCATTGCTTATGTTCTTATGTATGTTCTTATGAATTGTGTGTCATCAGGTCTATACTGCTGCCCCCTAGTGCCCAGAGCAGAAAGCAGCCTTACCTGCCTGTCCGGGTGTTTTGGTCTTGCAGGCTTCACAATTGTGCTGTCCAGTTCCTAGGGAAGACAAGCAGAAAAGTTAGAAATGGGGGGGAGGGCCTGTGATGGGTAAGGTCCCTGTGACTGGTCATTGGCCCTCACTCTTCTTTTTATGAAAGGGGTATTGCTGATGTTCATCATTGAGGCGACTTGTATGTTTTATGTCATTTTTTTTCGGCCAATGCGGCCCAGGGAAGCCAAAAAGTTGGACACCCCTGTTCTAGAGGAAAGGAGGGGGAAAAAAAAAAAAAAATCAAATTACCCACCTTAACACCTTCCAATTAAACAAATACCATAAATAGATTGTAACCTACCCTCTCTAACTGCATTCTTATGTATTTTTCATACAGTTCTTCACTGTCAGTTTAATTTCCATCCTATAAGTTCATATAGAATTTTTCTTTTTTCAACCATCTTTATTTTCTCTTCTTTATTAATTTCCAGGTACTTTAGTTAGACTGTGAGCCTTCGGGACAGTAAGGGAATTTTTTAAGTACCTTCTTACTTCTCATTTATAATCTTAATGTATATTTTCTACAAACCGCTTAGAACCTAACGGATGTAGCGGTATATAAGAAATAAATTACATTACATTACATTACATTACATTTTATATTTGGTGTGTTAGTGTGTTCATGTCAATGTGACTTGTAATTGTGTAACTCGCCCTGGATCAGGGCGGGGGATAAATAAACAACCAAACAATCTGTGGTTCTCTTACACTTTGTAGTGAAGTTTCTGCCTCACCACTTTCTGAGATTCTATCATGTATCCACCACCCTTTCTGCTGCTAATTCCTTGGGAGTTTCATCCCGTTTCCTCTGGTTCTCAATCAGGGTTTCCCACGCCTGACCTGCTGACCCTACAGACGGTTGGTTTTTCAGAAGACCCACCATGAATGTGCTCGATGAACCTTCGCTCGGTCCCAGTATGCCAATTCTTATGTCCTTATAAACCCATTTGGGTAGAACTGTTCTGTATTTCCTCTTCTGCAGTAGGTTTTACAATTCTGCGCTCACTCATGCAGAGCCAACCTTAGAGGGGCAGGGAATAAACTTAAGATATTTGTTCAATTTAACGAGGGGCTCTGAATTTCCACAGCGCAGACAATATTGCTGGATTCCCTTTCCAATTAAATGTTTTCAGTAGGAACGAATGGCGCAGGGATTAGAGCACTGTTGAAATCAACCAATCAAAAAACAGGATGAACAACCGTATAGACTCCTCCACAGAATCAGAAATTAAATAGACGCGCTGTTAAGCTGTTCTTGCAGAATCATACATTCATAACACATTGAAAATCATAAGCACAAGGTATTGGTTGGGTGGGGGTGGGGGGTTCCTTATCTTGCTGTGGGGATTTTGATTGATTATAAATGCATATGTGAATAATGTTGTTTGTGTAGATACTGTACTGCATTTTTGTTAACTTTGGAAAATTAATAAAGATTTAAACAAAAAAGAAAATCATAAGCACAAAACGAGGAGAAAACAGACTGCCAGGAGTACACTGTACCTTAAGCAGTCTGTATCATCACAGGTCTGAAATAAACTCTGCTCATAGATGAACAGTAAATTTGTCATACATTCAGTGGCGTACCTAGGGTATGTGGCACCCGGGGCCCATCATTTTTTGACACCCCCCCATCTATATGAAAAATATGATTTTTAGTAACAATCCACATATCGCACAACAAGAGTGTACCTAGGAAAAGGCAGCATCTTAAACACTGCAGTAAGCACTAGAACACCAACACATACATTGTAAAACTAAACAAGCCAGATCCCGCACAGTCAATTGATCCTGTAGTCAATGCCAACTGAAAACTATGTTCTTTTCATACATACAGAACAGAGATACACCCTCACCCAATATGGAATAATCACAAATTAAAAATAGAAATATGTAGACAAAAGTTAAACTGAACCGCGAAGAAACCAGACCCTGGATACAATGCAACACCACAAAAACAGTAACACATGTCCTCTAATACAGTGCAAAATATAAAGACAGTACTGTAGATGTAAATTTGAAAAAACTGATAGATAACAATCACCACTTTACAAATAAAAATAAAACAAATAATGAGAAATAAAAAAATACCATTTTATTGGACTAATCCCTGTAAGCTCGGTCCCCATCCCTGCAAACCACCCGATTCCATCCACACAAGCCTTGAATTGTTTATATTAAAGTATAAAAAGAAACAATATTCTGTACAATTGTCAATTTATAAATCAGCGTCTTCTCCCCACTCTCTCTTCCCCATTTCCCTACAGCGTCCTCAGCCCACTCTATCTCCACTTTCCTTCAGCGCACGCACATAAAAACAAGCAAGTAATTTTATATCATTTTCATTCTATTCATTCATAGAAATTAAAGTCTAAATAATGCCAGTCACATAACAAAACATGATTTTACTAAAATAATTCCCTGCAAGGATTACTAGATGTCTTTCAGCAGCTCCCCTCCCTCCCTCCCCCTTACCTTTGTGGCCAAGTCAAAATGATCTACCAACAATAAAATTTTAAAAACCCAAAGCACGCTGTACGCAGAGAAAATGTTAATTATCATTTATATTCCGCAGGTTTTCAAAGAGGTCAAGGCAGATGACTTTATGCAATGTCACCTCAGTAACAACTATACAAAAATAGACAAATATTCCCCCTCCCTTTTTACTAAACCGCGATAGTGGTTTTTAGCGCAGGGAGTTGCGCTGAATGCCCCACGCTGCTCTCGACGCTCATAGGCTCCCTGCGCTAAAAAACGCTATTGCGGTTTAGTAAAAGGGGGCCATAGTGCAAAATATAGAACGCATATATAAATTCTCAAAACGGACACATTTTGATCACTAAATTGAAAATAAAATAATTTTTCCTACCTTTGGTAATTTCATCAGTCTCTGGTTGCACTTTATTCTTCTGACTGTGCATCCAATATTTCTTCCCTTCTTTCAGCCTCCTGTATGCTTCCTCTCCTCCAGACCTCATTCCCTCCCCAAACGTTTTCTTTGTTTCACCCTGCCCCTTCTTTCTTTTTCTCTCTCTCCATACCCCCTTTCTTTCTGTATGTCTGTTTTTCTCTCTCTCTCACCCTGCCCCCTTTCTTTCTTTCTGGCTTCCTGTCCCCCCCTTTCTTTCTTTCTTTCTCCCTGCCCTCCCCTATGCCACCACCATTGGGAAAATGCTGCCACCGCCACTGGGGAATAGGCTGCCACTGCCGCCATCGGGAACAGGCCGGCGCCGAGTTCACTCTGCTTCTCTTCCCCGCGGGGCCAACCGACTCTCGCCACCCGACGTCAATTCTAACGTCGGAGAGGACGTTCTGGGCCAGCCAGGCAGCGATTGGCTGGCCCAGAACATCCTCTCTGATGTCAGAATTGACGCGGGTGGCGAGAGTTGGTCGGCCCCACAGGGAAAAGCAGGGAGAACTCGGCGCCGGCCTGTTTCCGATGACGGCGGTGGCAATCAAGTGGCTAAAGAGACGCAGTTTGCCGACCTAGGGAGAACACTGGAGGGTGGCCAGCTGTGCACCCCCTTGGGGCGTAAACCCGGGGCAGACCACCCCACCCCACCCTGGTATGCCACTGTCTGTACCTCACTCCCTCCCTATGACCAAAAATTCTCCTTTCTTCTATTCCCCATGTACACAACCATCTCTTTCCCTCTCCCAAGTCCATGCCTTCTATGTCCAAAAACACATTCCCTACCCCACCTCAGCATCTCTTTCCCTCCCTTCCTCTCTCCCAAGTCCATGCCTTCTGTGTCCAAAAATGCATTCCCTCCCCCACCTCAGCATCTCTTTCCCTCCCTTCCTCTCTCCCAAGTCCATGCCTTCTGTGTCCAAAAATGCATTCCCTCCCCCACCTCAGCATCTCTTTCCCTCCCTTCCTCTCTCCCAAGTTTATGCCTTCTGTGTCCAAAAACCCATTCCATCCCCCACCTCAGCATCTCTTTCCCTCCCTTCACTCCCAAGTCCATGCCTTCTGTGTCCAAAAACGCATTCCCTCCCCTACCTCAGCATCTCTTTCCCTCCCTTCCTCTCTCCCAAGTCCATGCCTTCTGTGTCCAAAAATGCATTCCCTCCCCCACCTCAACATCTCTTTCCCTCCCTTCCTCTCTCCCAAGTTCATGCCTTGTGACCAAAACGCACTCCCTCCCCCCTTTTGTGTTTTGCGTGTGCCTCCCAGCCCATCTTAGCAACTTAGCAAAATAGAGCTCGAGCCGCGAGGCTTGTCTTCTATTTCCTGCCTGTCCTGCCACGCACACAAAGCCGACCGGAAGTCTTCCCCGACGTCAGCGCTGACGTCGGAGGGCAGGCTTTGCTTAAGCCCTCCCTCCGACGTCAGCGCTGACATCGGGGAAGACTTCCGATCTGCTATATGTGAGCGGCAGGGCAGTAGGAGCAGAAGACGAGCCTCGCGACTCGAGTTATATTTAACCCCGCGGGTCCCCTGTCCAGCTCTCTCCTGTGCACCCCCTTGGGGCATGCACCCGGGGCGGACCTCCCCGCACCCCCCTAAGTACGCTACTGCATACAATGAAGACATGTGTTTCCACAGACTCGGATAAGTTTTTTTCACGCTTCTTAGAATTGTGTTAAAACAGTGTATTTCAAATTGGACTGTGATTTACCCAGCTGTACTTTGGGTTTTGTTTTTGAAGCTTTTTGCAGTAAAATACAATTTATCATCCTGTTTGGAATACATCGTTTGAAACTAAAGGTTTATGAATGTATGACAAATTTACTGTTCATCTATGTGTGGAGTTTATTTCAGACCTGTGATGATACAGACTGTCTTAGGGTACAGTGTACTCCTGGCAGTCTGTTTTCTCCTCATTTTGTGCTTATGATTTTCGATGTGTTATGATATGACTGGATGAATGTATGATTCTGCAAGAACAGCTTAACAGCGCGTCTATTTAATTTTTGATTTTGTGGAGCAATGGTTAGAGCTACAGAATCAGCACCTTGAGGTTGTGGGTTCAAACCCCTGACTTGCTCCTTGTGACCCTGGGCAACACCACCACTGAGTGTATTTCAGTATAGCCCATGTATTGTTAACACCTCACAGAGGCACTTTGTGGCAACATCTCTACAGAAGCTCATGTAGACCCTTCTGAATTGATTCCCCAGTCATTAGTAGCGGTATAGAAGCTCTCAAACAATAAGCCAACTTAAATCACCCCATTACCCCAGGTACTTTAGATAGACTGAGCCCACCGGGATAGGTAGGGAAAATGCTTGAATGCCTGATTTGGTGGAATGAGGCATTATAACATCACAATAGGATTTGAAAGTGTTTGAGGCTTGTGCAGATGAGGATGGAGTTTGTAGGAATGGGGCAGGGACAGGAAAAAATCTTGACTGGATGGGAAAATGACTACCTGCAGGAATGGGGAAAAATGTGTCCCAGTGTCATTGTCTACCCCCAACTACCTTGATCTTATCTTCCCACCAGCTGCTCATTTTGGGGAAGAGCGGTGTGATGGAGCTGGTGGTAGCAGAAGAACAGAAGCCCATCCGTTGCAAAAAATAAAAAGTAAACTCAGCTCAATATGGCTGCTATTGGTAATCATTTTGTTAAATCTGGTAGTATCCAGCTACATTTCTGCACTATCGTCCCTCACCTAAAGTACATGCTCCGTAAGCTTGAAGTCATTATGCCATTGTATAGATCCATGGTGAGACCCCCACCTGGAATACTGTGTGCAATTCTGGAGGCCGCATTACCGTAAGGATGTGCTGAGGCTGGAGTCGGTCCAGAAAATGGCCATCCGGATGGTTCGGGACTCAAGGATCTCCCGTACAAAGAACGGTTAGATAAATTACAGCTATACTCGCTCGAGGAGCGCAGAGAGAGGGGAGACATGATCGAGACGTTCAAGTATCTCACGGGCCGCATCGAGGTGGAAGAAGATATCTTCTTCCACGGCAACAAGAGGACATCCGTGGAAAATCAGAGGGAAACTGCGTGGTGACACCAGGAAATTCTTTTTCACCGAAAGAGTGGTTGATCGCTGGAATAGTCTTCCACTTCAGGTGATTGAGGCCAGCAGCGCGTCTGATTTTAAGGTCAAATGGGATCGACTCGTGTGATCTATTCGCAAAGTAAAGGCAGGGGAGGGTCATTAGGGTGGGTAGACTGGATGGGCCGTGGCCCTTATCTGCCGTCAATTTCTATGTTTCTATGTTATAGAACATAAGAATTGCCGCTGCTGGGTCAGACCAGTGGTCCATCATGCCCAGCAGTCCGCTCACGCGGCGGCCCTCTAGTCAAAGACCAGCGCCCTAACTGAGACTAGCCCTACCTGAGTACGTTCCGGTTCAACAGGAACTTGTCTAACTTTGTCTTGAATCTCTGGAGGGTGTTTTCTCCTATGACAGACTCCGGAAGAGTGTTCCAGTTTTCTACCACTTTCTGGGTGAAGAAGAACTTCCTTACGTTTATATGGAATCTATCCTCCTTCAACTTTAGAGAGTGCCCTCTCGTTCTCCCTACCTTGGAGAGGGTGAACAACCTGTCCTTATCTACTAAGTCTATCCCCTTCAGTACCTTGAATGTTTCGATCATGTCCCCTCTCAATCTCCTCTGCTCGAGGGAGAAAAGGCCCAGTTTCTCTAATCTTTCGCTGTATGGCATCTACTGCAGCCCCTTAACCATCTTAGTCGCTCTTCTCTGGACCCTTTCGAATAGTACCATGTCCTTCATGTATAGCGATCAGTGCTGGACGCAGTATTCCAGGTGAGGGCGTTCCATGGCCCGGTACAACGGCATGATAACCTTCTCCAATCTGTTTGTGATCCCCTTCTTTATCATTCCTAGCATTCTGTTCACCCTTTTCGCCGCACATTGCGCGGACGGCTTCATCGACTTGTCAATCAGAACTCCCAAGTCTCTTTCCTGAGAGGTCTCTCCAAGTACTGCCCCAGACATCCTGTATTCGTGCATGAGATTTTTGTTACCTACTTGCATCACTTTATAGGTATTCTTCCCTCTTACTCCTATCCAATCCTTCCCCCCTCCCCAATAAATTCAGAAATGTGTTCAGTGGACAGAGTCGCAGGGCAAGGGCTGGGCTCCCCCCCCTCTATCCCCCCTCTACCAGGAGCTCTCTGCTTTCCAAGCAGACACTTCAAGTGTCAGAAATTAGCATTTAAATTGGATTTAATTAGATTGTGTTTCTTTTCAATTAAATATGAATCAGCTATCACCAGTTTAAGAGAGCAGGGTGTACAGGGTGGCAAAGGAAGGCGGCTACCCTTCACCACGCTGCCAGTGTTTTTCTGACCGCTTTTTTTCGCACTCCTGGAGTGTCCTCCCCAATTCATTATTTTAAACATATTCCTCCTAAAGTCTCTGCAGTGCCATTAATAGAGATACTGAAGATTGCCCCTCTCATAGCAGGCCAGAGGATCCCATAAGTGGCCTTGGCTTTCCCATCCCAGTTTACTAATTCCCTGCTAATCCTTCAGGGGCCAGCATCAGATCAGGCCAGCATCGCTCCCCCCCCCTCTCCTGCTGCACGATTGCCATTCGATATCTCTCCTAAACGCAGTAGAGGGAGACATTGCTGGTACTGTCCAGATACAGAAATCCATCAGATAACCCTCTCCCCCATCTTACTTCTCCTTATGGAAAAAAAAGAGTGATTTTCCCTGTGTCATCTGCACTGAAGGATGAAAAACCAGTTTGGGCTGCTAATATTTGGGTTTAATTTAATTACGCTTTGCTCTGAAATTTTTGTAGTACAGTGATACCTTGGAATCCAAACTTAATCCGTTCCAGAACCCTGTTCGAGTTCCAAAGCGTTCGAGTTCCAAGACTATTTTTCCCATTGAAAATAATAGAAACTGGATTAATCCGTTCCTGGGTCCCACAAACTCAAATTTTAACAGGAAATACACTGGATTTTAAGGTACAATACTAACAAATATTCCAAAGCAGCATTCAAATTCTGGGGCACAAACACACACATACAATGTGCAGGGTGTTCGGATTCCAAGTCGTTCGAGTTCTGGGGCGTTCGGATTCCGAGGTACCACTGTATTTGTTTTGAACTTTCCTTCAGGCTCTTCAGTGCTTAAGAAGCAGTTGTGCATTTTGGCTCCCCTAAAGTACTGGTTCTTCCCACCCCAGAGCTCCCTGTGGGCACAGACCAATAGCTTGTGCTAGACACCAGTTTTTAAGTGCCAAAGTCACACCAAATTCAACCAGATCAGGACAAGCTGTGTTCCACCACAAAAGTTCCATCATCTTTCTCGAAAGCTCTTGTTTACTGTAGGTTTCTTCATTCTTTTAAGCCTCTTGTTCAAATACATTTCATTCTTCCCTTTCCGAGACAGATGTTTAAAATTTCCTGAGGTTTTGCACCAGTCACAGCCAGCAAATTCTTATTCAACTGGGAACCCAAACTAACCCAAGCAGCAGAGGGTTCAGGTAATGTGCCACCCCCACCAGGGGAAGAATCTACTATATTTACGTTATCTAGAGAACATTCAGAGTGCCTTCTCCCGTTCCCTCCCTCCAAAGCTAAGACTCCCAGAAGGAGAATTCAAAACCAGGAAAATTAACCAAGACTGCTCCGAGAGAGTGATAAAGCATCAGGGAAAGTTGACAGGATGCTCGAGTGGGTAAGGAAGTAATAGCACCCCTTTCAGAAGGCACTAGCAATATCTCAGGAAGTCAGCGAGTGTGATAAAAGTGCAGGGGCAGAAAAATGAATTGGTAACGTCCGTCTATCAGCAACTTTGACCCAGACAATCTGGCCTTCTTCAGGGACTGCTGTTATCTAGGCTCTCCTATTCCAATAGAGGCCCGTTTATCCTTAGCCGTCTCTAGCCAATGAAGTATCAGAAGAGGCCATAATTTCAGCTGGATATTTTCCTAATGCCACAGATGGGGCATTCCTCTAACCATAGGAGAAAACTTATCAAAATGATTGGGAGTGCTAACACAACACAACACAGCCAATGACTTCTTTCAAATACGGAGCTGGCTCCTAGGTCTCTAATGCAGAAGACACAGGAATGATCGGCCTTGAGCCTCAGAGGCTTCTGTAAAATTCACTTTACCTTTCAGTGTCTTCTCATTGACCCAAAGGTATTTGAGGGAGGACAACGTATGTCAAAGCTCAAGAGTCTCCACAAAATCTGCCCACTCTAGTGTTTGTTGGCGAGTCACCCTGAACCCCTCTTCTGGAATACCACATTGCTCAAAATGTTTTAGGAAATGAATGTCTTTGCACTTTTATCCACGTGTCTACTTTATTTATTTATTAAAAAATTTATAGACCGCATATAACTATGCGGTTGCCAAATGACATACATAGAATCTTGTTTCCCTCCGATTGTCACGTATAACAGACATATCAAGACAACATTGTCAATTATCCCTGTTATAATAGGGATAGAGCACAAATTCGATCAGTTCAGAAGTACAAACAAGCTTTAAATCATACATCGATGTCTGAAAATTTCTAGAAGGTGATTATCAACTGAAATATCCCTTAGCATTAGAAGGCATTGGCAACCAATTGAGTTTTCAGCATTTTCTTAAAATTCATCCTCCCCATACAAAACCGCAGAATACCAGGCAAGGCATTCCATAGTTCTATGCCAGCCACAGATATCATTGATGCTCCGATCCTACTTAATTTCATCCCATTTACATCTCTAAGCTCTCTTCTCGGTTTATAGATCTGAAAAAATTCTTGTAAGATCTTTGGGGAAGCAGGATACAATGTCTGCTGATAATCGCAACCATCTTAAACTGCACTCTTTGTTGCATAGGTAACCAGTGTAGTTTCTTCAACACAGGTGTTATATGGGTACTCCTAGGAGCCCCTGTGATTAATCTTGCAGCGGAGTTGATAAGCATTTGCAAAGCCCTCAACTTCCCTTTCACAACTCCTAGGTATAGTGAATTACAATAATCCACCTTACTCAGGAAACCACAGTACGGAAATTGTGTGTTGGTAATATTGGCGTCAATCGATAAAGCATTTGAAGTTGCATGTATCCCACCCTAATTAGTTTTAATATTTGGTTTTCCATTGTCTCTAAGCACACTCCCAGGACAGTCATCTCCTTTTTTACCAGCAAAGTAATTGCTCAAGTAGTCCACTAATCGTTCAACTGAAGAAGTTGAATACCTCCTATGTCATGGTCTAGCAGATGTTGGGTGATCTTTGGCACTGTCTAACTGGATCTTAGCAGATCCATAGCACATTTGGACAATGTTCTCAATTTCATGATTGATGGACTATTTATTTATAGTATTTATATACATTTATAGCCTAAGTGGTTTACATTCAGGCACTCAAGCATTTTTCCCTCACACTCTGTCTAATGTGGATCAAGTGACTTGCCTGGGGTCACAAGGAGTAGCATGAGATTTCAACCCACAACCTCAGGCTGCTGAGGCTGGAGCTCTAAATCCTGCGCCACACATTCCTCCTAGAAAAAGCACCTCTTTAGCATGTCCTCGACATTGTTAGCCTCAGCTCTTTTACAGATGGAATTTGCAGCTGCAATTGTTCTGCAGATCGAAGTGGACCAGACGGAACACGCGACAGAACGCACTCAACATGAGCCATTTTGTGCAAGCACATATAAACCGTTCGTAATAGCTTAAAATGAGCCCTAACCATCAACTTCAACCAATCCCAACTCACATAATATTCTGTCACGTGTTCTCACCTCTCCAACCTAAACAAAGTTCTGATCACTGAATTTTGGGCCACCTGAAACGCACACAATACTGATGCCGGTATACCCAGAAGTACCAAATGACAGTAATCAAATAGAGAAAGAACGATTGTCTGCAGGACTGTTTTAAACACATGGGCTGATAAGTAGGGTCTAAGTCCATTTACCATGCAAAGTTGAATAAACACTTTCCGTACCACTGCCTGCACCTGCCCCTTAAATGTGAGCCTTGGGTCCATGAGAACACCCAGATATTTCACCTCCACCACTATCAGTAAATTTTCAACCAGTAAATCAAGAGCAACTGTAACATCAAAGCCAAATGACCTCCCGATACACATTACCTTCATTTTCTGGATGCTTAACTTAAGCCTGTTGCAGTCCCTCCACTTCTTAATTACTGCTACAAACAATTGCATTTGCATTGATGCCACATTGAAATCTCCCTCCACCGGGAAAAAGAATTGAATATCGTCGGTGTAAAGTCGACATGAAACACCGAAGTTTAACAACAGTTTGCAAAGAAGTGTAAGATACAGATTAAATAGTGCTGCGGACAAAGCAGACCCTTGGGGAACCCCCGTCTTGACCTCTCTACAACAAGACAGACTTCCTCCTGCCAAAACTTCCTGCTGCATCCCAATATTCAGACCAAGTCAAATACCGTCCCACGAATTCCACAACTCCTCAGTCTAGTTAGCCATATTACATGGTCAACCATATTGAATGTCGCTGAGATATCCATGAAAACCACCAAAAACACTGACTCTGTTAATTCAATGTGAACATTACGAGGATCCAGGACACCCTGTTGCACACTGCAGTAGCTCCTAGAATATTTGGTTTATTCCATTTGGTGGTTTGATGTGACATAATTTTGTACCAGATAAAAACATTTGCGATTCATTTGACAAGATCTTAAAACTAAAGTGGATGGCGATAATGGTGATCCGATACTGTTAGGTCATTCAAAATGTAGGGATCTGATATTTCACAATCTAAGAAAAAGCATAGAGGGCTCCTCTAGGGACTTCCTCTCTGCCCAATTTTGTTTAGTATTTGAGATCACTGGGGTTCATATCACATTTGTAGATAACATCGAAGTCGTATTTCTGATTACAGATGGGATAAAGGCAGATTATAGTTATTAACAAATGCTTTGTAAAGGTCAGGCACTGGAGAAAAATTGCATGAAGATTAACCCAGAGGATAAATTTTTGTAGGTTGGAGAGTCCAGAATTCAGAGACCACTTATAAATTCAGTACTAGGCGATACAGCCATGACAGCCCTTGAAAACTGGGCCACTGAATATTTATTAAGGCTAAATAGAGAGAAAACTAAAACTTCTTTGGCCGAAACTGACAAGAGATGATCTATTAGCTAGAACATTGAATTTTAAAGGAGAAGATCTAAAAATACAGACATCACTTAAGATTAGACATTATGTTTGATTCATGTCTCTCTCTTGAACTTCATATAAGGCAACTGACAGAGAATTTTCTTTGAAATTACGTCTGCAGTATCATATTGGAAAATATCTCTCTCTGTTGATCGTTTTAGAATATTCAATACAAGCCCTGAGTTTCCTACAGGTCGATTATCGCAATGCTTTATATTTAGGCTGTTTGGAAAGATAACTACAGAAAGAGTTGAGTCACTGCAAAATAGGACGACTAGACAGACTAGTTCTGAATGCCAAAGTGTTTGATCATGTTACGTTGGCTGCCACTTCGAGCCCACATACATTTTAAATTGGGTGCATTGGCTCATAAAATTTTATTTAGGAATGCTCCTCAGTACATGTCCCTTTTAATTTGTAGAACATCTCGTTCTGCTGATTGTTTGGTATTGACTTTTCCGTCTATTTCAAGTGTTAAATATAAATCTATTCTTACATCTTCTTTTGTTTCCCTGGCTGTTGAATCATGGAATGCTTTACCCCTAAATATTAGATCCAAACCAATTATAGGTTGTCTTGTCGGAAATTGAAAACTTATTATTTAAAGAACATTCTATATCCCCCCCATAAAACTGTAGACTGTTCTGTAGCATCCCAGAAATGTCTTTTTTTGTTTGTTTTGTAAGGCTACATTGAGTAAGCCAAACTATTTCAGTAATTGTGGTATCAAAGTAATCTAAATGATATAAAAAAGGATGGAGTCGGTCCAGAGGAAGGTTACTAAAATGGTGCATGGTCTTCATCATAAGGCATATGAGGACAGACTTAAATATCTCAATCTGTATACTTTGGAGGAAAGGCGGGAAAGGGAAGATAAGATAGAGATGTTTAAATATCTACTTAATGTAAATGCGCATGAGTCAAGTCTTTCATTTGAAAGGAAACTCTGCAATGAGAGGGCATAGGATGATGTTAAGAGGTGAAAGGCTCCGGAGTAATCTGAGGAAATACTTTTTTACGGAGAGGGTGGTAGATGCATGGAACAGTCTCCCAGGAGTGGTGGTAGAGACAGAGACTGTGTCTGAATTCAAGAGGGCCTGGGATAGGCACATGGGATCTCAGCGAGAGAAAGAGATAATGGTTGCTGCGGATGGGCAGACTAGATGGGCCATTTGGCTTTTATCTGCCGTCATGTTTCTATGTTTCGACTATTCCATTATTCTCTTCTATTAGTAATCTAGGAGTCATCAACTATGGAGGGTTAAATTACTCAGGTTACGAAAGCTAAAACGATTAGATAGATGAATGTAATCTTTCTGTAGTTGATTTAAGAACAGCGATTCTGATGGTTCTTGTGGAATGTATGTAGTTGGGGATAGTAATTAGATTGGTATTCAGATTACAACTGATATGTTAACACTGCTGAATAAAGAATTTGACAGTACATGAAATCTGACCATTACTTAGAAGGGGTTTTGGCTCTCAATATTAAGGTAAACTGGTGAAAGTGTTGGGCCTAAAATGGGTATTATTTTTTGCAGATGTTTTACTTGAGCTTCTGTCTTCTGCAGATCCTCGGCCTCTCTCCTCCTACACTCCTTTCTGGGAACTCCATTATCTAGAAAGTCTCTTATTTATATCCTTCTCCACTGCTAACTCCAGACGTACTTTCATCTTGGCTGCACTCAGGCCCCCCTTGGGCCCAGCCTCCAGCCACAGAAGCTGTCCTCTTTCAGGAGCACAGGCATGAGTCACGTGACCATTTATTTCTTTCATCAAAACGGGACATCTATTAATTGTCAGCCCCGCCCTCAATCCTGCCCTAGCCCCACCCCCAATTTCTTCCATTCGGTTTTCATGTACACACAATATATTATTAATTCATAATGGTAAACATAAAATTTTTTTTAAAAAAAACCAAACCCAACAAACTCACAAAGCACATTATACGCAGAGAAAATGTTAATCATTTACGAGTTTTGGGCTTTTTTCAAAGATGTCAAGGCAGATGACTTTAGACTATGCAATGTCACCTCAGTACTATAGAAAAATAGACAAATATAGTGCAAAATATAGACAGCAGATATAAAATCTCAAAACAGACACATTTTGATCACTAAATTGAAAATAAAATCATTTTTCCTACCTTTGTTGTCTGGTGATTTCATGAGTCTCTGGTTGCACTTCCTTCCGACTGTGTGTTCAATATTTCTTTTTTTCTTTCACAATCCAGACCCATCCCCTTTGGATCCAGGTCTCTCTCTCTTTTCCCTCTGTTACCCTCCCCAGATCCAGTGTCAGTTCTCCTTTGTACCAGGTCTCCCTCTCTTTCCCTCCTCTGTTTTGATCTTGCTCTCTCTGCTCTTACTCAGGGATTCTCCCCCTCTGTCTGAACCTCCCATAGTCCTGCATCTGCCTCCTGTCTTTCCCCTTTGGTCCAGGCCTTTCTTTTCTAGTCTTTTTTCTGCTTACAACCCCCCCCTTTCTCTGCCTCTTTCTCTCCTTCCTTCCTCCATCCCTCCATTCTATGTCCCCCTCACTGCCTTCCAGCCTTTGTCCCACTCCCACCCCCTCCCCCAAAGCCAGCCAGCCTACCTCCCTCCTTGCCGTGCCAAAGCCAGCCTGCCTCCCTCCCTCCAAAGCCTACCTTAGATTCTTCTGCTCCTCCCACTCGGTCCGCCACTGCTGCTTCCTGCCTGCCGCCACTGCAACAACTGCAAGAAAGGAAGGTCCAGGCGCCAGCCCAGAAGCCTTCTCCACAATTTTGACGTCAGAAAGGAAGTTCTGGGCCAGCCAGGCAGCGATTGGCTGACCTGGAACTTCCTCTCCAACGTCAGAATTGACATCGGGGGAGAAGGCTTCTGGGCCAGCACCTGGACCTTCCATTCATGCGGTTGTTGCTGCGGCAGGGGGGGAACCAGGGAGAGAGCCCATTCTCCCATGATCGCCTGTCCCGTTGTCCCCACACACAGCTTGGGGACGCCATCTCTGAAAACAGGACATTTCGGCATCCCGAAGCTTTGCGTGGGAACAACGGGACAGGGGATCTGAAAACAGGACGTATGGTCACCTCAGGCATGAGTGGGCCTGGACCAAACCAGCAGCTGTACACCTGCAGGCTGGACTTTCTAGTACTGCATCTCCCTCCCCTCCTTCCCTTCCCGTTCTCTCATGGGATTACTTGCAGTTGCAACAGCATCTCACATGCTGTCTGTAGTTGACCCGGAAACCTTCCCTCTGCCACATTCCACCTCCTCTGATGCAGACTTCCAAGTCAGCTGCAGACAGTATGAGAGAGTCACTGTAGGTATCCCCTGGAGAGGAGAGGCTTGTGAAGGTAGATGGGGGTGGGTGAAGATTTGGACTCAGGGAGAGAAGATAAAGGGAGAAATGTTGGGCATGGGGCAGAGGGGTGGGAGAGAGAGAACTTTACTTTTGACTGACAGTGTGGTGCTGTGGAGCATAAGATTGTCTGCTCTGAGTCCAGCTTTGTTTCTCGGCAGCCCTGGCCACACTATATTCCTGGAATAGGCCTCAGAGTCAGTACATTTGGCTCCATCCTGCTCTATTCAAATCTAGGCTAAAAGGCCAACTTTTGGGGGACGCTTTTAACCTTTAATCCCCTATTCACTTGTTCAGTACCCCTGTTTGTTTTAATCATTCCCACAATAAATAACTCCTAATCCCTTGTTTGTCTTGAACAGATTGTAAACTCTGTGCATCAGGGATTCTCTCGTGTGTTTCATGTACAGTGCTGTGTACAGCCAACACTGCTATAGAAATATGTAGTAGTAAGAAGGAAACCGATTGGTATTAGTAACAGCACTGAGGTCTTCCCCCCCCCCCCCCCCCCAATATGTCTGGAAGACTATTAAAATTTACAAAGCTGGTTATAACACAAACTTAGCTGTTTGACCAGCGATTGGGATCAGATTAAATTTAGAGTATTACAAGGTTTTCTGATTGTGGAACCTGCCATGGCTAGAATTTTTTTTTTAAATAAATATTGTTATATTAAGAATTTGTGTTTTCATTGTAATATCTGAAATGAATGATTCATGAGGATAGTCGGGGAATACACAGTGACAAATCTAATACAGTAGAAATTTCCTTTAGCTTTTAATATGCTGGATGTAAAGCACCTCAAACCCCTACAGGGATCAAAGTGGGTTATAAATGCCATTTGGTTTATTTAAATTTAATCTCAAGAGATTCCCACAAGCAAGTTTCCCAAAACTCTGCAGGTCCAAAGGCAAAACTAATCATCCTGGGATAGAGGCGTCTGTCCAGTCCACACTGCATGCCAAAAGCAAAGAACAACAACAACAAAAAAAGGGCTAGAGATGTAAACCATGTGAAAAGGAGAGGAGGAAGTACAAGACTCAAAAGCTGCTGTAGGAAGTAACAAGGGAAAAATATGGAAATTCTCAAATACTTGTGACCTGTGTTCATGGAAGAAAAGCCTGGAGAAGGTCTGAAGATGATTGGCAACAGACACGTGGAAATAGGAGACACCATGCTGTTCACATAAGAATTGCTACTGCTGGGTCAGACCAGTGGTCCGCCGTGCGCAGCAGTCCACTCACGCGGCGGCCCTTAGGTCAAAAGACCAGTGCCCTGAGTCTAGCCTTACTTGCGTATGTTCTGGTTCAGCAGGGTCAGATCAGTGGTCCTTCGTGCCCAGCAATCCGCTCACATGGCGGCCCCCTAGGTCAAAGACCAGCCCTACCTGCGTACATTCTGGTTCAGCAGGAACTTGTCCAAATTTGTCATGAATCCCTGGAGGGTGTTTTCCCCTATAACAGCCTCCGGAAGAGCGTTCCAGTTTTCTACCACTCTCTGGGTGAAGAAGAACTTCCTTACATTTGTACAGAGCACAGCGTTTCTGAACTGGCAAAACTAAGTGGACAAAGCCATGAGACCCAGCGAGCAGGGCAGGATTAACCTAGGGCCCGAAATGGTCAGGGGGGCCCGATGAAGGAGGGCATCAACATTGTTTTTTCCAAACGGCGATTGGCCCCTCCAGCATCGATCAGCAAAGTGCCCCCCCAATTGGCAATGGAGCCTCCCCCAATTGATGGAAAGTAAGACGAACAAGCAACGCGGGTAAGAAAGGCAATGGGAATTATAATTGTGCAAGCAGTGCTGCTTGCCCAAAGCTTCCCTCTGACGCAGCTTCCTGTTTCCGCCTGGGTGCATGGTGGGGTAGGGCAGGGCAGGGGGCCCAGTGTACTTGTGTGCCTAGGGGCTCTCGACGAATTAATCCTGCCCTGCCAACGAGATTCATTTCTGTATACTGTGGGAGATTCTAGGAGATGCTTCATGGATCCTTTTATGGGAAAGGTTCTGCAGGATTGGTGATGGGCTAATAGGGTCCCCTCAAGAGGGAAGCAGAGGTGACAACTACAGGCTACAAAATCTCACTTCAGTGTGTTGGGGGAAGTAACAAAGATGCTGCTGATGGAAAGTGAAACGTTCTCCAGCCCAACAGGTTGCAAACTGAAGCGACAGATTGTGCCAAATGAGCCAATTGATCTCTTGGAGACAAGAGAATTGGATCAAAAGGCAAGCACCAATGTGGTGTATTTGGATTTCAGCTAAGCTTTCAATGCTGTTCCTCATAAAAGGCTCAGGAACAAATTGAGCAGCCTGAAGTTAGGACCCAAGGTGGTGAACTGAATTGAAACTGGTTGACAAACACAGAGTGGTGCGAAACAAAATTCACTTGGATAAAAGGGAGTGAGAAGTGGCTCATTACTGGTCCTGGGGTTGATTAAGAACATAAGAACATAAGAACTGCCGCTGCTGGGTCAGACCAGTGGTCCATCTTAGAGGTCTGCACGGGAACGGGGATCGCGGGAATCCCGTGGATCCCGCGGGGGTCCTGCGGGAATTCCCCCTAACCCACGGGATTCCCACGGGGACCCCCTTCTGGCCCACGGGACTCCCACGGGGACCCCCCTCTAGCCAACGGGACTCCCACGGGGATGGAAGGCTTTGGAAGCAGGGATCGTCCATATAATATAATGGACACGTCAGCCTTAGTAAAAGAGGGGGGTTTATAAGTTAATAACCTGAACAGAAAACAAAAAAAGGGTTCCACCAAAGAGATTCCACAAGGAAAACAGCAGCGCAAACACAAAAGAAACTGGAATTGATGATCCTGTCAGAAGTAATTGCTGCTTTTTATGGGGACAGGCGGGGATGGAGGTAATTCCTTGCAGGGATGGGTGGGGACGGAGAGGATCCTGGCGGGGATGGGTGGGATTTCTGTCCCCGTGCAACTCTCTAGTCCATCGTGCCCAGCAGTCTACTCCCAAGGTGGCCCTTTGGTCAAAGGCCAGTGCCCTAACTGAGACTAGGCTTACCTGCATACATTCTGGTTCAGCAGGAACTTGTCTAACTTTGTCTTAAATCCCTGGAAGGTGTTTTCCCCTATGACAGACTCTGGAAGCGCATTCCAGTTTTCTACCACTCTCTGGGTGAAGAAGAACTTCCTTAAGTTTGTATGGAATCTGTCCCCTTTCAATTTTAGAGAGTGCCCTCTCGTTCTCCCTACCTTGGAGAGGGTGAACAACCTGTCCTTATCTACTAAGTCTATCCCCTTCAGTACCTTGAATGTTTCGATCATATCCCCTCTCAATCTCCTCTGTTCGAGGGAGAAAAGGCCCAGTTTCTCTAATCTTTCGCTGTACAGCAACTCCTGCAGCCCATTAACCATCTTAGTCGCTCTTCTCCTAATCCTTTCGAGTAGTACTGCAGTTTAAAATTATATACTTTACAACTCAAAGTTTTACGAAATTTCTGTTCAGTCTGTGTTGACACACTGATCCTCAGTTCTACTTCGAGTTTTTCATTTGTTGTATAGAGAGAGACAGAGAAAGAAAGAAAACCTGAAGCTTCCCTGCTCATTACAAGCAACTCTTCATTTCTTTTGATTTAAGCTGGGTCTTTGTCTAACTTCCTCCTAAACAAAAGAAAAAGCCTACAGTGACCTAAATTAACTGGATCTGAAGCTGCAAAGTGAATAACTACAATCTGAATTAAAGTCCTCTATTTAGGTCTCAATTCTTGTTAAGATTCTGATTCTTTTATGTAATTAAATTCCTCCCCCCCCCCCCTACTCTGCTTTAAACCTCCAAAAAAAATTCATATAGGAATGTGAAGAACAACCATTCGATTTTTAAATTACTGAAAGCCTCCGATCTTGCAGGCGGGGTCTGAATTTACAGCTATGAAGATTTGTAGTTTCAGCCCTGTAGACTAAAGTCCTGCAGTACCAGTTGGTAAAATTGCTTTACTGCATCCAAGCCATTGACGGTTGCTGATCCAAGGAGCATCCAACAAGAACATGCCTTGACTGAATAAACTAAACCTTAAATTTATAGACTGGGTCATCTTCAAAAAAAATGAAGCTCAACTGTTAACAATCATAAGGTGAGCAAGTAATAAAAAAACTACAATCAGATAAACCTAAATATACAAGTAAACAAAAAGGTTTTTAGTGCTTTATGAAATAATTGAAGGGAGTTCAGGTCTCTTATCATAGATGGGATTGAATTCCAAACCTCCGTTAATTTAAACATGTAAGAATTCATCAGTTTTCCTTTAGATCTAATTCCCTTATAAGAAGGGAAAGAGTTTTAATCTTTGTATATTTTGCGAGAGACAAGATCTTTGAGCGTTCCAGATTAACGGAACCAAAGGAATGAAAATACCAAACAAGAGTTTAAAAACGATACAAGCACATTTAAATTGAATCCTGAAACAGACAGGCAGCCAGTGTAGTTTTTGCAGTAAAGGGGATATGTGGTCAAATTTCTGTTTCCCAAAAATCAGCTTGGCCGCGGTGTTTTGTATCAATTGCAATCTTTGAAAGTTGCCCTTAGTCAATCCTAGGTAAATAGCGTTGCAATAATCCAACCATGCTAGTGTAACAGACTGTACCAAAACTGTAAAGTGTTGATGATGAAAGAATGCCTTAACCCTCTTTAGCATACGCAAACTAAAAAACATTTGTTGACCAGAGAATTTATTTGATCTTTAAACGTAAGTGAAGAATCTAAGAGAATTCCCAAAACTTTAGAAGATTCAATTTGTAATTTAATTCCTGAGGTTAGTGTTATCATAGGAGGGAGGTAGTCAAGATTTGGCCATATCCACAGAAGTTTAGTTTTTGTTTCATTCAATTTCATTTGTACCGATAGTGCCCAATTCTGAAGCTTGGAAATACAATGATTTACATTGGCGATGAGGTTTGAAAGATTCGGGTCTACTTCAAGCAAAATGAAAATGTCAATGTCGTCAGCATAAGTAAAAAGAGTCTCCAGTGCTGACGGCTTAAAGTTCTTCATGTAGATGTTAAAAAGGATTGGCGACAAAGGGGATCACTGTGGGACCCCACAAGTAGATCTCCATGATGTTGACATTACGCCAGCCATATTTACTGTATAAGAGCGTAGTACTAAAAATTTATTAAACCAATCCAAAACTACCTGATCGAGATGTGTGGGACAGACAACCATAATCCATCAACCAAAGAGAAGATGAACAACCTCATCGCCATACCCAAGCAACTGCCAGACCATCCCTTTGAATGCATCAGTTATTAAGAAATCCTCAATGATCCATAATGTCAAACTCAAATCACATAAGGGGCCGAAATCTAAAAGACAGGCTAAGTCACAGGCCAAATTTTTATTAAGATGCTTAGGGGTCCTTTTAGTAAGGTGAGCTAGCCGTTTTAGTGCACGCTAAACGCTAACACGTCCATTATATTCTATGGATGAATTAGCATTTAGGGCACATTAAAACGGCTAGCGGGCCTTAAAAAAGTGGGGGCTAGTCTTAGTAGAAGTCTAGGGATACAACCTCTCCAACCCCACACCGGTTCTGTGGTATAAACAAAATAAATCAAAAAGACTTTTCCTTTCTCTGTTAGGTCCTAGTTCACGCTCGCTGTCTAACACCAGCTCTGGCTCTGACATATTGTATCACAAAATAGAAAATAAAATTATTTTTTATACCTTTTTGTTGTCTGGTCATTTTGCTTTTGGTCCCAGTTTCTCTTTCTGATTTTGTCTATCTTCTAATTCTCTTTCCAGCGTCTGCTGTCCATTTTATTCTCCTCTTCTCTCTTGCTCCAGTCTCTGTCTCCAACATATTGATTTTTCTCTTTCAACTTTTCTCCTTTTTGCTTTTCTTCCTCTGTCCACTCAAATCTTGCCCTTTTTCTCATCCTTCTCCTTTTAAAATTTTCATCTACCTATCAATTTTCCATCTTCTCTTATTCTGTAGCTCTCCCATTTCCCATCTCACTTCTTTCTCAGCCTCCTATTTCCTTCTATCTCTCCTCCTCTTTCCTCTTGGTCCAACATTTTGCTCCCTCTCTTTTCTATTGTTCTTCTTCCCTCTCCCCCTTCATGCTGAACAATAAGATGGAAGGGGAAAAAAAAAAAAAAAAAAAAAAAAAAGAGATGCTGCATCTCTCTCTTCCTTTCACCCCCAGGCCTAACATTTCTCCCTCCCTTCCATCGCCAGATCCAGCTTTTCTCCCTTTCTCTTCCCATCAGCCCCCCATCCCATCTCTCCCCCTATCTGCCTTCCTCCCTCCCCCCAGGTCCACCATTTCTCCCTTTCTCTTTCCAACAGTTCTCCCTTCAAGTATCTCTTTCCCTTTTCCCCAACACCACCCCAGGTCGAACTACTCTCCCTTTATCTCTCTCTCCTCACAGCCCAACATGGGTTCTCTCCCATACCAGTCCAATATTGCTGAAAAATCTGCAGGCATCGGCAGTGATTCAACAACGTTGTCCGCGGCTCCCCTTCCCGCTTTCCGTCTGCCATGATCTGACTCCAATGACGTGCAACTTCCTGTTTCTGCCCAGGTGGACCACGGCAGATGGAAAGCAAGAAGGGGAACCATGGACAACATTGTTGAATCGCTGCCAAGGCCGGCAGATTTTTCAGCTTGACAGCAACATTGGACTGGCACGGGAGAGAACCCATGCTAGGCTGTGAGGAGAGAGGGACTGGCACACACATAATTTAGGAAGTTGAGCTGAGAACTTTCCAGCACCCCCTCATATTCTGATTCCCCAAGTCCAAGAAACCTTCAGAAATTGCTTCTATCATAAGAACATAAGAATAGCCTTATTGGATCAGACCAATGGTCCATCTAGCTCAGTAGCCCATTCTCACTGTGGCCAATCCAGAAAGGAAATTAGTAAAAGGGCTAAAGGACATGAAATTAAGCTATAGGAAGGTAAAACTTAACACATCAGGAAATACTTTCCCTTCTCCAACACTCCCCACCCTCGAAAGTATGGCAGATGTTTGGAAAGCTCTTCTGTGGGTGGTGGGGATAAAAATATTGATGAAGTTCAAAACATGTGAAAAACACACATAGGATGGGATCAAAGTAACAGAAGGGTGTAATCTGCAGGAAGCGGCCAGGTTTCTGGACAGGATGGAGAGGCCACATTAGTGCTTACGTCTAGTCATTTACTATGATACTAAGTTATCCTCTTCCACACTTAAGTCTCCTACACTAGAAATATCCCCCTCCCCCTCAGTTCTCTCACCAGATCTTCAGTCTTGTCATAGCTGATGTCCGAGTGGGATATGAAGGAGGTACCAGACTCATCTATTACAGACAACCTGCAGACCAAGCAGAAGACAAGGAGATCTCAATGCAAAGGGGCAGAAAGATTGGGGGCTGCCTCACGACAGCTTTTTCACCTACTTAGAAATGGCAGAGCTGCCAGTTTACCCAGGGCAATAAAGTGTGTCCTGCATAGTTCTGAGCTGGCAGATGAAAATAGGTTTTGCGTGTACACTACCAAGAGTTGATGCCCTAAGGATACTTGCTATTCACGTCTTCCCCCTCCAAACCATCCTCTTCTCCAGCTAGCCCATGCTTGGTTCTGCTACCGCTATCTTGGGCACAAAGGAGGGGGGGGGGGCTATAGATCTGGATACAGCTCATTCTATAAGAGCATCCAAGAATCTTAGCATAAATCAGAATCTATGTGCCAACAAGATAGGTCCTCCGCCCCCAGGTATGCCATAAATGTACACCTAGGTGCATAAACGACAATATTCTGCAAGTTATACATGGAAGCCCCGTGAACGTCTCTGGCACTTTACAGGTCCTATCCCTGTGCCTAGGTTTTTAAGTCTGGCCTGGAAACCTTTGTGTCAGACGCATATAACGTAGCCAACGGCCTCTGCGTCTATCTGGGGGAAGCGAGTATAGCGCACTCTCTCTTTCCTAGATGCCGATGTATTTCCTTTCCATTTTCTTGCTAATTACAAGAAGTTATAACCTGCTCAAGTGCCATTATAATTGGAATTGTGTCCTATTATAGAATAATGCACACATGTGTACTAAAATTGTGGTGTTCTAGATATTTGCGCTTCCAGAGTTCATTATTACATGGTTCGTCTTCTTTATTAATATTTTTTTTTTCAGTCTGGTCATATTGCTCAAGGCTTTGACCTATTGCTGGCATGCCTAGACTTTATGTGGGGACTCTTCCAATTTGCTAACTCAATTTTTCTCCTATTCATTTTTTTCTTCATCTCAGATTTGGAAACCTTTGACATTTCTTCTGCCTGAGCTGTTTAACACATACATCGGTTTAATCAGACTCTTACGTTTATTACTATTTCTCTGTTTCTCTCTTCCTTTGGACAGAATTGGGTTCTCTTTCTTTCTGTAAGAAACTGAAGACTATTTGATAAGTTTCATTACTTTTTTTAGTCTAATTTTATACCCAACGTAAGCTTCCCCACTGTTCTTGTGGGTTCTGTAAATCGCCTTGAACCACTACTGGTATAAGAGCGATGCACACGTTTTCTATTAGATTATAAGTTATAGAATTGCCTTCACCTCTCTCAGGACACCCTATTCCCATGTCAAGCTCTTCCTCTGCACCAGCTGCCCTCCCCCCCCCCAGGAATTCTTATGCTAAGCTCTACCCATCTGCTTCCTCAGAACTCCCATCACCAATAGCTCCTCCTCTGCCTGCCCCCTCATGTACCTCCATGCTCTCCCCCCAGGTACCTTTGTCATCTTGAGATAGCTCCGTTTCTCCTTTCACTGAACCTTTTACCCCATGCACAGTTCCCCTTTTGCCTCTTCACTGCAGCCCAGTTTCCCCTGCGATCCCCACGCCTTGTGCTTTGCTCCCAGCATAGGTGTTGGAATGGGGGATGCCACAGGGGTCATGGCTTCCCCCCAAATTGGCAGTCAATGGTTGTTGCACGCCCTCCCATGCATTTCCTGATTTGTACTTTATATCTTCGAGGCAGCAGGACTGCCAAGGAACCCTTCATTCTTCTTCCAGGGGCGGGGTTACTTGTTGGCGCTGAATGGCAGCTGCCCCATAGATCTAAAGTACAACAGGAGGTGGAGTTGGGAACTGGTGATGGGCCGTGCCGCAGGATTCCGCTGGGGCTAGGGCAGAGCTCCTTGGTTCCTCCAAACCAAACAGCGTTCCGCTGCCTGTGGCTCCCAGGGATCCATACTTGATGCTCTAGGAAAAGTGGATTGTCAGACGGTGAGCTCAGAAAATTTTTTTTTTTTTTTACTAAAGGGAGGACTATTACTAATCCCTACTTCCAGTGATGAGGTATGTGAAAGAATTTATAGGACTTGGTTGGGATCCCCATGTGAACACTTTTCTTGCAGTGTGGTTTGAGTAGCCCAGAAATTTCATACTGTAGCTATATTGGTCCTGGAGAAATCTGGAATTCTTAGTTTCTGATCTTTTATTAAACAACCTCAGAATTATACAAACCTGATCGGATTTAAATCCTGCCTGAAAACCCTACAGCTGAATTGTCCACTCATGGCTCTTTTGGATGAAAACGCATATTCCACACCAAGATTTGGGGGATCAGTGGGGACACCCACTCCCTCATCGATCCTTTTATATATTATTTTCTTTTTTGGGGGAAAGTTATTGTACATTATTTCATCCCAAATGTTTTAAACCCAGTTTTGCACTTTTTAATGTTTATAATACGAGTAAAGACAACCTCCTGCCATGATCATGTTTCATTTTATCTGGATCAGGGAGAGGGTCTGGAAAAGAGAGAACTCTATGAAGATACTAAAAAAACTACCTGCTTAAGTATGATTTTTGCACTGTAAATCTATGTTAATCCACTCAGCCTCTAGAAATGACTCAGCACATTACCTATTTCAAAATGTCAGCAGTGGACTTCTCCCCATTTCCCAATGATGTCATACTAGCATCATCCATTTAAGCTCCTCATTTGGTGTAATGAGTTCAATGTATAAATCTTTGTTCTTTATAGTTCACCCTCGCTGTACCATATCCAAAATTTGCCATCAGATATCAGAACTTTTGATGGACAAGTCCATACCCTTAATGAACTTAAATCAAGGATCATTAAGACATAATTTAATAGGAAGAGATGTACGATCTATAGAGGTCAGATCATAAGGCCTGAAGTCACAAGTTATCACATATTTAGACCAGTATCTCCAGTTTGTTTGGGGATGAATTCAATCAATTCCTAATGGTAAATCTAAACTTGTGAATTTTCAGCAGGAAGAATAAATGGAGAATTTATAGCATGCATTTCCTGCAAAAATAGTTCTTCCTTTGATATAACATCCCATTTCAAGGCACCCGTGTGTTAATTCAATTCTGCGATCGGCTTCCAAAAGGGCGATAACAGCTCTTGTCTCGTCTCATTAAAAAGGTACGAACTCAGCAACATCGGTGACCCATTGGTTTTAAGAAAGGTTTGGATAATTTCCTGGAGGAAAAGTCCATAGTTTGTTATTGAGCAAGACATGGGGGAAAGCCTCTGCTTGCCCTGGATCGATAGCATGGAATATTGCTACTCCTTGGGTTGTGGCCAGGTACTAGTGACCTGGATTGGCCACCGTGAGAACGGGCTACTGGGCTTGACGGACCATTGGTTTGACCCTGTTCTTATAGTCTTAAATTTTCGGTATGGTACAGCAAGAGTGGTAATATGGCTTTCTTTATCTATACTATAAAGAACAAATATAGTTTAATTGAAGAGTTAAAATGGATCATGCTAGTTTGATATTGGGAAATTGATCAGCTGATATAACTAGGAGGGAAGAAGGAGGCCATTGTATATAGCAATTAAAGTTTAGGATCTTCATAAGACTGTTTTTATAGGAACCTCTCCCTAATAGAGATAAAATGAAACATGATCATGTCAGGAGGAGGTGGCCTTTTCTCATTCTGTCCAATACTGGGTTTTTAATATTTGGAATGAAGTAATGTACGAAGGCTATACAGAAAAAATGAGGAAGCAGCAATACTCTCTGTGCGGAGCTCACCATCTGAAGATACCAGAGGATAAAATGTAGGTTCTTATATTTAATTGATCTTTCCATCTAAATTAGAATAGGATCTCACCACTGTCTCCATACCTGCTTCTGCTATTCCTGTCACCAAAAACCGCCATCAGAGACTCATTTAGCAATTTACTGCCCAGACCATCGGACATCAGCAGATCACCAATGAGCTGTATCTGACGCTCCTAGACGGGACAGAAGATATGACAGTCACTAGTAAGGTCATATGTAAACTAAAGATCTTTTTCCAAGTGTCCCCGAGACCTCTCACGGCCACTGCCCGATTGTCCCGCCTGTTTGATCTACTCCTGTGATGTAGATTGCCCTTACACACTAGATAGGTGGTTTTCTGTGTATGTTCACTTGTCACAAGATAAAGAGAAAGAGAGATAGTATGATCACAAAGGATAGGATGTCAAAACAGCATGAGAGGTCATCAGAGCCACTTGGCAGAGTATGAAGTACCTCTCAGCTTAGGTCTCTTGCTTAGCAGAGATACCAACCCAATTAGGGTTTTCCTAATGAAAAGAAATCTTCATACTAACACATGGGATACTAATAAGTGCCCAGCAGAAAGTGGACCGCTATGAAGCCTGGTATCCCACACTCAGAGTATCAAACTCCAGCCTCCAAAGGCCATCACCAGGTCTACAGCATGCAAACTACCAGAAACATGAGTCCGTTAATGAAAATCAATCTCATGAGTAGTCATTGCACGAATCCTGTTAGGAGCCCTCAAGGATGGGCACAGGATCCCCCTGGGATTCTGGCCAGAGCACTAGCAAGGAGCAGAACACTCGCCACCTGCCTGCCACTTCAGGTATTGCAGCAGTTAAACATCCATCCTTGAAGTTTAAAGCAGACACAGCACAGGTGAGCATGACAGGGCCCTTCTAAAACGTATGCATGTAAACACACCCGAGATATTGGGCCTCGATGGTCTGCACAGATATGAATGTAGCTTTTCACAGACCAAATTTTCAGCTAGAGCTTATGTTTGGAAGTGTATTGAAAGCAAGTGCATGAGCTAGGCAACTTCCAATTAAAGCCTTGTCCTTCGCCTCACCATCTTCTCAAGCTGCGTCTCAGTCCTGTGCCGCTTGCGCATCTCCACTTCCACCTGATTGCGAGCGTGCTTCAGTTTCACCTGCAGCGCAGACCGGTCCATCTCACTCTTCAGCAGGGCTTCTCGGGCCTTCTGCAGTTCCTGTTCTGCCCATTGCCATCTTACACGGCAGGCTTCCAGGCTCCGGGCGAGGCCGAGAGATTCTGAGAACAGAAAAGTAAATCACACCCATACAATGGACAGAGGTTCACCCCCCATCCCCTTCTGAAGTCACAGCAGAGGGCGAGAAATCAGGGCCCTTCCTCTGCAGGAAGTGAGAAATGGGACAAGTGCCTTCTGGAAAACTCTGCGTCCTACCATATTCTTGTGAGGCATCCGAATCAATGAATTTCAGGAAACAATCCACAAAAGTTAGGAGTTTCTTCGTGGGGGGACCCGCCATCCTACAAGGGAAGGAAACAAGCTTTTTAGAAACAGTGGAATGGTGAGGCAGTGGGTGACACTGGGAAAGAAAAAGTCCATGCAAATGTCGTCCATACCCTAACAGAAAAGGAGAGGCAGGAGGATGTGGTGGTAGTGGTAGAGTTAACACCACCCTCCCACCAAGCACTATTAAGAAAATTAATTCAACCAAACTAGGGCCTATTGTCTATTATTGAGAGTGGCATGGGGGAAGCCACTGCTTGCCCTGGATCGGTAGCATGGAATGTTGCTACTCTTTGGGATTCTAGAATCTTGTTACTCTCTGGGATTCCGGAATCTTGCTATTCTTTGAGATGCTGAATGTTGCTACTCGTTGGGTTTTGGCCAGGTACTAGGGACCTGGATTGGCCACCAAATGAACAGGACCATTGGTCTGACTCAGGAAGGCCATTCTTACGTTCTTATAACTTTCAAGTATGCTTAAATCATGGAATAGCATCTTCTCTACCACCAGTACCTGCAGAACAAGGCTTTATTTCTCCTTTGGCCCCAGCATCCAAGAATGAGCTTCAGTCTACGATGGCAAGCAACACCAGGGATAGGAGGAGCAATTTAAGTCACGCATATAACTGACTATCTCCAAAGTGGCCTACAGGATAACTGAGCACTTGGAGGATTGTTTTATGAAGTTTTTTCCATACATGTACATATGTACAGAGCCGTCTCACATACAAGCACACACCAACAAGAAAGCATGCAATACTACATGACCTGAGCATGACTACATAACATGACCTGAGTTTTCAGGGGCATATTTCACAAGTGTACAGAGATCCTAAAATGTACCTGATTTTGGCTGCTTGTGAGCATCTATCAAAGAAGGGAAGAAGTGTCTTCAGCGGCAGGCTGGCTAACCTACTGAAGAGGGCTTTAAACTAGAAGTGATGGGGAAGGGTGATGAAAGCCCCGGGGTGAGTATAAGCCCTCGAGTAAGTAAATCACTGAATACCTTTACATGGATGGGAATAGAGGGTATGGGAAACAAGATTCTGGATCTAGAAGCTGTGATGGAAGAAGATGAATTGGATATAGTTACGATCACAGAGACATGGTTCATGGAGAACCATGACTGGGATGTAGTTATACCGGGCTAGGAAGAAAAGGAGGAGGAGTAGCGTTATATGTTAAAGAACATATTAAAGCCACACAACTGCAGGATCTGCAGAATAAGGAAGGGGCACTGTGGATCAATTTGGAAAGAGGGAATTGTAAATATATTTAACATTGGTGTGATATACAGGCCTCCTTCACAGACGGAAGAAGTAAACAGAGATTTAACAGTAGACATTCAGAATATATCTAAAAAAGGGGAAGTCTTGCTAACAGGTGATTTTAACATGCTGGATGTTGATTGGGGTATTCCTATTGCAGGGTCTTCTAGAAGTAGAGAGATCCTGAATTCTCTACAAGGAGAACTGTTCCACACGGGATGGGGTCATACTGGACTTAGTGCTTACAAAAGGGGAAAGTGTTTCTGATGTTACAGTGGGTGATCATCTGGCATCCAGTGATCACTGCATGGTACGGTTTAATATTAAGATGAGTATAGAGAGTGTTCATTCTAGACTTTTAAAAAAACTAACTTTGTTCAGATAGGGGTTTACGTCAAGGAATTGTTGACCAAGTGGAAATGTCTGGAAGGAGTGGAAATGCGGTGGGCAAAACTGAAAGGAGCGATTGTAAGGGAGTCAAACCTTTTTGGTGAGGCATGTAAGTAAAAGTAAGAGGAAAAGAAGGCCAACCCAAGTACCTTGCAAGATTCCAAGTAGTAAAACAGGTTTTATGCTGCTTATCCTAGGAAAAAGCAATAGATTTCCCCCAGCCATCTCAATAATGGCCTATGGACTTCTCTTTTAGAAAATTATCCAAACCTTTTTTAAACCCTGCTAAGCTAACTGATTTTACCACATTCTCTGGCAATGAATTCCACAGTTTAATTACACGTTATGTGCAGAAATATTTTCTCCGATTTGTTTTAAATCTACTACTTAGTAGCTTCATTGCATGCTATTACTTCCGGAAAGAGTGAACAAGTGATTCACATTTACCTTTTCAGTATTTTATAGATCTCTATCATATCTCCCCTGAGCCGGCTTTAGCCACTTTAGCCTTTCCTCATAGGGAAGGCATCCCATCCCTTTTATCATGCTTGTCTCCCTTCTCAGTACCCATTCTAATTTTCCTATATCTTTTTTGAGATTTGGCAACCAGAATTGCATATACAAAAATCTCATACATGAATACAGGATGTCAGGTGCAGTACTCGGAGAGACCCCCCCAGGAAAGAGACTTGTGAGTACTGGTTGACAAGTTGATGAAGCCGTCCGCTCAATGCGCGGTGGCAGTGAAAAGGGTGAACAGGATGCTAGGAATGATTAAGAAGGGGATCACGAACAGATCGGAGAAGGTTATCATGCCGCTGTACCGGGCCATGGTACGACCCCACTTGGAATACTGCGTCCAGCACTGGTCACCGTACTTGAAGAAGGACATAGTCCTACTCGAAAGGGTCCAGAGAAGAGTGACTAAAATGGTTAAGGGGCTGGAGGAGTTGTCGTACAGTGAGAGGTTAGAGAAACTGGGCCTCTACTCCTTTGAAAAGAGGAGACTGAGGGGACATGATCGAAACATTCAAGATAATGAAGGGAATAGGCTTAGTAGATAAAGAAAGGTTGTTCACCCTCTCCGAGGTAGAGAGAACAAGAGGGCACTCTCCAAAGTTAAAAGGGAATAGATTCTGTACAAATGTATGCAAGTTTTTCACCCAGAGAGTGGTGGAAACCTGGAACGTTCTTCCGGAAGCTGTTATAGGGGGAATCATCCTCCAGGGATTCAAGACAAAATTAGACAAGTTCTTGCTAAACCAGAATGTAAGCAGTAAGGCTTGACTCAGTTAGGGCGCTGGTCTTTGACCTAGGGGCTGCTGCGTGAGCGGACTGCTGGACACGATGGACCACTGGTCTGACCAGCAGCGGCAGTTCTTAGGTTCTTTTATAGTATTTAAGGTGTGGCTGTGGACAATCCACAATAGCAGCCTCTGAAATAGAATTAGGGAGTTTTTAGGAAGCTCAACCCTAAGCTAAGTTTTCTATGCCTCCGATTTCCATCTGCTTATTTGTTTAATAGCTGGGCTAATTTAACGACCTGCCCCCTTCCCATTTGATCGGTCAGTTGTTAACCTGCGATTTGTGCACTCAAGGACAACATTATTGCGCAAGAGTCTGCCTTGACTTCTTAGACGGAGCTACCAGTCCACAGACTCTGAAGGCAGAGAAAAAGGCTAAAGCAAATGTGAATTACAAATCACTGCCATACGTCCAATAGTATTCCATGAGTAATAGGAAGCCCAATACATTACATTAGTGATTTCTATTCCGCCTGTGCCTTGCGCTTCTAGGCGGATCACAATTTAGAAGATATCTGGGCATTTCCAGTAGAATTGCATAACAGGAAGTGAGTATATTACAGGTTACGGTAGAGAATAATAACACATTCAAGTTACAGAAGATGGTTCCATAACATTGAAGGAAGAAGTTTTCTAGTTACAGGTTTCTTAATATATGACATACCCTAGGTCTAGCAGCACACCTCAGTCTTGTTCTGCTGCAGCCCTCGTTACATTAGTGAGGGTTTAGCTTAAGGTTGCCAACTGGTTCTAGATTCACAGGACAAAGTTGATGCAATCCTGGGTTTACCCCAGAGCCTGCTTTGGTTTGTAGTTCCAATTTCCCCATTGCATTCTCTAAGCAAAGCAACATTACAGGTCCCTGCACACAGTGGGGTAAATCCAGGACTACAGCAACTCTGTCCTGTGAATCTGGATCCAGTTGGCAGCTTCCTCCTACAAGCCTGAGCTCCCAGATAGGGAAGAGCAGATTGCTTTGTCTGGGATCCAGCACCTAAACCGTTTCTCCTGTAGGCTCTCTTCACCTGACAGCGAGGGCTCGATCCAGAGCTACTGGGGGTGGGATGACGTGGGGACCTTAGCTACCCAGCCATGTGCTGTCTTTATAAAGATGGTTCATAAATCCCTCAAAATAAATAAATAAGAAAGAGCAATTTCACACTCCGACTTGCGTGGCTGATTTTCACTCACAGTTCATTTAAGCAAAACCATGCTTTAGCATTTTAGTAAGCACAAAGCTAAGAAAGCTGGAGTACTGGCAGCAGCCCAGCTACAAAGAGCATTTCTCCAGGTGCTTTACCAGACACAGTAATAGTTCAAAACACTTACAGATTAGAACAAAATGTATAGCTCAGCTATGCAGGGTTCTTGAAGTCACTCTTGCTCCTACACAATCATTCTCATTTACCACTTGAACCCTTCTCAATGCGGTTTGCCCCAGAACTTTGACCTTGAAGGGTATTTCTTCATTGTTAATCACACTGAGTGTCCCCATCTGACCAAATTCTACCTGTGCTCCTACCTGTCCCCTGCAGCCAGCAGTTGCTCTCAGCCTTCCTCAGCAACCTGTGAGGCCACTGATTAAAGGACCACACCCTCCATCAAGCCCTTCTCCTCATTCATATTCAGGCCCTGTTGTGGCTTTCTAGGATCTGCAGTTCAGAAGTTCTGGCCTGGACTCTGCAGCCTCTTGATATCCTCAGGTTTTCCAAGTGAGAGGCTCCAAAGAGCAGCCCAGGTGGCTGAGCTTGCACCCCGGTGCATTGTGGGAGTTGTAGTCCCAGCCTCCTCCACTGCCTGTGTGCCACATGCACCAGAAAGTTTCAAGATGGGAAAGTCAGAGATTCAAGGCTGCTCTGAGATGCACTCCACCCACTGTCCCCCTAACTTTTCCTGCTCATTCTTTCTTTGGGATGTCTCCTTAGTCATCATCTCATTCATGGCTCATGGATTTGATACACCGTCTTTCTGTGGTACAACCAAAAGCAGTTTCCACATTACACACAGGCACTTTCTTGGTCCCTTCTGGGCTCACATCTGTGCTTGGGTCTCTTAGCTTTCAGTTAATTGGAAGAAATAATTATTGTAGATACTTCTGAGGGGGGGCGATTGTAAGTGTCAGAGTGCCAACCCATAAGGGAACCTGATTCATGTCAGAGTGCTGGAAGCTGAATTAGCACCTGCAGACAAACAGGCTGAGTCATAGCATAGAGGGACTGGGGAATTCAGGAGACTGTGTTTGAGACTTCCATAATTTACCTTGATAAATAATGTGGAATTAAACAGAGACTCGCAGCCGGTAATGGCCTCTTACTAGTGATGTAGTGGGTCAGTATACGTAAATTTATCTCTTGTATATTCACTGTGGATGACCTGAATTACAAACAAGGTAAGGGTGTCGCATATTCCAGGACAGGCTTGACATTGATAGTCCCAGGCTTTTGGACGCTGTTCTGTGTACCGAGACCAGGGCCGGCTCAGGTGAGGATCTGGCCCAGGGTGCTGAAATCCCTGGCCCAAAGCTTTCTCCCCCTTCTCTCTCCAGCCCCTAGACTGGCATTGTTCCCCCTCCTCCTTCCCTCCCAGACCTCTACACTTACTTTGCTTGCTGGTAGCAAAACAGGCTGTTTTGGGCCAGCCCTGGGTCTTCCCTCTGCCATGTCCCACCAATAGAAAATTGCAGGCAAGAGAAAGCAGAGGGAAGACCCAGGGTTCGCCCAAAACAACCTGGTTTGCTACCAGCAAGCAAAGTAAGTTTAGAGGTCTGGGAGGGAGGGAGGGAGGGAGGGAGGAAAGGGAGCAATGCTGGACTAGGGGTTGGAGGACCTAGATTCAGCATCAATCAATGTGTGGGGGATTCCCACTATGGCTCCTTGTGACGCTGGGCAAATCACTTGACCCTCTCTTGCCCCATGGACAGAACTTAGATTGTGAGTCCATCAGGGAGAGAGAAAGTACCACCGAAAGGCAATCCATGGTCCTTTACTCTGACACCATTTCATCTTGCCCCCCCTCAGGCTCACTGGTTCCAGGGCATCGAGGCTGGTGACACAAACACCTGCTATAATGGAGCTCCTCAGTTCTCTCCCCAGCCCTTTTGATTTGGATCTAGCTGATGCCTTTTCAGTTACATTGGAGTACAGAAGATATTTTCCTGTCTGCCAGCTCTTTCAGGAGTCGGACTTGCTCAGGTTCAGGAAACTTTCTTGGCACGAGAATATGTACAGGCGTTTTTCAAAATAATACTTTGGAGGGAAAGCTCATCTCTGCTAACCGGCCGCAACGTGGCAAATGAGGTTTAACGTGGATAAGTGTAAGGTGTTGCATGTCGGTAATAAAAATCTTATACACGAATACAGGATGTCCGGGGCAGTACTTAGAGAGATCCCCCCAGGAAAGAAACTTGGGAGTACTGGTCGACAAGTCGATGAAGCCGTCTGCACAAAGGGTGAACAGAATGCTGGAAATGATTAAGAAGGGGATAACGAACAGATCGAAGAAGTTTATCATGCTGCTGTACCAGGCCATGGTACGCCCCCACCTGGAAGACTGCGTCCAGCACTGGTCGCCATACATGAAGGACACGGTACTACTCGAGAGGGTCCAGAGAAGAGCGACTAAAATGGTTAAGGGACTGGAGGAGTTGCCGTACAATGAAAGGCTAGAGAAACTGGGCTTCTTCTCCCTTGAAAAGAGGAGACTGAGAGGGGACATGATTGAAACATTCAAGATATTGAAGGGAATAGACTTAGTAAATAAAGACAGGTTGTTCACCCTCTCCAAAGTAGAGAGAATGAGAGGGCACTCTCTAAAGTTAAAAGGGGATAGATTCTGTACAAATGTAAGGAAGTTCTTCTTCACCCAGAGAGTGGTGGAAAACTGGAATGCTCTTCCGGAGGCTGTTATAGGGGAAAACACCCTCCAGGGAGTCTGTTATAGGGGAAAACACCCTCCAGGGATCCAAGACAAAGTTAGACAAGTTCCTGCTGAACAAGAACGTGCGCAGGTTAGACTTGTCTCAGTTAGGGCGCTGGTCTTTGACCAGAGGGCCACCGCGTGAGCGGACTGCTGGGCACGATGGACCATTGGTCTGACCCAGCAGTGTCAATTCTTATGTTCTTTTCCCTCACATGGAAAGAGATTGTAAGAGCAGATCCTTCTCTGCCACCTCCCTGTGCACTGATTAGCTTCTCTCCTGCCTCTTTCACTCACACAATGCCGAAAGTTTGCATTTTTTTTAGAAGATGTACTCAATGCTAAAATAGTTTCCTTTATTGAAATTTTTGCCCTGCAGACTCTGACTGGAGTGTGACCATCTGTTTTCCCACAGAGTTCAATTATACTGCAGAAGAGAGGGACTGCGGAGGGGGCACCAGTTGGCACAGATTGTTCTCTTGTAGCCAGGAGCACAACTAGAACCGTCACTGCTGACATAGGCAGACGTTGGCCAGAGCTCGCTGCAAAGGTCGGCATGGGGGGAGAGGATACTGTCCTCTTTCAGATGTCTGTCCTAGCTGGTAGGAAGTGTTGCAGGGAAAGATACAGGGCACATACTGTACATGGATAGAGAGGGAAAGGAATATGTGTGCAAAAAATGGAGGGAATAATATGGCAAAAGAGAGAGAGAGAGACATGTGTGTCACATACAGCAAGAGATGATGAGAGAATGCTTTAGGGTTTACTGAATGGGACAAATGCACACAATGAATGGGAGGTGACCTGTCAAATGTGTCCCGACGGTGGATACTATTTTGTCTTTTTGAGGGTTACAAAGGAACCCTCTTTTTTGAGGGGTGAAGGGGGATTCCCCCTCACTACACTTAAAAGATTCACTTGCTTTCTAGTATTAGGGTAAGGTTGACATCATGATTATGGGAACCCTTTATATACGTCGATATCTGGAAGGGGCCTGAGGAGTCTGAGCAAATCAGGGCCTTCCAGATATCCACTTATGGGAGAGTCAGTCACAGGGCACAATTGACGGGCCGCAATTGTCGTGCATACAATTGTCATGCGCAGATTTGTCGGTGTACCACTGTACACATATATGGGCAGAAAGAGGGCCCTGCAAAGCAAGCAATGGGAAGGGAGAACACAAGAACAAAGATCTGTGAGGAAATCAAGAAGATTTAGTGCAGAGAAAGAGACAGAGGCTAGTAGGAGAATGAAAGAGGGAATATGGGGAGAAGGAGACAGGGAATACAGTGGGAAATGCACAGGAAGAATGAGGAATAATGTAGGCAACTGCCTAAATGACAACTTGGCCGCAGCTTATCATGCCACAAATATTCACTCAATTAGGTACCTGAGCCAACTGCAAGCTCCACAGAGCTGACCAACAGGTTCAAGTCCACCACCTGAGCAATCTTCTCAACACAATCTCCAGAACTTCCCTATCATGCAGCAAGGGGTATTCAGCTTGATAAATTAGAACTACATTAGTAATCCAGGCTGAGGTACAATTGTCACCAGCTGGGGTAGTATCATTTGCCCCAGGCCAAATCCCCATTTGTTATGGTCAAAAACAAAATTTCTAACATGTCTTGCAGGTCGTTATTAAATAAGTCATTGCCAATATTGGAAAGATGAATGAAAGCTCGTCTGCCCATGTAATATCTGTAAGCTTACGAGCTGAAGGACCCAAGTTGCAATTTGCCTATGGAGTCTGAGTGAAATTTTGTGAAATGAAAGGCAAGCCATCTATGTCCTCACAATGCAGGTGTAAAGAGCCTTAGCCTATAGGAAGAGGAGATGCAAATGTTAAGAGCCTTAGCCAATAGGGAGAGGAGGAGATAGTGGATGCTCTGGATGGGCCATTTGCCCTTAATCTGCCATCAGGTTTCTATATAGGCTGCAAGTATTAACACAAGTAAATTTTTTGTTAATCTCAGAAGAATGTGCCTATCCATTCCAAATAACCACATTATAACCGCCTTGGTGGTTGGGGTTGACTGATGAGGACACTGGGACTTGACTGTTTGGATCTGGGGGCTAAAAAGTACCTGGTTGTAGGTAAAAGCTCAGCCATGCACCATACATTGTCATTCATGGGGGAGGGAGGCCCAACTAGCATGATAAGGCATTGGAGCAGTCGGCGGAAAAGAAGGCCACAGTCTAGGGTTTCCAGTCATGGAGGTTGCTGGCCATGGAAAATGTGTACTTGGCGTACCCCATCCAGCTGATTGGGGGATGTTCACTGTATGTTCAAGGGAGCCATGTTTTCACCGCCTCCTCCCCTCTCTCCCAGAGGTCTTGCTTGGTGTTGCTGTATCAGGGGTGGGAAATTTAATGGCGACACCAGAAAATATTTCTTCACCGAAAGGGTGGTTGATTGCTGGAATAATCTTCCACAACAGATAATTGAGGCAAGCAGCGGCCAGATTTTAAGAAAAGATGGGATTGGCATGTGGGATCTCTTCATGGAGGTAGTTAGGGGGTGGGCCATTAGTGTGGGCAGACTAGATGGGCCGTGGCCCTTTTCTGCCATCATGTTCTATGTTTCTATGTTTATCGTCTTTCTTTCTTGTATTCTATCTCTTAGGAGGCATGTTAATTGCACCTGGATGAATGCTCTTTTTAATTAACCCTTCCTTGTGTCCTTTCTTGAAAAGCTTGCCGCTACCCAAGTCTGATTCCTCTCGACTACTCCCTCCTTCTCAATGTCCATGGTCTGGGCAGCTAATGTCACCCCTTGGTCATGGGGTTTTGCTGTGGATGAGCACTTTCCCAGGTCTGTGTCCATACTGAGCTCCTCCTTCATGCTGTACAAGGTTTGGCCTAGGGGATGGATCAGATGATACATCATTTGGAGAACAAGCCGCCTAAGCGGGTCACAGTAAGTTCTAATGACAAAGTAAAACAAAGTAGAGTTGCTAGATGAGAAGGAAAAGAGAAATCCATGAATCAATCAGCTAAATGGTTATATGCCACATGGTACAAACAGCCATACTTTTATTGTAGGTATAAAAGATGTTTCCTCTTTTTTGGGAACTCACGATCTTTTAACCAGCTGTCCTAAACTCTAAGCCAGTGTTTTTCAACCTTTTTTGGGCAAAGGCACACTTGTTTCATGAAAAAAATCACGAGGCACACCACCATTAGAAAATGTTAAAAAATTTAACTCTGTGCCTATATTGACTATATATAAAGTAATTCTCTTGAATAGGAATCAAATAAACACAAAGAAAGTATTTTATAATTACTTTATTATGAAATATTAAGTAAACAGAATAGTGAAAAATCATAAAATACTTTATTCAGTGCGAAACCTGGGCCTGTTTGGCTGAACACTAAGCTGATATTCTGGCTGGAATGGAAGAAAGACACACACGTAGCTCTTCGTCAACAGCTCTCAGTCTCTCTCTGTATTTGGTTTTTATAGCATACAAAAATAGACAAATATACCCTCCATCCTTTTTATTAAACCACAATAGCAGTTTTTAGCGCAGGGAGCTGCGCTGAATGCCCAGCGCTGCTCTTGACGCTCATAGGCTCCCTGCGCTAAAAACCACTATTGCGGTTTAGTAAAAGAGGACCATATTGTAAAATATAGACAGCAGATATAAATTCAGAACTGTGCATAGTAAGTGAAGGGAAGTTTTCATCTCTGGGAATTTACCCAGTTAACTATTAAGTTATTTGGGCAAATTCCTTTGAAAACTGTGGTAATACTGCCTCCACTTTGCTAAATTTAAAATAAAATCATTTTTCCTACCTTGTCTGGTGATTTCTGGTTGCACTTTCTTCTTCTGACTGTGCATCCAATCTTTCTTCCCTTCTATCAGCCTGTATGCTTTCTCTCCTCCACACCTCATTCCCTCCCCCAACTTTTTCTTCCTCTCTCCCTGACCTTTCTTTCTTTTTTTCTGTTTCTCTTCTTTCCTTCTGTTTCCCTGCCTGCCCCCTTTCTTTCTTTCTCCCTGCCGTTCCCCAAGCCACTGCCACTGCCGCTGCCATCGGGGAACAGGACCCACCAATGGATAACAGGCCCCAAAGCCGACGCCGACGCATGCTCTCCCTGACGTCAATTCTGCAATCGGAGAGGAAGTTCCGCCCAGCCAGGCAGCGATTGGCTGGCCCGAACTTCCTCTCCGACTGCAGAATTGACGTCGGGGAGAAGAAGACTTATCGGCTCGATAGATTAGATCGCCAAGACAAAGTGAGTCCTGGGTGATCGACTCACTTTGCCTTGGCGAGCTACTGGCGCCCCTGCCTCGGGCCCCCTGTCAGCTCTGGGCCCCTGAATGCAGGACTGGTAGTACTGCCCTGATGGCCGCCCTGCGGCACACCAGGCAACATCTCTCGGCACACTAGTGTGCCGCGGAACAGCGGTTGAAAAACACTGCTCTAAGCTACTGCTGAAGCCGAAGCCTGGTCCTATCAGGAAGTCCCTGTAAGTCTTCGATTGCCCCAGAATGCAACCAGCCAACCACAAGATACCGGTAGGAGGTGGTGCAGGCAATGGAGGAGCACGAGGCTTTTGATTTTTAAAACTAATGATATCACAGTTGAATAAAGCACATTAATAGAAAGTTAATTGCTCTTTTTGAAATTCCTTATCGATTAGAATCAATGCTACAGATTATGGATTCTCATAGAAGCCACTGAAGAAATGGAAACCAGCAGAAGCGCTCCAGAGCCTCTGTTCTGAGTCTCCTCCTCGAGCTTTTTCTGAGCATCAGTCTCAAGAGGAAATTCACAAAACACACCACAATATCTCTTTTGAAGCTGATGATTCCAAACAGAACTAGAATGGAGAAATCAATGCTTCAGACAATGCACAAGAGGTTTTCTCATGGGACACTGGCGATTTCTTTATCTGAACAAACAGGTCTCTGACACCTCAGGCTTCAGGTATTTTACATACACTTTGGAAGAGACAGTCCATACCACAGCAGAGATTTATGCAGTGCTGGCTTTAAAAAAGGTTTGGACAAGTTCCTGGAGGAAAAGTCCATAAACTGCTGTTGAAGCAGACATGGCGGAAGCCACTGCTTGCCCTGAATCGGTGGCATGGAGTGCTGCTACTATTTGGGTTTCTGCCAGGTACTTGTGACTTGGATTGGCCTCGTGAAGACCATTGGTCGGACCCAGTAAGGCTATCCAGAATTTTCTTCATCTATTTCTAGTGTCTCTTTTCCTTCTAGAAAGATTGAAAACTGAGTACAGTCGTAAGCTGGTTTATGAGCGGCCCAGCTGTTCAGGTGAAACTCTGAGAAAGGGGAAGTTTTAATTGGAGGAGCCTAGTGTTCAGAGCAGTGGGTTGAGACCACTGCAGCTCCTTGTGACCTTGGGCATGTTATTTGTCCTTTATTATCTGCCCTCTGGAGACTGGAAAATACCTACTGTATCTCACCAGGAGCTGAATCTAAATAAATGCCTTCATTGAACAATGATTTCAAAGCAGAAGCTCTTTCCGAGAGATCTGTCACTTTTCCCTCATTAACTTTAAAGTATGATCCCCGGATGCAGACACTGTCCAGATGAAACGCTTCGGTGTCTTATGGATATGTTACCTGGTAATAGCTGTCTACTAGCTCTTCAGGTGCATCTCACACAGGGATCAAAGAGATGCTGTTCAATCAGTTTTTGTTATAGGGTTGACCGTTTTATAATTTCATGTGTATTTTGGATGATAAATTGTCTGTTTGCTTAGCTGCTGCCTTCTCTGCCGCTATAATCTGTTCCCTGCTTAGAAAATCTGGATGAATAAATAAATAAACAGATATATACACAGTGTGAACAGCACATTAAAATGTGAAATTTGTTGTCACGGCAGTGAGAACAGCTGTTCTTAAAATGGGTTTAGACCAGTTCCTGGAGGAAAAGTCCATAAATCATTCTTACTCTGGTAAATTTGAGAAAGTCACAGCTCATCACTGGGACTGAGGAGCAAGGATTGGATCAAGACTTGATACTCATTTGCTTCTTGCCAGTCCTTATATCAAGCAGATCTCAGAGGGTGTACACCAAACTATAATTACCATGATGGGGATGACGCTGGAGGACCTTTTCGGACCAGCACAAAACCGATTTCTTTTTAGTTCCACAATTCATGAAGTCACTAGGACTCAAGCACGAGTTACTTAGAACATTAAGGAAGAACTAGAATATTTTACAGAGTAGAAACATAGAAACATAGAAAGATGACGGCAGAAAAGGGCCATAGCCCATCAAGTCTGCCCACTCCACTAACCCACCCCGATAAGTCTAGATGCTAGTGATTCGTGCTATGTAGGGATCCCACGTACATGTCCCATTTACTTTTAAAGTCAAGCACGCCGGTGGCCTCGACCACCTGCACCGGAAGCTTATTCCAGTGATCTACCACCCTTTCCGTGAAAAAATATTTCCTGGTGTCACTACTAAACTTCCCTCCTCTGAGTTTAAGCGGATGCCCTCTTGTGGTCGAGGGTCCCCTGGGCAAGAGGATGACATCTTCCACCTCGACCCGTCCTGTGATGTATTTAAATGTCTCAATCATGTCCCCTCTCTCCCTGCGTTCCTCTAGAGTGTAGAGCCGCAGTCTGCTCAGTCTCTCTTCGTACGAGAGACCCTTGAACCCCAAGATCATCCTAGTGGCCATCCGCTGAACCGACTCGATTCTAATCACGTCTTTACGGTAATGTGGCCTCCAGAACTGCACACAGTACTCCAGATGAGGTCTCACCATGGTCCTGTACAGCGGCATTATGACTTCTGGTTTCCAACTGACGAAACTTCTTTTGATACATCCCATCATTTGCCTTGCCTTGGATGTGGCCTTCTCTACCTGCTTGGCAGCCTTCATGTCTGCACTGATGATTACTCCCAAATCTCGTTCTGCTGAGGTTGTGGCTAATGTTTCTCCATTTAGGGTGTAAGTTCTGCACGGATTTCTGCTACCGAGGTGCATGACCTTACATTTCATAGCATTGAAGCCTAGCTGCCATGTCGAGGACCAGTTTTCCAACGTACGAAGGTCCTGTGTCATACTATCCTGTAAAAAGCTTTCACTTACTATGTTGCACAGTTTTGCATCGTCGGCGAATAACGTTGCTTTACCCTGTAGCCCTCGTGTCAAGTCCCTTATGAATATGTTAAAAAGGAGAGGACCCAGGACCGAGCCCTGCGGCACTCCGCTGGTTACCTCTGATGTTTCAGAAAGGGTACCATTGACCATTACCCTCTGAAATCTACCACTCAGCCAATCATTGACCCATGCGGTTATCGTCTCGCCCAACCCCATTGATTTCATCTTATTTAGTAGCCTGCGGTGTGGGACGCTGTCAAAAGCTTTGCTGAAATCCAAGTATACTATGTCCAGAGACTCTCCTGAGTCCAACTTTCCTGTTACCCAATCAAAGAAGCTGATGAGGTTGGATTGACACAACCTACCCTTAGTGAATCCATGTTGATTAGGATCCCTAAGATTCCCCTCATCCAAGATCGTGTCCAACTTACGTTTAATTAGTGTTTCCATGATTTTACATACTATCGATGTGAGACTCACTGGTCGGTAATTCGCAGCCTCTGCCCTGCAACCCTTTTTATGCAGAGGAACAACATTCGCTGTTTTCCAATCCTGGGGGACCCTCCCCTTCTTTAGGGAGAGATTGAAGAGCATGGCTAACGGTTCCGCCAGGACCTCGCACAGCTCTCTGAGCACTCTTGGGTGCAATTCGTCTGGACCCATAGCTTTGCTCACCTGGAGTCTTGACAATTCGCTGTAGACATCAGCTGGTGTGAACTCAAAATTCTGAAATCGGTCTTCCGCGCTTGACATTGCTTCCAGATGTGGCCCTTGCCCTGGTGCCTCGCAGGTAAAAACCGAGCAGAAGTATTCATTCAGTAGTTTGGCTTTATCGGAATCTGTTTCCGCGTAATTCCCGTCCGGTGTTCTGAGGCGTGTTATTCCATTTGTGTTTTTTTTCCTGTCGCTAATGTACCTGAAGAAGGATTTGTCCCCTTTCTTAATGTTCTTTGCTAGAGTTTCTTCCACTGCAAGCTTGGCCTTCCTGACTGCTGTTTTGACTGCTGCAGACCTGGCCCTATATTCAGTGTTAGCTTCACTTGTTCCCGTACGTTTGTATGAAAGAAATGCTCTTTTTTTCTCCTTGACGAGGTGTGAGACCTCTTCAGTGAACCATCGGGGTTTTTTGTTTCTTTGTTGTTTATGTACCAATTTTATGTAGCGGATAGTTGACCACATGGCTTCCACATTATCAGTTGCTTTTTGATCCTGCAGCGTCTGCTGGACGAAATCTCCCATACGTGCGAAATTAGTGCCCCGGAAATTGAGTACCCTCGTTTTGGTTTGTGATTTAGGGAAACCTTTCCTGAGGTTGAACCATACCATGTTATGGTCACTGGTAGCTAGCGTTTCTCCCACTGAGACCTCCGAGACACTCTCGCCGTTTGTAAGTATGAGGTCTAGGATGGCCTCGGCCCTAGTGGGCTCTAGTACCATTTGTTTGAGCTGTACTCCCATCATGGACGTCAAAATCCTCCTGCTACCACAAGTTGTTGCTGAGAGTGTGTTCCAGTCTACATCGGGCATGTTGAAGTCCCCTAGCAGAACAGTGTCCCCCCGTAGAGTAATATTTTCAATGTCTTCAATCAATTCGTTATCCTTGTCCTCTGTTTGTTTTGGAGGTCTGTATACCACACCAAGGTACAAGTAAGTTTATTTACAATATTAAGAACATAAGAATAGCCTTACTGGGTCAGACCAATGGTCCATCAAGCCCAGTAGCTCATTCTCACAGTGGCCCATCCAGGTCCCTAGTACCTGGCCAAAACCCAAAGAGTAGCAACATTCCATACAGAACCTCAAAGAATAGCAAGATTCTGGAATCCCAGAGAGTAACAAGATTCTAGAACCCCAAAGAGTAGCAACATTCCATAGAGAATCTCAAAGAATAGCAAGATTTTGGAATCCCAGAGAACAGCAACATTCCATGCTATCGATCCAGGGCAAGCAGTGGCTTCCCTCATGTCTTTCTCAATAACAGTCTATGGACTTTTCCTCCAAGAAATTGTCCAAGCCTTTCTTAAAACCAGCTACGCTATCCGCTCTTACCACAACCTGTGGCAATGCGTTCCAGAGTTTAATTATTCTCTGAGGCCTAGATTCTTAAAAAAAAACGCATTTAAAAATGACGGGCTGCTATTGCAGCCGTTCTGGTAGCGAATTTAAAAAAGTGAGTCATTCTCCAAAATATGCTCATGCAAATATGGTTGGCGAAGACTCACTAAATTTGCATGTGCCCATCGCTGGTGATAGCGATGGGCACATGCGCAGAATAAATGCAAAAAGAAACAAAAACACAACAGTGAGAGAGATGTTCAATCTCTTCTGCTGCCAAGCAACACCCCTCCCCCCTTCCTAGCAGCAGGAGAGATGCCCATTCTTTTCTGCTGCTGCAAAGCACTCCTCTCCCCCTTGCCTTGAATTGGTTGGCTGACCAGGGGGATGGCTGCCCCTGCGGCCAGCTGGCCAGACTCTTCGGGGTGGGCCTTCTCCTCCCCGGTGCATCCTGGGATGCACTGAGGAGGGGCCTGAGGCTCTGCTTGGCCGAGGTTGTTTAAGGTCCTTTCAATGGGAGAAACTGGGCCTCTTCTCCCTTGAAAAGAGGAGACTGAGCGGGGACATGATCGAAACATTCAAGATAATGAAGGGAATAGACTTAGTAGATAAAGACAGGTTGTTCACCCTCTCCAAGGTAGAGAGAACAAGAGGGCACTCTCTAAAATTGAAAGGGGATAGATTCCGTACAAATGTAAGGAAGTTCTTCTTCACCCAGAGAGTGGTAGAAATCTGAAACGCTCTTCCAGAGGCTGTTATAGGAGAAAACACCGTTCAGGGATTCAAGACAAAGTGAGACAAGTTCCTGCTGAACCAGAACGTATGCAGCAGGTAGGGCTAGACTCAGGGCACTGGTCTTTGACCTAAGGGCCGTTGCGTTAGCGGACTGCTGGATATGATGGACCACTGGTCCGACCCAGCCGCGGCAATTTTTATGTTCTTAGTTGATAACGCATAACAAACAAAACAACTAGACAGTTAAAGAAACAATATCCTACCAGATACTAGAGCAATGTACAAAAAACCACAATTACCAAGAGTAACCAGACAGTTGAGGGAAAAAGGAAATAATATACAACCCGACATTAGAGCAGTGTATATCAAAGCATAACTACCATGAGTAACCAGTCAAAGAAACCCTGACTGAATCCTTCAAACAAAAAGGTTACAACCCTAAAATAATCTCCAAGACTATCGCCTCATCCCTTTTACACCCAGGGCTGGATTCTCAAATATTATCGGTAAAATCTGAAGGGCCGCTGTTGTGGCCATAAATGTAATGATTTCAAAAAGGCGACTCATTCTTGAAGAACTACACAAGCAAATGAGGTTCGCAGAAGTTCACGGAGCATCGCCAAATTTACATGAGATGAGTCACTGGGATAGCGATTGACACATGCGCAAAATAGTCCATGGAAAGAGGCGTAAATGTGTGCATGTTCCAGGAAAAAGCTACACAAATCGTGGGTGTGCCTTATTGGAGCACGTCATAGGTGGGCTGTTGTATCAATCATAGGTGTGCCAGCGCTATAAGATGGAGGGGATTTTCAGCAAGTGCACATAAGCCATGCCTCTCGTACATACACCCGAGATGTGTGCTTTTGAAACATTGTTTTCTCCCAAACTATTATATGTTAGTATAATTTATGTGAATGGTGAATTTATCATGAGCCACAGTCAGAAACAGAAGCCTCAGATGCGCTTCTCACAGTACTGGCACCTCAGGACCAGCTAGTAATTTTTGGTCGTTAAAAGCCAGCACCGCGCTTGGAGAATCGCCCGGAGAAAATGGGTCTTAAGATAGCGCCGGTTGGATGGATGAGAGAGCAGCAGAGCAGAGAGAAAATGGAAGGAAGAAGGGTTGAAGACGAGAACGGGATGGAGGAGAGGAATGGGGTGGAAGAAATGCAATTGCTGATGGACAAAGTGCGAGTGAAAGAGAGGGAAAGATGCTGGAGGGGAGGAGGATGAAGTCTTCAGCATTCTTCCACTAAATCAGAGGTGTCAAAGTCCCTCCTCGAGGGCCGCAATCCAGTCGGGTTTTCAGGATTTCTCCAATGAATATGCATGAGATCTATTTGCATGCACTGCTTTCATTGTATGCTAATAGATCTCATGCATATTCATTGAGGAAATGCTGAAAACCCAACTGGATTGCGGCCCTCAAGGAGGGACTTTGAGATCCCTGCTCTAAATGTATCTTCTTAGGGTGAACCCTGCAAAAAGCCAGCTCAATCCAGCATCTCCCATGGTTCTTCCAAATGCACGTGATGTCCTTATGTTGAAGGGATCCAGTTGGTGCCTCAGGGCTGTGTCTATAGGGCCAGTGCTGAGAATACAAACTGTAAAACAATCTTTAAAAAAATTGCAAGCATATGCGATGCTCGTAGAAAAGCCCAACAGGTACACAGAGGTCACCAAGCAGATCCTTTCAACATAAGGACATCACACTCATAGGACTTTCTTACATGAATTTATAGAAATAAAAGATGGTTTGTCTCAAGGGTGACGTCTTCTATCCCCCTCCCCACTTGGGCTCTTTTTCTTGGATTTTACGTGGGGTTTCTGTTCCCTTTACTCTGTTCTATAAACATAACATAACATAAAACTCACTTGAATACCGCAAATACCATGAAGTTCTATGTGGTTCACAGAGACTAGTAATACAAATGAATAAACATCCAATATCTAACTTCCAAAAGATTTCGTAAAAAGATGCATCCTTAATAATAATAATAATAACTTTATTTTTCTATACCGCCACAGTCGAAGAAGGCTGGACAATCAACGAATTACAGAATGCAAGAAGCAAGGGTACAACTTATTACATAAGAAATAGATAAAAGGAAAATATGAATCTTACATATATAATTAGGCACGTTGAAATTGTTGATACGAGTTTGAAAGTGTGAATATGTGAGTCAGATCCCTAATCCATGAGGTGGCCTGAAAAGGCAGCAATCGTTCCTGAATTTCTTATATTTACATCCCATTTTAGAGAAAGAAACGAAAATAATGAATAAGATTTTCTAGAATGTTTAGAATTTGTAATAATGAAAGATTCCTTAAGATACTCTGGAATTAAGCCTGTTAATACCTTAAAACAAATACAGCCAAACTTAAATTTAACCCGTGCCTCAATCAGAAGCCAGTGCAATCGACGATAGAAATCGGTGACATGGTCATACTTCTTTAAATCAAAAATCAGTCTAACTGCTGCATTCTGAATTATGCGCAGTCTTTGAAGATTTTTTGAGCACCAGCAAGATGAATGATGTTACAATAATCTAGCTGACCAAAGACCAATGACCGAACTAACAGTCGAAAGGAGTTAACATCAAAATATGCTCTAATACTTCTTAGTTTCCATAGAGTATAGAAACCCCTTTGAACCAACGAGTCAACCTGATTTGTTCTCCAAATGCACAACACATCACAAGCAGAGGTAGCGATAAAAATAGGCAGCCTCTAGACAACCTCACCAGAGCCATATCACATCTCATATCCTCTGATGTAATTTCCTGTGTTTGGGATGTGGCAGAGGAAAGGTTTTGCTTTCACTGATGTTTTTGGCAGTCACACACCTCATATTTGAATGGCCTTGGAGGGAGAGGGAATATGGACAGATGTTGAGGCTTTGCATGGGAGGCTGAACAGGAGGAAGACCAAAAAGGGAAGGAAGAGGGGATAAATGTTGACCTGGGGATGGAAGAGAGAGAGAGAGAGAGACTAAATTGGGGAAGAGAGGGGGATGCTGGACCAACAGAGGGAGAAAGAAAGATGCCAGATCATGGGATAGGGAAAGTCAGGATGTGAGAGAGAGAGATACTTACCACAGGAGGAAGGGAGAAGCTGGACATGGGGAGGGACATAAGAGAGCAAAGGGACAAGTAAACAGAGGGGAGATAGATGGTGGACCTAGTTGAAGAAGAAATGTCAAAAGGACAGGACATCCTGGAAAGAAAGTTAAGAACCCCACCTCCCGAGTAAAGCAGAGAAGAGACTCTGACATGCTCAGACAACAAAGGTAGAAAAATGTAAGTTTTTTCTGAATGTATTAATTGTAATACATCAGCTTTAGGTGATTTGACTAGGATTACCATATGGCTCCAGAAAAAGAAAGATGGATTGAGACATCCAGGTTTTACTTTCATTTAGATTCCAGGCAACTGGAGGTGGCTTGACAGGAGTTTTTGTGAGAAACAAGCCTTTCATGACACGTACCATTAAAAGATGAACAGTTAAAGGATTTTTAAAAAATAATAATAAAGTATGAATGGAAAGCACTGATAGAACTCAAATGAACTCTGACTGAATTTGTTTTTAAGAGAAACCAATACAAAAGAAAGCAGAAAAATACTGCAATAACTAAACATTTCTACTTGTCATCCATTTGGCACCACCTTCTACTTCTTTCCAACTCTATAATCAAATTCAAAAACAAAACAGATCCATCCATGTATCATTAATAGAGGGGTACTACAAGTGTCCAGAGAAGTAGAGCAACCGATAAAATGTCAAATGAGGAGGAAAAAGTCTCAGATCCCAACCTCCACCCTACAGAGACAGGTGAGAGGTGGAGCAGGGGATAGAAAACCTCCTTATATACTAATTAAATTGGTGATCTGTGCAAAGCAAGTAAATCCATTGAAATTTCAAAAATTAACAAATAAGAAGAGCCTTACTGGGTCAGACTAATGGTCCATCAAGCCCAGTAGCCCGTTCTCACGGTGGCCAATCAGGTTCACTAGTACCTAACCAAAACCCAAGGAGTAGCAATATTCCATGCTACCGATACAGGGCAAGCAGTGGCTTCCCCCATGTCTTAATAACAGACTATGGACTTTTCCTCCAGGAATTTGTCCAAACCTTTCTTAAAGATGTCTACTCTGTTACAAATCTTGGTTTCATCTGCAAAAAGGCACACTTTTCCTTCTTGGTTACTCTTCTTTGAACCTTTTCTAGCGCCACTATTTCTTTCTTGAGATAAGGAGACCAGAATTGAACGCAATACTCCAGATGAGATCACACCATGGAGCGATACAGGGGCATTATAACATTCTTAGTCTTGTTAATCATCCCTTTTTTTAATAATTCCTAGCATCCTAGCACATTAGATGGATGACTGCTCTTCTTGGATTACTGGTCTCTTATACACTGGTGACATGTGGTCTCTTCTTGCCATCAGTTATCTGCCCATCTCTTTCACGCTCTCATCAGATTGGTGACCACTCTCCTTGAATTAATGATCTCTTTCTGTCGCACGCTTGTGATGGGTGGTCTCTTTCTCACAATTATATCAGATGCATGACCACTCTCCTTGGTTTATATGTCTCATACTGGTTCCAGGCGGGATCTCTCTTTTCCTGGATTATCTGACCCTTTGTGACACCTGCCTCTGCTTTACTGGCCTCACTAATGCTGGAGAGGGTAAGTGAGCTCTGGCAGCATTTCTGGCATCAGCTGCTGATTTTCCTGGTTTGCTCTTTGACTTTTGCAGGAAGCCGGCTCCCCCTTGGACTCTCTCTCTCTTGCACATTATAAATAGCTCTTCTGCGTTCAGAAAGGAATTTATAGATCGTTGCAGTTTTGACAAGGAATAATAGTGTGCTGATGGGGTATAATGTGCTTGTTTCACATGTTCAATTTTATCATTTTTCTGAGGCTCCCGTCTCCATTTATACAGGAAGGAGCCGGGAGAATGTTAATGAGTCCTTCTGTGCAGGAGGCGCTCACTGCCTTTATCTGTTCTGCAATAATTTGGGTGAGAAATAGGAGTTGAGCTCCCCAGCACCCAGTACAGATAAAGCTGTCATTGCAGCAAGAAAATGCCAGCAATACACTCTCCATTAACCCTTCCCTGCCCTTGGTGCTTTCAGCATGCATGTGGCCTGAGTGTAGATGTGCCCATGCCTGCATGTCTAGCTTTGTAGATGTGTTTGTGTGTGATGGGCTATGGGTGTCTTCCTAGGCGTGTGAGAGCTGGTATGTAGTGTTGTTAATTTGGAAACTGTATGTGTAGCTGTGTGAGATTGTGCTTCTGTGTGTCTTTGCTGTGCTCCAGGGACCTGTGGAGTTCTACCTATGTATTTTGACTTTAGTGCTTTCTTTTGGGATGTAGTAGAGGACCTTCTGCATTTTCTGTACTAAGTGTGGGGAAAAGAAAGTCCAGGGTAAGGATGACATGAGGGACCTCCAGAATAAGTGATTGTTTCATGGAATACTTTCTATCCAAGTCTTGTCTAAACTGGACATGAATAGAACAAGATTTTAGGGTGAACCTGACAATGGGAAAAACAGAAAAATAGAAGAAGAAAGCAGGTAAAGACCATCCATTCTTCCCATCCACGCCAACTGCTGAGTTCTACCATCCCTTCCTCTCTCATCGAGATCCAATGAACTTGTCCCAAGCTTTCAGGAATTCAGATCCACTCCTTCCACCAGGAGGCTGTTCCATGTGTTCAGCATTCTATGAAGAAATAGTTCCCCTTACACCTTCACCCTTCACCCCCTTATTTCAGAGCTTCATTTCAAATGAAAGAGACTCAACTTGACTCATGCGCATTTATATTATGTAGGTATTTAAACATCTCTATCATATCTCCCCTCTCCCACCTTTCCTCCAAAGTGTACAGATTGAGATCTTTAAATCTGTCCCCATACACCTTATAATGAAGACCACACACCATTTTAGTAGCCTTCCTCTGGACGGACTCCATCCTTTTTATATCTTTTTGAAGATGCGGCCTCCAGAATTGTACACAATATTCTAAATGAGGTCTCACCAAAGTCTTATATAGGGACATCAATACCTCTTTTTTCTTACTGGCCATATCTCTCCCTATGCAACCTAGCATCCTTCTAGCTTTCGCCGTTACCTTTTCAACCTGTTTGGCCTCCTTAAGATCATCATATAAAATCACACCCAAGTTCCGCTGTTCATCCCCTAAACTGTACCGTTCCCTCGAGTTTTTGCAGCCCAAATGCATAACCTTGCATTTCCTTAGCATTCTTTAAACTTTGCCAGGTCTTTCTTCATGTTATTCACACCATCCGGCATGTTGTATCTAGTGCAGATTTTTGTATCATCCGCAAAGAGGCAAATCTTACCCAACAACCTTTCAGTAATATCACTTACTAGCTGATGGCCCGGCGTTGCACGGGTATTTAATTATAGCAATAACACTGTAAATGGATTCAAATAAACATACTTTATAGTGGTGAATGAAATTATACAGCTTTATAAAAAGTACAATATTCAAATTATAATGTGAAATATTTGACAAAATGAATACAATAAAACTAACACAAAACTTGATTATAAACAACATTTTTAGTTTCACCTCCAGGAGCAAGAACATATAAATTCTTGGGTGAAGAGACCCCCAGAACATCTCACCCCAGTTAGTGAGGGATCTGCATACCAAGTTTCGTTCAAATCGGTCAAGCCATTTTAGATTTACTGTGAAAATGGCAGCTGTTTACATTTTTTCCATTGACATGAATGGGTGAAATCTGATGTTCTGTTTGTAGCTCCGCCCATGTGTACAGGTGGGCCTCGAGACCCCCAGGACATATCACCCCAGGTAGTTGGAATTACTGTGAGAATGGCAGCTTTTTACATTTTTTCCATTGACATGAATGGGTGAAATCTGATTTTCTGTTTGTAGCTCCGCCCACATGTGCAGGTGGGCCGCGAGACCCCCAGAACATATCACCCCAGGTAGTGAGGGATCTGCATACCAAGTTTCGTTCAAATCGGTCAAGCCATTTTTGAATTACTGTGAGAATGGCAGCGTTTTACATTTTTTCCATTGACATGAATGGGTGAAATCTGATGTTCTGTTTGTAGCTCCACCCACGTGTGCAGGTGGGCCGCGAGACCCCCAGAACATATCACCCCAGGTAGTTGGAATTACTGTGAGAATGGCAGCTTTTTACATTTTTTCCATTGACATGAATGGGTGAAATCTGATTTTCTGTTTGTAGCTCCGCCCACATGTGCAGGTGGGCGGCGAGACCCCCAGAACATATCACCCCAGGTAGTGAGGGATCTGCATACCAAGTTTCGGTCAAATCGGTCAAGCCGTTTTTGAATTACTGTGAGAATGGCAGCTCTTTACATTTTTTCCATTGACATGAATGGGTGAAATCAGATTTTCTGTTTGTAGCTCCACCCACGTGTGCAGGTGGGCAGCGAGACCCCCAGAACATATCACCCCAGGTAGTGATGGATCTGCATATCAAGTTTCGTTCAAATCGGTCCCACAGCTTTTTACATTTTTCCCATTGACTTGAATGGGTGAAATCAGATTTTCTGTTTGTAGCTCCGCTCACGTGTGCAGGTGGACCGCGAGACCCCCAGAACATATCACCCCAGGTAGTGAGGAACTGCATACCAAGTTTCGTTCAAATCGGTCCCACAGCTTTTTACATTTTTTCCATTGACTTGAATGGGTGAAATCTGATTTTCTGTTTGTAGCTCCGCCCACGTGTGCAGGTGGGCCGCGAGACCCCCAGAACATATCACCCCAGGTAGTGAGGGATCTGCATAACAAGTTTCGTCCAAATTGGTCACAGTGAGAATGGCAGCTTTTTACATTATTTTCATTGACATGAATGGGTGAAATCTGATTTTCTGTTTGTAGCTCTGCCCACGTGTGCAGGAGTGCTGCGAGACTCCCAGAACATATCACCCCAGGTAGTGAGGGATCTGCATACCAAGTTTCGTTCAAATCGGTCAAGCCGTTTGTGAATTACTGTGAGAATGGCAGTTTTTACATTTTTTCCATTGACATGAATGGGTGAAATCTGATTTTCTGTTTGTAGCTCTGCCCACGTGTGCAGGAGTGCTGCGAGACTCCCAGAACATATCACCCCAGGTAGTGAGGGATCTGCATACCAAGTTTCGTTCAAATCGGTCAAGCCGTTTGTGAATTACTGTGAGAATGGCAGCTTTTTACATTTTTTCCATTGACATGAATGGGTGAAATCTGATTTTCTGTTTGTAGCTCCGCCCACATGTGCAGGTGGGCCGCGAGACCCCCAGAACATATCATCCCAGGTAGTGAGGGATCTGCATACCAAGTTTAGTTCAAATCGGTCCCATAGCTTTTTACATTTTCCCCATTGACTTGAAAGGGTGAAATCTGAAGTTATGTTTGTAGCTCCGCCCACGTGTGCAGTTGGGCCGCGAGACCCCCAGAACATATATATCATCCCGGGTAGTGAGGGATCCGCATACCAAATTTCGTTCAAATCGGGCAAGCCGGTTTTGCGTTGGCAGCTGTTTTACATTTTTTCCATTGACATGAATGGGTGAAATCTGATTTTATGTTTGTAGCTCCGCCCACATGTGCAGGTGGGCCGTGAGACCCCCAGAACATATCACCCCAGGTAGTGAGGGATCTGCATACCAAGTTTCGTTCAAATTGGTCAAGACGTTTTTGAATTACTGTGAGAATGGCAGCTTTTTACATTTTTTCCATTGACTTGAATGGGTGAAATCTGATTTTCTGTTTGTAGCTCCGCCCACATGTGCAGGTGGGCCGCGAGACCCCCAGAACATATCACCCCAGGTAGTGAGGGATCTGCATACCAAGTTTCGTCCAAATTGGTCACAGTGAGAATGGCAGCTTTTTACATTTTTTCCATTGACATGAATGGGTGAAATCTGATTTTCTGTTTGTAGCTCTGCCCACGTGTGCAGGAGGGCCACGAGACCCCCAGAACATATCACCCCAGGTAGTGAGGGATCTGCATACCAAGTTTCGTTCAAATCGGTCAAGCCGTTTGTGAATTACTGTGAGAATGGCAGCTTTTTACATTTTTTCCATTGACATGAATGGGTGAAATCTGATTTTCTGTTTGTAGCTCCGCCCACATGTGCAGGTGGGCCGCGAGACCCCCAGAACATATCATCCCAGGTAGTGAGGGATCTGCATACCAAGTTTCGTTCAAATCGGTCAAGCCGTTTGTGAATTACTGTGAGAATGGCAGCTTTTTACATTTTTTCCATTGACATGAATGGGTGAAATCAGATTTTCTGTTTGTAGCTCCGCCCACGTGTGCAGGGGGGTCGCGAGACCCCAAGAACATATCACCCCAGGTAGTGAGGGATCTGCATACCAAGTTTCGTTCAAATTGGTCAAGACGTTTTTGAATTACTGTGAGAATGGCAGCTTTTTACATTTTTTCCATTGACATGAATGGGTGAAATCTGATTTTCTTTTTGTTGCTCTGCTCACGTGTGCAGGAGGGCCGCGAGACCCCCAGAACATATCACCCCAGGTAGTGAGGGATCTGTATACCAAGTTTCTTTCAAATGGGTCAAGCCGTTTGTGAATTACTGTGAGAATGGCAGCTTTTTACATTTTTTCCATTGACATGAATGGGTGAAATCTGATTTTCTGTTTGTAGCTCCGCCCATGTGTGCAGGTGGGCCGCGAGACCCCCAGAACATATCACCCCAGGTCGTGAGGGATCAGCATACAAAGTTTAGTTCAAATCGGTCCCATAGCTTTTTACATTTTCCCCATTGACTTGAATGGGTGAAATCTGAAGTTATGTTTGTAGCTCCGCCCACGTGTGCAGTTGGGCCGCGAGACCCCCAGAACATATATATCATCCCGGGTAGTGAGGGATCCGCATACCAAATTTCGTTCAAATCGGGCAAGCCGGTTTTGCGTTGGCAGCTGTTTTACATTTTTTCCATTGACATGAATGGGTGAAATCTGATTTTATGTTTGTAGCTCCGCCCACATGTGCAGGTGGGCCGTGAGACCCCCAGAACATATCACCCCAGGTAGTGAGGGATCCGCATACCAAGTTTCGTTCAAATCGGGCAAGCCGGTTTTGCGGAGGCAGTTTTTACATTTTTTCCATTGACATGAATGGGTGAAATCTGATTTTCTGTTTGTAGCTCCGCCCAGGTGTGCAGGTTGGCCGCGATACCCCCAGAACATATCACCCCAGGTAGTGAGGGATCTGCATACCAAGTTTCGTTCAAATCGGGCAAGCCGTTTTTGCGTTGGCAGCTGTTTTACATTTTTTCCATTGACATGAATGGGTGAAATCTGATTTTATGTTTGTAGCTCCGCCCACATGTGCAGGTGGGCCGTGAGACCCCCAGAACATATCACCCCAGGTAGTGAGGGATCCGCATACCAAGTTTCGTTCAAATCGGGCAAGCCGGTTTTGCGGAGGCAGTTTTTACATTTTTTCCATTGACATGAATGGGTGAAATCTGATTTTCTGTTTGTAGCTCCGCCCAGGTGTGCAGGTTGGCCGCGATACCCCCAGAACATATCACCCCAGGTAGTGAGGGATCGGCATACCAAGTTTCGTTCAAATCGGGCAAGCCGTTTTTGCGTTGGCAGCTGTTTTACATTTTTTCCATTGACATGAATGGGTGAAATCTGATTTTATGTTTGTAGCTCCGCCCACATGTGCAGGTGGGCCGTGAGACCCCCAGAACATATCACCCCAGGTAGTGAGGGATTGGCATACCAAGTTTCGTTCAAATCGGGCAAGCCGTTTTTGCGTTGGCAGCTCTTTACATTTTTTCCATTGACATGAATGGGTGAAATCTGATTTTATGTTTGTAGCTCTGCCCACGTGTGCAGGAGGGCCACGAGACCCCCAGAACATATCACCCCAGGTAGTGAGGGATCTGCATACCAAGTTTCGTTCAAATCGGTCAAGCCGTTTGTGAATTACTGTGAGAATGGCAGCTTTTTACATTTTTTCCATTGACATGAATGGGTGAAATCTGATTTTCTGTTTGTAGCTCCGCCCACGTGTGCAGGTGGGCCGCGAGACCCCCAGAACATATCACCCCAGGTAGTGAGGGATCTGCATACCAAGTTTCGTCCAAATTGGTCACAGTGAGAATGGCAGCTTTTTACATTTTTTCCATTGACATGAATGGGTGAAATCTGATTTTCTGTTTGTAGCTCCGCCCACGTGTGCAGGTGGGCCGCGAGACCCCCAGAACATATCATCCCAGGTAGTGAGGGATCTGCATACCAAGTTTCGTTCAAATCGGTCAAGCCGTTTGTGAATTACTGTGAGAATGGCAGCTTTTTACATTTTTTCCATTGACATGAATGGGTGAAATCAGATTTTCTGTTTGTAGCTCCGCCCACGTGTGCAGGGGGGTCGCGAGACCCCAAGAACATATCACCCCAGGTAGTGAGGGATCTGCATACCAAGTTTCGTTCAAATTGGTCAAGACGTTTTTGAATTACTGTGAGAATGGCAGCTTTTTACATTTTTTCCATTGACATGAATGGGTGAAATCTGATTTTCTTTTTGTTGCTCTGCTCACGTGTGCAGGAGGGCCGCGAGACCCCCAGAACATATCACCCCAGGTAGTGAGGGATCTGTATACCAAGTTTCTTTCAAATGGGTCAAGCCGTTTGTGAATTACTGTGAGAATGGCAGCTTTTTACATTTTTTCCATTGACATGAATGGGTGAAATCTGATTTTCTGTTTGTAGCTCCGCCCATGTGTGCAGGTGGGCCGCGAGACCCCCAGAACATATCACCCCAGGTCGTGAGGGATCAGCATACAAAGTTTAGTTCAAATCGGTCCCATAGCTTTTTACATTTTCCCCATTGACTTGAATGGGTGAAATCTGAAGTTATGTTTGTAGCTCCGCCCACGTGTGCAGTTGGGCCGCGAGACCCCCAGAACATATATATCATCCCGGGTAGTGAGGGATCCGCATACCAAATTTCGTTCAAATCGGGCAAGCCGGTTTTGCGTTGGCAGCTGTTTTACATTTTTTCCATTGACATGAATGGGAGAAATCTGATTTTATGTTTGTAGCTCCGCCCACATGTGCAGGTGGGCCGTGAGACCCCCAGAACATATCACCCCAGGTAGTGAGGGATCCGCATACCAAGTTTCGTTCAAATCGGGCAAGCCGGTTTTGCGGAGGCAGTTTTTACATTTTTTCCATTGACATGAATGGGTGAAATCTGATTTTCTGTTTGTAGCTCCGCCCAGGTGTGCAGGTTGGCCGCGATACCCCCAGAACATATCACCCCAGGTAGTGAGGGATCTGCATACCAAGTTTCGTTCAAATCGGGCAAGCCGTTTTGCGTTGGCAGCTGTTTTACATTTTTTCCATTGACATGAATGGGTGAAATCTGATTTTATGTTTGTAGCTCCGCCCACATGTGCAGGTGGGCCGTGAGACCCCCAGAACATATCACCCCAGGTAGTGAGGGATCCGCATACCAAGTTTCGTTCAAATCGGGCAAGCCGGTTTTGCGGAGGCAGTTTTTACATTTTTTCCATTGACATGAATGGGTGAAATCTGATTTTCTGTTTGTAGCTCCGCCCAGGTGTGCAGGTTGGCCGCGATACCCCCAGAACATATCACCCCAGGTAGTGAGGGATCTGCATACCAAGTTTCGTTCAAATCGGGCAAGCCGTTTTTGCGTTGGCAGCTGTTTTACATTTTTTCCATTGACATGAATGGGTGAAATCTGATTTTATGTTTGTAGCTCCGCCCACATGTGCAGGTGGGCCGTGAGACCCCCAGAACATATCACCCCAGGTAGTGAGGGATCGGCATACCAAGTTTCGTTCAAATCGGGCAAGCCGTTTTTGCGTTGGCAGCTCTTTACATTTTTTCCATTGACATGAATGGGTGAAATCTGATTTTCTGTTTGTAGCTCTGCCCACGTGTGCAGGAGGGCCACGAGACCCCCAGAACATATCACCCCAGGTAGTGAGGGATCTGCATACCAAGTTTCGTTCAAATCGGTCAAGCCGTTTGTGAATTACTGTGAGAATGGCAGCTTTTTACATTTTTTCCATTGACATGAATGGGTGAAATCTGATTTTCTGTTTGTAGCTCCGCCCACATGTGCAGGTGGGCCGCGAGACCCCCAGAACATATCACCCCAGGTAGTGAGGGATCTGCATACCAAGTTTCGTTCAAATCGGTCAAGCCATTTTTGAATTACTGTGAGAATGGCAGCGTTTTACATTTTTTCCATTGACATGAATGGGTGAAATCTGATGTTCTGTTTGTAGCTCCGCCCATGTGTACAGGTGGGCCTCGAGACCCCCAGGACATATCACCCCAGGTAGTTGGAATTACTGTGAGAATGGCAGCTTTTTACATTTTTTCCATTGACATGAATGGGTGAAATCTGATTTTCTGTTTGTAGCTCCGCCCACATGTGCAGGTGGGCCGCGAGACCCCCAGAACATATCACCCCAGGTAGTGAGGGATCTGCATACCAAGTTTCGTTCAAATCGGTCAAGCCATTTTTGAATTACTGTGAGAATGGCAGCGTTTTACATTTTTTCCATTGACATGAATGGGTGAAATCTGATGTTCTGTTTGTAGCTCCACCCACGTGTGCAGGTGGGCCGCGAGACCCCCAGAACATATCACCCCAGGTAGTTGGAATTACTGTGAGAATGGCAGCTTTTTACATTTTTTCCATTGACATGAATGGGTGAAATCTGATTTTCTGTTTGTAGCTCCGCCCACATGTGCAGGTGGGCGGCGAGACCCCCAGAACATATCACCCCAGGTAGTGAGGGATCTGCATACCAAGTTTCGGTCAAATCGGTCAAGCCGTTTTTGAATTACTGTGAGAATGGCAGCTCTTTACATTTTTTCCATTGACATGAATGGGTGAAATCAGATTTTCTGTTTGTAGCTCCACCCACGTGTGCAGGTGGGCAGCGAGACCCCCAGAACATATCACCCCAGGTAGTGAGGGATCTGCATAACAAGTTTCGTCCAAATTGGTCACAGTGAGAATGGCAGCTTTTTACATTATTTTCATTGACATGAATGGGTGAAATCTGATTTTCTGTTTGTAGCTCTGCCCACGTGTGCAGGAGTGCTGCGAGACTCCCAGAACATATCACCCCAGGTAGTGAGGGATCTGCATACCAAGTTTCGTTCAAATCGGTCAAGCCGTTTGTGAATTACTGTGAGAATGGCAGTTTTTACATTTTTTCCATTGACATGAATGGGTGAAATCTGATTTTCTGTTTGTAGCTCTGCCCACGTGTGCAGGAGTGCTGCGAGACTCCCAGAACATATCACCCCAGGTAGTGAGGGATCTGCATACCAAGTTTCGGTCAAATCGGTCAAGCCGTTTTTGAATTACTGTGAGAATGGCAGCTCTTTACATTTTTTCCATTGACATGAATGGGTGAAATCAGATTTTCTGTTTGTAGCTCCACCCACGTTTGCAGGTGGGCAGCGAGACTCCCAGAACATATCACCCCAGGTAGTGATGGATCTGCATATCAAGTTTCGTTCAAATCGGTCCCACAGCTTTTTACATTTTTCCCATTGACTTGAATGGGTGAAATCAGATTTTCTGTTTGTAGCTCCGCTCACGTGTGCAGGTGGACCGCGAGACCCCCAGAACATATCACCCCAGGTAGTGAGGATCTGCATACCAAGTTTCGTTCAAATCGGTCCCACAGCTTTTTACATTTTTTCCATTGACTTGAATGGGTGAAATCTGATTTTCTGTTTGTAGCTCCGCCCACGTGTGCAGGTGGGCCGCGAGACCCCCAGAACATATCACCCCAGGTAGTGAGGGATCTGAATACCAAGTTTCGTCCAAATTGGTCACAGTGAGAATGGCAGCTTTTTACATTATTTTCATTGACATGAATGGGTGAAATCTGATTTTCTGTTTGTAGCTCCGCTCACATGTGCAGGTGGGCCGCGAGACCACCAGAACATATCATCCCAGGTAGTGAGGGATCTGCATACCAAGTTTCGTTCAAATCGGTCAAGCCGTTTGTGAATTACTGTGAGAATGGCAGCTTTTTACATTTTTTCCATTGACATGAATGGGTGAAATCAGATTTTCTGTTTGTAGCTCCGCCCACGTGTGCAGGGGGGTCGCGAGACCCCAAGAACATATCACCCCAGGTAGTGAGGGATCTGCATACCAAGTTTCGTTCAAATTGGTTTAGACGTTTTTGAATTACTGTGAGAATGGCAGCTTTTTACATTTTTTCCATTGACTTGAATGGGTGAAATCTGATTTTCTGTTTGTAGCTCCGCCCACGTGTGCAGGTGGGCCGCGAGACCCCCAGAACATATCACCCCAGGTAGTGAGGGATCTGCATACCAAGTTTCGTCCAAATTGGTCACAGTGAGAATGGCAGCTTTTTACATTTTTTCCATTGACATGTATGGGTGAAATCTGATTTTCTGTTTGTAGCTCTGCCCACGTGTGCAGGAGGGCCACGAGACCCCCAGAACATATCACCCCAGGTAGTGAGGGATCTGCATACCAAGTTTCGTTCAAATCGGTCAAGCCGTTTGTGAATTACTGTGAGAATGGCAGCTTTTTACATTTTTTCCATTGACATGAATGGGTGAAATCTGATTTTCTGTTTGTAGCTCCGCCCACATGTGCAGGTGGGCCGCGAGACCCCCAGAACATATCATCCCAGGTAGTGAGGGATCTGCATACCAAGTTTCGTTCAAATCGGTCAAGCCATTTGTGAATTACTGTGAGAATGGCAGCTTTTTACATTTTTTCCATTGACATGAATGGGTGAAATCAGATTTTCTGTTTGTAGCTCCGCCCACGTGTGCAGGGGGGTCGCGAGACCCCAAGAACATATCACCCCAGGTAGTGAGGGATCTGCATACCAAGTTTCGTTCAAATTGGTCAAGACGTTTTTGAATTACTGTGAGAATGGCAGCTTTTTACATTTTTTCCATTGACATGAATGGGTGAAATCTGATTTTCTTTTTGTTGCTCTGCCCACGTGTGCAGGAGGGCCGCGAGACCCCCAGAACATATCACCCCAGGTAGTGAGGGATCTGTATACCAAGTTTCGTTCAAATGGGTCAAGCCGTTTGTGAATTACTGTGAGAATGGCAGCTTTTTACATTTTTTCCATTGACATGAATGGGTGAAATCTGATTTTCTGTTTGTAGCTCCGCCCATGTGTGCAGGTGGGCCGCGAGACCCCCAGAACATATCACCCCAGGTCGTGAGGGATCAGCATACCAAGTTTAGTACAAATCGGTCCCATAGCTTTTTACATTTTCCCCATTGACTTGAATGGGTGAAATCAGATTTTCTGTTTGTAGCTCCGCTCACGTGTGCAGGTGGACCGCGAGACCCCCAGAACATATCACCCCAGGTAGTGAGGATCTGCATACCAAGTTTCGTTCAAATCGGTCCCACAGCTTTTTACATTTTTTCCATTGACTTGAATGGGTGAAATCTGATTTTCTGTTTGTAGCTCCGCCCACGTGTGCAGGTGGGCCGCGAGACCCCCAGAACATATCACCCCAGGTAGTGAGGGATCTGAATACCAAGTTTCGTCCAAATTGGTCACAGTGAGAATGGCAGCTTTTTACATTATTTTCATTGACATGAATGGGTGAAATCTGATTTTCTGTTTGTAGCTCCGCTCACATGTGCAGGTGGGCCGCGAGACCACCAGAACATATCATCCCAGGTAGTGAGGGATCTGCATACCAAGTTTCGTTCAAATCGGTCAAGCCGTTTGTGAATTACTGTGAGAATGGCAGCTTTTTACATTTTTTCCATTGACATGAATGGGTGAAATCAGATTTTCTGTTTGTAGCTCCGCCCACGTGTGCAGGGGGGTCGCGAGACCCCAAGAACATATCACCCCAGGTAGTGAGGGATCTGCATACCAAGTTTCGTTCAAATTGGTTTAGACGTTTTTGAATTACTGTGAGAATGGCAGCTTTTTACATTTTTTCCATTGACTTGAATGGGTGAAATCTGATTTTCTGTTTGTAGCTCCGCCCACATGTGCAGGTGGGCCGCGAGACCCCCAGAACATATCACCCCAGGTAGTGAGGGATCTGCATACCAAGTTTCGTCCAAATTGGTCACAGTGAGAATGGCAGCTTTTTACATTTTTTCCATTGACATGTATGGGTGAAATCTGATTTTCTGTTTGTAGCTCTGCCCACGTGTGCAGGAGGGCCACGAGACCCCCAGAACATATCACCCCAGGTAGTGAGGGATCTGCATACCAAGTTTCGTTCAAATCGGTCAAGCCGTTTGTGAATTACTGTGAGAATGGCAGCTTTTTACATTTTTTCCATTGACATGAATGGGTGAAATCTGATTTTCTGTTTGTAGCTCCGCCCACATGTGCAGGTGGGCCGCGAGACCCCCAGAACATATCATCCCAGGTAGTGAGGGATCTGCATACCAAGTTTCGTTCAAATCGGTCAAGCCGTTTGTGAATTACTGTGAGAATGGCAGCTTTTTACATTTTTTCCATTGACATGAATGGGTGAAATCAGATTTTCTGTTTGTAGCTCCGCCCACGTGTGCAGGGGGGTCGCGAGACCCCAAGAACATATCACCCCAGGTAGTGAGGGATCTGCATACCAAGTTTCGTTCAAATTGGTCAAGACGTTTTTGAATTACTGTGAGAATGGCAGCTTTTTACATTTTTTCCATTGACATGAATGGGTGAAATCTGATTTTCTTTTTGTTGCTCTGCCCACGTGTGCAGGAGGGCCGCGAGACCCCCAGAACATATCACCCCAGGTAGTGAGGGATCTGTATACCAAGTTTCGTTCAAATGGGTCAAGCCGTTTGTGAATTACTGTGAGAATGGCAGCTTTTTACATTTTTTCCATTGACATGAATGGGTGAAATCTGATTTTCTGTTTGTAGCTCCGCCCATGTGTGCAGGTGGGCCGCGAGACCCCCAGAACATATCACCCCAGGTCGTGAGGGATCAGCATACCAAGTTTAGTACAAATCGGTCCCATAGCTTTTTACATTTTCCCCATTGACTTGAATGGGTGAAATCTGAAGTTATGTTTGTAGCTCCGCCCACGTGTGCAGTTGGGCCGCGAGACCCCCAGAACATATATATCATCCCGGGTAGTGAGGGATCCGCATACCAAATTTCGTTCAAATCGGGCAAGCCGGTTTTGCGTTGGCAGCTGTTTTACATTTTTTCCATTGACATGAATGGGTGAAATCTGATTTTATGTTTGTAGCTCCGCCCACATGTGCAGGTGGGCCGTGAGACCCCCAGAACATATCACCCCAGGTAGTGAGGGATCCGCATACCAAGTTTTGTTCAAATCGGGCAAGCCGGTTTTGCGGAGGCAGTTTTTACATTTTTTCCATTGACATGAATGGGTGAAATCTGATTTTCTGTTTGTAGCTCCGCCCAGGTGTGCAGGTTGGCCGCAATACCCCCAGAACATATCACCCCAGGTAGTGAGGGATCTGCATACCAAGTTTCGTTCAAATCGGGCAAGCCGTTTTTGCGTTGGCAGCTGTTTTACATTTTTTCCATTGACATGAATGGGTGAAATCTGATTTTATGTTTGTAGCTCCGCCCACATGTGCAGGTGGGCCGTGAGACCCCCAGAACATATCACCCCAGGTAGTGAGGGATCTGCATACCAAGTTTCGTTCAAATTGGTCAAGACGTTTTTGAATTACTGTGAGAATGGCAGCTTTTTACATTTTTTCCATTGACTTGAATGGGTGAAATCTGATTTTCTGTTTGTAGCTCCGCCCACGTGTGCAGGTGGGCCGCGAGACCCCCAGAACATATCACCCCAGGTAGTGAGGGATCTGCATACCAAGTTTCGTCCAAATTGGTCACAGTGAGAATGGCAGCTTTTTACATTTTTTCCATTGACATGAATGGGTGAAATCTGATTTTCTGTTTGTAGCTCTGCCCACGTGTGCAGGAGGGCCACGAGACCCCCAGAACATATCACCCCAGGTAGTGAGGGATCTGCATACCAAGTTTCGTTCAAATCGGTCAAGCCGTTTGTGAATTACTGTGAGAATGGCAGCTTTTTACATTTTTTCCATTGACATGAATGGGTGAAATCTGATTTTCTGTTTGTAGCTCCGCCCACATGTGCAGGTGGGCCGCGAGACCCCCAGAACATATCATCCCAGGTAGTGAGGGATCTGCATACCAAGTTTCGTTCAAATCGGTCAAGCCGTTTGTGAATTACTGTGAGAATGGCAGCTTTTTACATTTTTTCCATTGACATGAATGGGTGAAATCAGATTTTCTGTTTGTAGCTCCGCCCACGTGTGCAGGGGGGTCGCGAGACCCCAAGAACATATCACCCCAGGTAGTGAGGGATCTGCATACCAAGTTTCGTTCAAATTGGTCAAGACGTTTTTGAATTACTGTGAGAATGGCAGCTTTTTACATTTTTTCCATTGACATGAATGGGTGAAATCTGATTTTCTTTTTGTTGCTCTGCCCACGTGTGCAGGAGGGCCGCGAGACCCCCAGAACATATCACCCCAGGTAGTGAGGGATCTGTATACCAAGTTTCGTTCAAATGGGTCAAGCCGTTTGTGAATTACTGTGAGAATGGCAGCTTTTTACATTTTTTCCATTGACATGAATGGGTGAAATCTGATTTTCTGTTTGTAGCTCCGCCCATGTGTGCAGGTGGGCCGCGAGACCCCCAGAACATATCACCCCAGGTCGTGAGGGATCAGCATACCAAGTTTAGTTCAAATCGGTCCCATAGCTTTTTACATTTTCCCCATTGACTTGAATGGGTGAAATCTGAAGTTATGTTTGTAGCTCCGCCCACGTGTGCAGTTGGGCCGCGAGACCCCCAGAACATATATATCATCCCGGGTAGTGAGGGATCCGCATACCAAATTTCGTTCAAATCGGGCAAGCCGGTTTTGCGTTGGCAGCTGTTTTACATTTTTTCCATTGACATGAATGGGTGAAATCTGATTTTATGTTTGTAGCTCCGCCCACATGTGCAGGTGGGCCGTGAGACCCCCAGAACATATCACCCCAGGTAGTGAGGGATCCGCATACCAAGTTTCGTTCAAATCGGGCAAGCCGGTTTTGCGGAGGCAGTTTTTACATTTTTTCCATTGACATGAATGGGTGAAATCTGATTTTCTGTTTGTAGCTCCGCCCAGGTGTGCAGGTTGGCCGCGATACCCCCAGAACATATCACCCCAGGTAGTGAGGGATCTGCATACCAAGTTTCGTTCAAATCGGGCAAGCCGTTTTTGCGTTGGCAGCTGTTTTACATTTTTTCCATTGACATGAATGGGTGAAATCTGATTTTATGTTTGTAGCTCCGCCCACATGTGCAGGTGGGCCGTGAGACCCCCAGAACATATCACCCCAGGTAGTGAGGGATCCGCATACCAAGTTTCGTTCAAATCGGGCAAGCCGGTTTTGCGGAGGCAGTTTTTACATTTTTTCCATTGACATGAATGGGTGAAATCTGATTTTCTGTTTGTAGCTCCGCCCAGGTGTGCAGGTTGGCCGCGATACCCCCAGAACATATCACCCCAGGTAGTGAGGGATCTGCATACCAAGTTTCGTTCAAATCGGGCAAGCCGTTTTTGCGTTGGCAGCTGTTTTACATTTTTTCCATTGACATGAATGGGTGAAATCTGATTTTATGTTTGTAGCTCCGCCCACATGTGCAGGTGGGCCGTGAGACCCCCAGAACATATCACCCCAGGTAGTGAGGGATCGGCATACCAAGTTTCGTTCAAATCGGGCAAGCCGTTTTTGCGTTGGCAGCTCTTTACATTTTTTCCATTGACATGAATGGGTGAAATCCGATTATCTGTTTGTAGCTCCGCCCACGTGTGCAGGTGGGCCGCGAGACCCCCAGAACATATCATCCCGGGTAGTGAGGGATCTGCATACCAAGTTTCGTTCAAATCGGTCAAGCCGTTTTTGCGTGATCACGACACATACATACATACATCCGATTTTATATATATAGATAAACATTTTCATTGTGGATATCCTGAAAACTTGACAGGTGGAGCAGTTTCCCTTACTTCCTATGGGGAATGAAGTTGGGGGAATGGAAGATGGAAGAGAGACCCTACATGAGGAGACCTTAGTTAAGAAAATTGCAAATGAGTTAGCAGAAGGCTGAGAAGAAATGGATGAAGAGGGGACATTATTTGTAAGTTGAGAAGCAGCAGAAAACAAAGTCTTACAGGGATTATTAGATTTAGTGAATTGATTAGTGAAATAGGTTTATTGGCCAGTTTAATTTTTAGAGAAATAATGACTACATAATTTTTTTTATAAATGATAAAAGATTCCTTAGTCTGGAGTTTTTGCCACCTGCTCTTGGAACAGTATGTCATGATGAAGAAGTAATAAACCATTATAATACCAATTGTACATCACCTTGAACTTATTTAGGCATAGAGCGACTCACAAATCATAGATTAGATTAGAGATAATTAGGTGAAATTCCAGCAGTTGACTGCATCATCCAAGTTCAGGTTGAAAAAGTTGTCCAGAAAGAAACTGAGCAATGGGGAGTAAGTTGTGGGATCATGAAAGGTGAAATATGGAAAAGGCTGATTGAGTATTGATGACTCTCTAGAAACAGACCAAAGTAAGGGAACAGAAAGCAAAGCTGTAACAAGAGATGATCAGTCCAAGGGAGAGATAGTGCACAAAGGTTTGTGATAGTGAGGGATGTGAGATGTTGGAGTAAGATTAGACCGAGAGTGGAACCTGCAGAGTGAGTGGGAAAATGAACAAGCTGTGACAGGTTCATGCCAGTCAGTAAAGAAAGAACAGCTGAAGAACATGGATTGTAAAAGAGCTTCCCAAGCTGACTGATAGTGGGAAGGGGGAAAGTAACAACAAAGGATGGTTAACAAGAATGGAGCTGAAATCCAAAGAGCTAGCATTTTGGGTAAATGAACTCAGATGAAGACAGTTCAGGTACAGCAAAGGACGATGGGAGGCAGATCACTAAGCCAACTCCCTTTCATGAAACATGAGCAGAGTGGTAGGTAATATGATTAAAAGGAAGACTTTGATAAAGATAAGTTTCTTCACCATCTCTAAGCCATGTCTTGATAAGGCATAAAATATATAAGTGATGAGTGGCAATAAGATTTTGATCAGAGCAGATTTCTTCTAAATTGACTGGCAATTCAGGAGACCAAGATGGAGGGAAGACAATGTGATCTGAGAAATGGATGAGACAGTAGGGGGAGTAGTTAAGGTTGAGAAAATGGATCTGGATTGAGGAAGTGTACCAAAAATGTCAAACCTCTTGTTTCATGGTTAGTTTCCCCAGTGAACTGAAATGGGATAGGTGACTCTCGGAAAGTTTGGGAAGGACCTAATGGAGATAACAATAGAACTGAGAAAAAATAATAGGAGGAATTAAGTAACATTGAATTAAATTATAAAAAGGGTCAAATGTTAGATGTCCCAAGGAGCTCATCCAAGGAGCATGATCTAATCCTTGGGTAAACTCCTTTGGCATGCACCCGTGGCACAAAATGCTATTGGCAGTTTATTTAAGTAGATACGCTCTATTTCCAGGAGCAGTTTACTTCTAGTCACATGACTGGGCTGGCGGATGCAGAGAATCGGGCCATATCAATTGGTGAAACACACTGAAAGTTAGTAAGTCTGCAGAGAAATAACAGTTACGGTAAGGACAGTACTAAGAACACAGGAAGCTAGTATAAGATAGAAAACAAAGAGTAGGTTTACATGGCCAGTTCTCTCAATGGAGAAAGGTAACTAGTGGAGTGCCATATGGTTGTGTATTGGGGCCGAGGCCTTTTAACATATTTATAAATGATCTGGAAATGTGAATGATGAGTAGGGTGCCGATGACATAAATTATTATTAAATTGCATGTGGACTATGAGAAATTCCAGGAGGCCCTTGAGAGGTTGGAAGACTTGGCATCCAAATGGCAGTTGAAATTTAATGTGGAAAAGTGCATGATGCACATTAGGAAGAAGAATCCAAATCATAGCTACACAATGCTAGGGTTCACATTAGAAGTCATGAATGATTTAGATGTTATCATGGACAATACGTTGAGATCTTTGGCTGAAGTGTGGAGTGGTGGTCAAAAATATTTATCTAAATCAGTAGGAAAGAAAAGAATTTTCAAAATAAGGTTTGTTTTATATTTCAAAATAGTCCTCTGATAGCTCCATACACTTCATCCACTTTTTCTGCAGGGATTTTAACCTCTTTGAAAAGAATTCTGTAGGACATTCAAACCAGGACATCACAGCTTCCTTGACGTCTTCATCACTTGAAAACCACAGTTAACGGAGAGATTTCTTCAAAACTAGAAACAGGAAATAATCCGAGGGAGCCAGGTCAGGACTGTAGGGTGGATGGTTCAGCTGCTGAAACCCACATTCTTGGATGACAGCTTGTGAATGTTGTGACATGCGCACCGATGCATTGTCATGAGGAAGCAGCACACCTGCTGTGAGTTTTCCTTGTCTTTTCTCCTTGATGGACTCCCACAAAGCGATCAATGTGTTGACATAACTCTCCATGGTTATGGTTGTCTTGTGCAGCATGAACTCCAGAAGCAAAATCCTTCATCATCCCAGAAGATAGTTGTCAAGACTTTGCCTGCAGATTTTTCTGTCTTGAACTTTTTGGGGGTGGGGGATGACTTATGCTTCAACTACACTGACTCCATTTTGGACTCAGGATCTCTGTGATAGACCCTAGTCTCATCTCCAGTCACCAAACAATGGAAAAAAATTCATGTGGTCTTCACGGAGCATCTCCAAGTTCTCCTGACAGCACTGGAGTCTTGTGGCCATGGCGTCAGTATTCTTGGAACCCATCTTGTACTAATCTTGGACATGCCCAACTTTTCATGAATTATTTCCAAACTTTACCTGCTGAGGCGCCCATTTCTTCAGCTATTCAGGAAACCTTAATTCATCTGTCTGACAAAATTAAATCCTTGACTTTCTTGTGCATTTCTGTGGAAGTTGCTTCCATAGGCTGTCCAGTGTGAGGGTCATCTTCAATGGACTCTCTACCCCACTTAAACTACCTGCTCCAAAATTTACTTTGTAGGATGATGGGGCAGATTCACCATAAACTACAGTCATGCGTTCATGGATCTCCATGGTCTTTTCTCCTTTTGTGAGAAATTTTATCACTGAACAGAGCTCCTAATCTAGTAGTTTCTTACTCGATTCACATGAGGACTCTCCGGACATCCTGTCTCTTGGAATGTTAGATTTGCACAGAGCCATAACTGTGAATAAGTAACTTTGTAACATGTCACAACATGCACAGACTTGTTTCAACATACTTGCTACTTTCTTTCATACTCCAGTGGTTAAATATGTATTAATGATTGGCAGTATATCAAATAACATTAACCATGAAACATGCCAGGAAATATTAGAAAAGAAACAGAGTAAAATGCTTCTGTTTCACAATGTCTCCGTATTGTTGCATAGGGAAAGCCATATCTTGAGTGTTGTGTGCAGTTCTGGTTGCTGCATTAAAAAAAAAAAAAAAGACAGAATTGGAAATGTCACAAAGAAGGGTGATCAAAATGACTGAGGGTTTGGAGAAAAGACGGCTTAGGGGGAGATATGACAGAGGGGTGAAAAGGGTAAATATGAATTGTTTTCACCTTCAAAAAGTACAAAAACTAAGGGCTCCTTTTACTAAGCTGCGGTAACGTTTTTAGCACTACACGGAAAAACTAAAGCCAGCTCAATGGAGGCATTAGCGTCTAGCGTGTGCGGCATTGCAGTGCGCACTAAGCGTGTGCTAGAACCACTAGCGCAGCTTGGTAAAAGGAGCCCTAAGAGACACTCCATGATCAGCAGGTTAGAGGTGATATTTTGTGGCATTTTAACCACTGAATATCTCTCTGACTGTCCTGGCAGTCTGTGGGTGGGGTCAGGGCAGACCGGGAAGACGTCAGTTTCAGCAAATGAAGTTACACAGTAGCACTTGAAAACAAATAGGAGAAAAAATGGTTTCATTCTACTCGTAGTAAACTCTGGGACTTGTTGCAAGAGAAGGTGACAAGAGCAGCCAATGTTTTGGAGAAATTCCTGGAAGAAAAAGTCCATAAATTGTTATTAATTTAAATCAAGAAAAGCCACAGGAGTCGATAGAGTAGAATCTTGCTACTTTTGGGGTCTCTGCCAGATTAGTCATTGCAGGGCTTTGATCTGACCCAATAAGGGAAGTATTATGCGGGTGCTGGTTAATATCGTACAATACAAAGGAAAATACACAACCCCACGGGCACACTATGAGAACATAGAAAGAAGTGAGGAAGGGACACTGGTCAGACCATTGTGTGGACAGATACGTTTATTTAAAATTCTACATTTCAGTTAAAAGAAATATACACATGAATAAAACAAAACATGGCAGGCATGTAAAGTCCCTTGTAATAAAACATATACTGGACCCCAACACGGTCTGTGTTTCAGCCACAGAGGTCTTCCTCAGGGGTTGCAATTTTGTCACAGCATCTTTCCACGATCACGTTTGTTTATCCACATTGTGTCAGGCGGGAGGAACCATGTAAGCAATGTCATTTGTGCTTGACTTTATGTCAGTTGGCGCCATCTACTGGGCTACTTTTTACAACCCCTGAGGAAGGCGTCTGTGGCCGAAACACGGACCGTGTTGGGGTCCAGTATATGTTTTATGCCTGCCACATCTTGTTTTATTCATGTGTATATTTGTTTTAACTGAAATGTAATATTTTAAATGTTCACGCCGTGGTCTGGCCAGTGTCCCTTCCCCACTTCTTTCTTTGTTCTAATATTATGCAGGTAACATATATCTAACCAGGCAAAGACCTGTCTGCTTTTTGTAAGTCCACACCAGCACTGAATATTGCTGAAACTAACGTCTTCCCGGTCTGCCCTGACCCCACCCACAGACTGCCAGGACAGTCAGAGAGATATTCAGTGGTTAAAATGCCACAAAATATCACCTCTAACCTGCTGATCAGTTTTAAGCAGTCAAGAGCCTCTGTTGCTCACTTAAAGCACTTAAACACCAGGAGTTTCAAGGCAATTTAACTGTAGCAGAGACAGAAAGGCTGACAGCGGGAAGGGAGCTGTCCTGGGTGCTGAAATTTTCCTGCCTGTGATTCAGTCTGAAAGCACAATTTGTGAAAAGGAGAAGTACAGTGTTGAGGACCTGATTTGTTTATTAAGGTTAGATATGTGAATGCATGTGTAAATTTAATTTCAGAGCAACCTGTGGCAATTAACTTGCTCTTAATCTGAATGTGGGTTGAGGGTGACTGAAGAAGAAACTGGAAAATAAGACAATTGGAAATGCAGTTAATGCAAATGCTGAAAAATGTCACAAAAAGAAACAGTAGCGGGAGAATTCTGACTAAGCTTTTTGCATATTTTTATCTTGCGGTCAGTTTTGAGCTGTGAATGTTTCTGATGAGGAGACATTATTGGTCAAAAATAAAATAGACACATTTAAGTATGTTTGAAATATAAAAGGAACTGAGGTTTGGTTAATAAAACCACACTGTTATTTAAACAATACCAAAACTTTCAGACGTTCTGATTACCATTACCCCATATCATAATAGCATCAAAAGGAGAGTGCATGTGTGCAAATATTTCTAAGAGGGACTAAAGGGATATATATATGTATGTGTGTGTGCATGTGTTTGCTTGCACGTGTAGGGTGTGCATGTGTTTGAATGTGCAAATTAGAAGAATTAGTTGCAGCCTAATTCTTGTTCTACAAAGAAGAGCAATTTATGATGGGGCTGGGAAGCTCCAATTGGGTCTCACAATCTGTAAAGCTAGAAAACATTCCAAAAGTAGGTTCAGATGACACAGGGGTAGGTAATTCTTAGAAATGTTTGGAATGGGAGGCTCAGTTAGTGACACAAGCCTTTTTCTTTCTTTGCTAGTGCTAAGTACACAAAGCCTTCTAGGTAGAGACCAAGTTGAGAAATAGTATAGAAACTGGAACTGAGATGTCTAAGTGGGACAGTCACAGTTCCAGCAGTATTTTAGAATGAATCTGCAGGAATGAACATCTACGTGGTGCCAAGTTCAGCACAAGCATCTATTTAACAACTATAAACATGGGAAAAAACAACAGAGGAAACTCAACAATTACATGTACAGTCAAACCTCGGTTTACGAGTGTTTTGCAAGACAAGCAAAACACTCCAGCAAGCTTTAACTCACAAGACAAGCGCCGTCCTGACAAACGAGCATGTACGCATGTGTCACGGGTAAGCACGCACATCAATGAAGCGCTCATCGACATTGTGTGTGTATATACATAACGCACATATACGTGATCATTTAGCGGGATGGCGCTCAGTTATGTGGGCTTGGGGGGTTCCAATGAAAAAAAAAGTTTCAGTTAGAATTTTCCAGCCCATGTTCTGTAATTTTCCTATGGCTTCATTCGGATGTGCAGCGTCGGCTGGAGACGCTTTATGGTTCCTGACGAAAAACGTACCAGGCTCTAATGAGGTGCTATTGACTGGGTATGCTGAATTTTAGGGCTGTGCTTTCAAGCATCAGCACCCAGGCATCATACAGGCAGGTACTCACCCCTAGGCCACCCCTCACTACTTCCTCCCAGCTCCTTATAGCACCCCTTTTGGGTTGTGGAAGGAATCATCTGAGTTGCCATTATTTTCTGTGGGGAAATTTGCTTTGATGTACGAGTGCTTTGGATTACGAGCATGCTTCTGGAATGAATGATGCTCATAAACCAAGGTACAACTGCATCTGCAAAATCGTATTTAAATGTCACACTTACACATATATTTGCCACATTTATACAAGTTACACACAGCAACACAATACCTTCAGCGAGAATAGTGAGAGCTGAGCCTGATGCTGGACAGACTTGTATGGTCTATGTCCCGTACATAGCAAGAGACCGAGAAGAGTTGTCAAATCCATCATAAGGGAACAGAGTCGTTTGAGCCATTGCGACATATTCATCAATAAAGTGACTTTTTGAACAATACACCCTTGGCTGATCTCTTGACATCCTGCCTTCACAACTTCCTCGCTTTGTGTGTTTTTGTCTCGTCATTAAAGCCTGTCCTTGGCTTCCGATTCAGTGGAACAGAATCAATGCCAAACAGACTTGTATAGTCTGTGCCCCACATGTGGTGAGAGAACAAGAAGAGTGGTGAACTCCATCATGAGGGAACAGAACGGATGCCAGACAGACTTGTGTGGTCTGTGTCTTGTATGTGACGAGGTTTAGCTGAAGGTTCAACAATTCCATTGTGTTCATCATTTTATTGTTACATACTGAGAGTTGGGGAAATGTACAGCTTTGGAGAGAGGGGAAGGCATCATGACTGATACATTCCATACTGTCAGCGATACACCACATATTATCCCCATCATGGTTGGCATGGTGGTGACTTCACAACCAGCATGGGTGACCCAAGAGGGCTTACCTAGAGTGGTGGGTGAGATTCTGGTCACCTTGTTTGACAGACTGGATGGATCATGAATGTCTTTTTTTCTGCCATCATTTACTTTGTTGATATTTTACAACTTACACATGCATGTGCTACACTTACCTTGTGAGGGCTAGATTCACTAATTTGCGACCCCTTTCGACCCGATTTACTAACCTTCCTCCTGATCTAATCCGCACCCGGTCCGATCCACACATGCAAGTGAGGGGAAATGGCATGCAAAGTAGGAAGGCAGCGATTCACTAAACTCAAGAAGGAACACCGATTGGGCTGGCAGACCAGTTGCTCACGTCCTTGCCGACTGTTCTGTTCTCTGCCACCATGAAATCTCAGTGCCCTGCAGCTCTAAAACCATCAAACATCTCCCTTGTGCAAAAAGCTCTCTGCCGCCCTGCCTCTCTGCCGCCCTGCGAGCCCGTGTTTTTAACCCGCAGTTTTAACCCGTGGGTTAAAAGCGGGGCTGCACTACAGCGTGTTGTGTTCACAAATAAGCAAGATTTCAAAGCTGAGCGTAGAGCTATTAAGCAATGTTTTACTCATTTTTTCCAATTAAAGCCCCCCTCCCTTCCTTCCTTAGTTTCAAGTTTTTTTTTTTTAGTTTCAAGTTTAATTTTATTTGATGTATCGCTTATTACAAACTAAGCGATTAACAAAGTATAACAATCATCGTTAAATTATATAATATTGAACTCTAAAGGGGTAAAATGACAGTATTATAATATTTCTTAAACTAAAGGGAATTTGACACACAAAACAATATTGACAGACTATGACACATATGGAATGAACATAAGGATTTAAAGTTACAAAAATATTTTCCCTAAAAAGGGAGAAAGAGAGGTCTGAAATGGGAGGGAAAAAACAATGGGGAGGGATTGAAGGTTCTCTGATAGAAATTGGCAATGAAGGGAGTTTAGAGATCAAAAGAAATTTTAAAAAGAAATGTTTTTAAATTAGTTTTGAATTGGTTTAAATTCTTATTTTTCCTGATATATAAAGGAAGAGAATTCCAAGTAAGAGGAGCCACTACAGAGAAAATATCGTGGCGTTTTGTCCCTACTATTTTTAGAGAGGGAACCATTAATAATTCTTGGGATTCGGAACGTAAAGAGCGATTTGAAGAATGGGGTATTAATAAACGATCTATGAATTGTGGTTCATTAGTATTTAGTGTTTTGAAAATCAGTAGAGCTATTTTATAAGTTATTCGGTTATTTATGGGCAGCCAATGTGATTTGATTAGCAGAGGTGTTACGTGGTCATATTTTTTACAATTGTGAATTATTTTGATTGCTATGTTCTGTATGATTTGTAAACGTTTTTTTTCTTTTTGAGTAATATTTTGTAGCAGAGAGTTACAGTAATCTAGTTTTGTTATAACAAGAGAGTGCATTAAAATATTTAAGGATTGTGGTTCTAAATATTTTGTCATTGAACGGATTAAACGAAGACGATAAAGACAGCATTTAATAATGTTGTTGACATGTTCTTGATAAGTAAACTTGTCATCTATGATTACACCTAAAATTTTGAGTGAAGTGACTGTTTCAATTATTAAATCATCTATCATGAAAGGAGAAGATAATTGTATTCCCTGTTTTGAAGGAAAAAGGAGGACCTTTGTTTTTGGTATGTTAAGCGCGAGTTTGTTGTGGGTGAGCCATTCTTTAATTTTGACTAATTTTTGGTTGACTTGAGCTATTTCAATAGGGTTTTCTAGGTTGCATGGATGTAATAATTGTATGTCGTCCGCATAAGCATATGCGGAGAAGCCTATAGACTGGCTAAGACTAAGTAAAGGTGAGAGAAAGATATTGAAGAGTAAGGGGGAAAGAATTGAACCCTGAGGAATTCCGAAAATAGGTGAGTATGGAGTAGATTTGGTTTCATTGAATTGGACACTGGAAGACCGTTCTGATAAGAAAGAATTGAACCATTGTAGGGCTATGTCATTGATACCAATTGATTGAAGTCTGTCTAGTAAAAGAGAGTGGTCAATGGTGTCAAATGCAGCGGAAAGATCAAGAGAAAACAAGATGACGGATTTGTGGTGATCTAGGTTATGTATAATGTTGGTAGTGAGACCTATTAATGAGTATTCTGTGCTATGATTTTTCCTAAAACCAGTTTGGTTGGGGTGTAGAACATTTGTGGATTCGACAAATTCTGATATTTGATTAAAAATTACCTTTTCTGTGATTTTTGCTAGGAAAGGAATATTTGCGATAGGCCGGTAATTCAGAGGATCTTCTGTACTTATTTTATGGTCTTTTATTATGGGAATTATAGTCGATGTTTTCCATGATTTGGGTACAATACCGGAGCTGAGGCTTTTTTTTACAAAGGACAGTATGTGTGGTCCAAAACAGGAGAAGAATTTCTTTAAAATGACAGGAGGCATGATCTCAGAGGGAGAACTTTTTAAGTTTAAATTTTGTAATATTAATTTAATTTGTGATAGGGAAGGAATGTTGAAGTTAGAGCATTTTGCGCAAGGAAGTTTATAGTCATTAGAAGTTTGGTTTGTAGGGGACTTATTATCTCTGATAGTAGCAAATTTCTTTCGTATATTTTCGATTTTAGTGCAAAAAGAGTCTGCTAAGTTTTGAGCTGAGAGTGTTGAGGAACGAGCTTGTTTGTGTGTATTTAAATTGAAAGATTTTACAATAGAGAATAGAATTGATGGATTTTTTGCCGTTTTGATTTTTTTGCTGTAGTAGGTTCTTTTTGCATCATTGATTTTATCTTTATAGAATAGGGATTGCTCTTTGAATAATGCCAAATTTTCCATTGATTTATTTTTACGCCATTTTCTCTCACAGGATCTAAGTTGTCTTTTGATCAGTGAAAGTTCTGGAGAGAACCTTGGGTTATGAGCTTTACGGTTATAAATAGTTTTATTGATCCAGGGGATCTCTTTGTCTAATAGAAGTTGCATTGAGAGTTTCCAAGTAGAAAGTTGATCTTCTAAGGAGTCTGACTCTGATATTGGGGGTCTAGAACTCAAGAAAGAGGAAATAGTTGAATGATCAAGTTTGTTGAAATCACGATAAACTATTTTTTTAGGTGGAGGAACAGATTCATTTTTCTTTATAGATAGTAAGTTAAATGAGATGATGTGATGGTCTGACCAGGGAACTGGTGTATTTTGAATTTTGGAAAATGAAAAGAGGTCGATATTGGGAGTAAAGATCATATCTAGCGTATGCCCTGCCTGATGGGTTGAATCGCGAATAAGGGGTAAGTAATTGAGCATTTTAGTGTAATCTAGTAGTTCTTTGGCTAAAGAGTTGGTACTATCGTCGAAATGAAAGTTGAAATCTCCTAAAATCAGTGGATGTTCAGTAGATGAACTAAAGTCGAAAATTAAATTTTGTAGGAGAGAAAGAGTATTCGAGATAACTGGTGGAGGTATATAGAGAAGTAAAAAATCTATTTTTGGAATGGTATTAATTTGGAATTGAAGAAATTCGATTGTCGTATTATTGTTTGAATGATCTGTAAACTTTATAGTATCGTTTAGGTAAATAATGGCTAAGCCACCTCCTTTACGTTTTTTACGATGGTTATATAGAAATGAATAATGTGGGGGGCAGCAATAAGACAGGTAGGCTTCTTCGCCATCTGTTAGCCATGTTTCTATTAAACATATAATGTGAAATCCTTCTGCGGTGATTCCTTGCATGGAGAGCATGCGCAGACCATCTACAGGCAAAGAAGATGGTCTGCGCATGCATCAGGATTGCTCTGCAGTGATCTGTGTGGTCAGTGTGGGGCGTGCCTTTGATCGTCGCAATTTGCATGAGGACGCATTGTGGATCAGTCGCCCAGGAAGACTCGGCCACGGATCGCACATGGATCGCCCAAAAAAAGGAGGTTAGTGAATCTAGCCCATAGTTCCTAACTTACACATGTATGTGCCAGTCGTTTTGCAAATTTACATATGTGAATGCTGCAATAATTATATATTTAATCTAAGCTAAAATACACAGTTGAGGGATTGCAAAGGATACCTCCCTTAATGATTTCTGTACAGGTCTGGCTGAATCAAATGAATGTTAAAATAATGTTCATCGAATATAGCAGCTGTAAATCTCAATGAAATATTTATATATTTAGAAGACTTACTATTCTGCCTAAAAACTAAGCAGATTACAACCATACATACATAAAATATTAAATACACATAGTAACATTAAAAGCAGAAACAAAATTTAAAATCATATTTTGCTGCTTGCCTCCCATTTCCTGCTATACAAATCTGATTATATGTTTAAAAAAACACATCCACATAAAGGGTTGTTTTCAGCAGCTTCCCTTTGTGGAATGGGAAATACACATGTGGATTATGGTTCTACAATATATAGAACCACCAAAATAAACCAAAATGACACTGGAGATAATTTATTTTCTCTTTTTTTCTCTATTTATAGACGGGAGCAGGCCTCAGAATATTGAGTATTAAATTTTCACCCATTCAGGACTGAGACTAGCAAGCAATGGTTCTGGCTATGAAGTTGAAAAGTTTACAGCACATTTGCACTTTATGAAATGGCACCTTTAAGCACTAGTACACTTTTGCACTAGTGCACTTTCTGTCGGTCCAGAGTCTCTGAAATGAACTGTGAGGTTTTAATAGTCTTTATTATGAATGAATTACACAGTCCTTTTAGTATCAAACAGCATTAAATAGTATTAAATAGCAATTTTAATGAAAATTATTGAAGAAATAAAATTTATACTTAATGTTAGAAACAGTGGCGTACTTAGCATATGTGACACCCGGGGCCCATCATTTTTTGGCACCCTCCCCCCATCTGTACGAAAAACATGATTTTTAGTAACAAGCCACACGTCACACATGAGTACCTAGGAAAAGGCAGCATCTTACATATTGCAGTGAGAAGTGCATCAATACATCCATTGTAAAACTAAACAAGCCAGACTAGTACAGATCAATCCTGCAGTCAATCCTAACAAAAAACCATGTCTTTCAAACACACAGAACACAGAAAACACCTTCGCCTAGTATGGAATATGTCATCACAAACTAACCCCTCCCTCTTTTACAAAACTATAGTGTGGATTTTAGCTACGGAGGTAACAGCTCTGACGCTCATAGAATTCTGAGCGTCAGGGCTGCTACCACCACGGCTGGCGCTAAGAAATGCTCCACAGTTTTGTAAAAGGGGGAATAAAATAGAAATACATAGACAAAGGTTAAATTGAACCAGTAACAAGCTGGACTCTGCATACAATGCAACACCACAGAAACAGTGACACATGTCTCCTAAAGCAACAAATAAATAGAAAATTTTTGTTCTACCTTTGTCTTCTCTGGTTTCTGCTTTCCTCATCTTCTTGTTAGTCTCTTCCTTCCATCCACTGTCTGCCATCTCTCTGCCCCTATATGGCATCTTCTCTCCTTCTATGCCCTTTCCAGAAACTGCATGCCTCCCCCTTCCATCTCTCCTTTCACCCCCATTGGTCTGGCATCTCTCTCCTCTCCTTCCCTCTCCCACACCTCTCTTCTGCAATCCCTTTCTTCCCTCATTTTCCTTTTCAATTTATTTTCTGCATCCATCTAGATTACGTTCTTACTACCCTCTCATCAATTTCCTTTTTTACTGTCTATCTACAGCTCACCACCTCTTTCCCTCACCCCCTCCAATATTTCCCTAACTCAATCCTTTTCCCCCCATCATGTGCCCTCCTTTTATTTATCCCCTCCTTCCATCATGTGCCCTCTTTCTCTACCCCTTCCATCTAGTACCTTCTCTCTCTGTCCACTTCCATCGTCTGCTCCCCTCTTTCTCTCCTCCCATTTCCTTCCTGCATTTGCTCCCTTATCTCTCCCATCTGCACTTCCATCCAGCATAGGCTCCCCCTCTACCCGCCACACTACCATCCAATGTCTGCCCTTTCTCTCTCCATCCACCCTTCTTCAATCAGCATCTGCCCCCTTTCTTTCCCTCCGATCCAATTCCATCCAGTATCCTTCCCCCTTATGTCTCTCTCCCCTTTCCCTGTACATCAATTCCATCAGCACTACCCTTCCATACCACCCTGCCCCCTTTCTCTCCCTGCACCCTCTTTCATTCCAGCAGTCCTGCTCCTTTCTCGCGATGACTGTAGCTGCCGGCTGCCGGTCCACCCCACTCCGACGTACTAGCTCTGGAGCAGAGTCGGCAGCCACGTGCAGGAAGGTCCCACGATGACTCCAGGCTTTGCTCCAGAAGAAGTAAGAAACGTTGCAGGGAGTTGCGGCAAGGACCCGCGATGACTGCGTCTGCCAGGTCTACCCCCTCCTACATAACTTACTTCTTCCGGATCAAAGCCGGCAAACGAGTCATCAGGGGACCTTCCTGCACCTCAGCGCAGCTGCTGACTCTGCTCTAGAGCAGTGTTTTTCAACCTTTTTACACCTGTGGACCGGCAGAAATAAAAGAATTATTTTGTGGACCACCAAACTATTAAGACTGAAATTTAAAAAACACATTTCCGCCCCGTCTCCGCAAGCTCAGTCCCCACAAACCATCTGATCCCATCCGCACAAGTCTCAGTTATGATTTTATATTGAACATATTTTATTAAAGTATAAAAAGAAACAATATTCTGTACAATTGTCATTTTATAAATATAAATATACAGAGCAAGGACCAACAAAACCCCTGTCTCCCCTCCCCTTCACATATATCCCCTCTACTATCAAGAAAACTGAACAAGCCAAATTATTATAGAATGCTACACAGAAATATCATAATAACAGAATATTGCCGTCACACATGACAGGAATAGTGTTAGGGGAGTGCAACTAGGGCAACTGCCCCCTGGTCCGAGAGAGCCCTAAGCCAGCTAGAAGCTAAGGAAGCAATGCCTGGGCTTTGCAGTCCCCAGTTATGGCTCTAGCAGGATATATATTTCAAATCTGATATATTCTAATGACAAAATAGAAATAAAATGATTTTTTTCTACCTTTTTGTTGTCTCTGGTTTCTGCTTTTATCTTCTTTTCACTATTTTCCTTCCAGCGTCTGCCCTGTCTCTTCAGTCCAACATCTGCCCATTCCATCCACTGTCTGCCCCTTCCAGAAACTGTCTCCCCCTGCCATCTCTCCTCTAGACCCCCCTTTGGTCTGGCATCTATCATCTTCCCTCTGTTCCCTCATGTTCTGTCATCTTTCTCCTTTCATCTCTCTTTCCCTCCCCCCTGTGGTTTTTGGCATCTCTCTCTTCTCATTTCCTCTGCTCAGATCTGATATCTCTGTCTCCTTCCCCGTTCTCTGGTATCTCTCTCTCTCTTTCTCCTCCCTCTCTTCCCTTCTCTGGTCTTCCTTCTTTATATTCTGCCTCTGTCTAAATTAAATTCTTTCTTACTATGCAGTCCTCAGTTTCCTTTTTTTCACTATGTCTACCCACAGCATGCCACCCCTTTCCTTCACCCCTCTACTATCTCACTAACTCTATCTTCTTCCCTCATCCAGCATATGTCCTTTTTCTTTATCCCTCCTTTCATCCAGTATGTGTTCTCTTTCTCCACTTCCATTCAGCATTTGCTCTCCTCTCTCCCCACTTCCATCATCTTCCCCTTCTCCCCACTTCCATCATCTGCCCCTTCTCTCTCTTTCTCCCCCACTTCCATCATCTGTCCCTTCTCTCTCTTTCCCCTCACTTCCATCATCTGCCCTCTTCTTTCTCCTTACTTCTATCATCTGCCCCTTCTCTCCACTTCCATCATCTGCCCTCTTCTCTCTCCCCACTTCCATCATCTTCCCCTTCTCCCCACTTCCATCATCTGCCCTCTTCTCTCTCCCCACTTCCATCATTTTCCCCTTCTTCCCACTTCCGTCATCTGCCCCTTCTCTCTCTTTCTCCCCCACTTCCATCATCTGTCCCTTCTCTCTCTTTCCCCCCACTTCTATCATCTGCCCTCTTCTTTCTCCTTACTTCTATCATCTGCCCCTTCTCTCCACTTCCATCATCTGCCCTCTTCTCTCTCCCCACTTCCATCATAGAAACATAGAAACATAGAAAAAGCGGCAGAAAAGGGCTATTGCCCACCAAGTCTGCCCATTCCAAGTATCCCCCCCCTGAGTTTACTCCCTTAAAGATCCCACGTGAGTATCCCATTTTTTCTTAAAATCTGTTACGCTACTGGCCTTTATCACCTGGGGTGGGAGTCTGTTCCAATGGTCCACCACTCTCTCGGTGAAGAAGTACTTCCTGGGATCGCCATGAAACTTCCCTCCCCTGATTTTCAGCGGATGCCCTCTGGTGGTTGAGGGTCCCATGAGCCAGAAGATATCATCTTCTGACTCGATGCGTCCCGTGATGTACTTATACGTTTCAATCATATCTCCCCGTTCTCTTCTTTCCTCAAGTGAGTACAGCCGCAACTTCTTTAGTCTTTCTTCATACGTGAGATCCTTGAGCCCCATGACCATCCTCTGCCCCCTTCTCTCAATCTCTCCATCCACCAAAGGCCCATCTTTCTCCCTTCCTCACCTTTCCGATTTTGGCAACAAGATCGGCAATGCCCCACCCCCACCCCCACGATGACACTTAAGATCGGCAATGGGCCTCCTTCTACCCCCGGCATCAACAGAACTTCAGATCGGCAACACGGTGCTCAGTCAAAAGCAGAAACAGGAAGCTGAGTCAGAGGGAAGCTTTTGACGTGATCACTAGAGAATGACACGGGGAAAAAATCTGTCCCCGTCACTGCACCGTCCCCTTCACCGCTCTGTCACCGCCATTCCCTACACCGCCCCGTCACCGTCCCCGCAGCATCCATACAAGCCTCAGTACTGCAATATTTAGCTTATTCCTTCCTTATAAATCAAAGTTCTGGTTGCTGAAATGGAGAAAGATGTTCATCTGGCAGGGTTTTGTTTATAAATTTTTATCAACACAACTAATATACTACTTTATCCTGAATCAAAAAAAAAAAAAAGAAATAGAATTTTTTTTCTACCTTTGTTATCTGGTTTCTGCTTTCCTCATCTTCTCATTCAATTCCTTCCATCCACTGTCTCTCTTCTCTTTGTGTCTTCCATTTGCTCTGTTACTGTGCCTCTCCCTTTCTCTCCCCTTCCAAATTGGTCTGGCACCCATCTTCTTCCCTCCTCTCCCCCCCTTAGTCTGGCATCTCTGTCTTCTTCCCTTCCAGCATCTTCTCCCCACTCTCTGTTCCCCATTTCTCTTCAGCGTCTTCTCCCCACTCTGTCATCACCATTTCCCTTCAGCGTCTTCTCCCCCTCTGTCTTCCCCATGTGCTTTCAGCATCCTTCTCCCCCTCTGTCTTCCCCATGTGCTTTCAGCGTCCTTCTACCCCCCTCTGTCTTCCCCATGTGCTTTCAGCGTCCTTCTCCCCCCTCTGTCTTCCCCATGTGCTTTCAGCGTCCTTCTCCCCCCCTATGTCTGCCTTAAACACGTAGTTTGGGCTCTTGTGAGACAGTTTGGTTTTCTATAATGGAATCCCATTGTAAGCGGATCCATTTAACTGGTTTTGTGTTTTTTTCTATTGTAGCTGCTATTTATCTATTTTTCATACTTTGGCTCTTCCTAAATTGTGGGACTGGAGCTTATTTTTTCATAATTTGTTTTCACTTTGTATTAAGTTTGTTTTTCACACTTTTATTTTTTGCTCATGGCTGTTCTCAATCTCCTCAGCCCTGTATTTTAAAAGTCATTCATTTGCTCTCACGAACTCTGTTTTCCAGGGTCTACTATACCTACCACTGTCACAAAGCCACAACACTGTTTGTTCTAAATAACTACAGGAACAGGCTACAAACCATCTCAGTTCTTATCTCTATCTCCAGAGGAGGCCAAGAAAAAACTACCAGACACAAAAGTGTAGTTGAAACATTCAAGGTCTTAGGAGCGTTTCTGTCATCCTACAACTGGTAGGACAGCATCCAGAAAGACTCGCCCAAAAATAAGTAACTGGCCATTTTATTGGGATAATGACATCATCAATTAATTCATTATTAAACATACGTAGTTGCTATATCTACACCCCATGATGGAATTGCTTCATTAAGCTCCAATGATAGCTTGCATACTCCAGCAGGAAAAGTCCATAGTCTGTTATTAAGAAAGGCACGGGGAAGCCACTGCTTGCCCTGTATGGGTTTTGGCCAGGTACTAGTGACCTGGATTGGCCCCCATGAGGATGGGCTACTGGGCTTAATGGACCATTGCTCTGACCCAGTAAGGCTATTCTTAGGTTCTTATGCCTGGCTTGTTGCCTACACTCCGTTGCATGAGATAATATCTGTTATTTTTCTGAACATTGACTTAGACAGCAGTGTTTTGTTTTGGTTTTTTTCTTTCTGAATAGTCAGTGTGCGGGGGGGGGGGGGGGAGGGCTTCTACTGTAACATTTAAAATGAGAATAGTGAGCAATTAAGGTCTGTTCTTCCTGTCAAAACATCTTTTTATCACTTGCCATTATTTGCCTTGGACATAAATGTGAAATTCAATTAAAACCTGCAATTAAGGAGAAACTGGATGGGATGGGGGTGAGGGGGTGACTTCATTTATCTGTCTGTAATTACTTGGAGACCTTCCCCCTCTCCTCCTGCAAAAACACGAGAGTAAAGGCACAGCACTGGCATTGGATGCTAGAATATGAAGCTTCTCTCCTTCTCTCAACCACTCCTGGCTCTGATTCTCAGCCGATCCTTGATTCTTGGAAGCTGTGAGCAGGCCCCACTGAAGGTCACATCACCTATTTGTAAAGCCTCCCAGAACCAGAAATGGGGCGGGTCATTCTTTCTTTAATTGCATTTTCTATAGTACAGCTCTTTGCAACTGTACTCCTTATTATCCTGGAAGTCATCAACGTTTACAACAAGAGAAGCCAAATTAACGTAATAGAACGAATAGGCAGTTGAACAACTGGCAATGACTGCAGTATACCTCCCCCATTTCTCATGAAGGTCCATGTCCTATTACTCGAGCAAATCCTCTAAACCAGTGCTATTCAACCCAGTCCTCAGAGACCACCTGGCCAGTCATGTTTTCAGGATATCCACAATGAATATGGATGACAGAGACTTTGAAAACCCGACTGGCCAGGTGAATCTGAGGACTGGGTTGAATGGCACTGCTCTAGACCACATATGTGTTGACAATCAGTAAACAAAGTTGGAATGATACTTTGTCCATCGTGCATGAAATTCCAACCAAGTCAAACTTCCAAATCAGTGTCTTGCAAACTTATGGAAGGGCATCCAGAAATGTGCAGATGTCAATGTAATTACATTACACGCATGCATGACCTCATTGTGTCAACATCTCCGTATGCACAAAGGCCCTCCAGATGGGGCCCTGAACAGTCAGTGGGGGGGAGGGGGGAGGTTACAACAATAAGAGTGGCGCCGGCAAGGAGGAGAGGTGCCAACGCCAGCTGACTGCCTTCAGATTGTGCCTCTCGCCGTGAGAGGCACATCCTTTAGGCAGTTAGTCGGTGCCTCTCCTCCTCGCCGGTGTCTCGTAGTACACCTGGAATCTGCTACTGCACACAGTTTGCGATACACTGTTCTAAATCATTTAATAAGGCTGATTGAACCCTCAATGTCAAGGTAGTCAAGTAAGGATCCCAAATGTTAAGAAATCAGTTGGTTTGTTTTAAATTTCTGACCCCTCCGTGCAAGTCATTTTTTTCCATTCTCAATAACTCATGCATCTGATTACACCATTGCACCAAGGTGGGTGGATCAGAACTATCCATCGTAAGAAAAGCATAGATATCTGTGTGGCTTTGAGAATATCTTCCCTAGAATCCAGAAGATAGGCACGTGGTACTTTTTGGAGAGAGAGAGTCTAAAATGGGAAACTTTAATCAGTATTTTGTAGATAAGGTTGATACTATCCAGAGATTTTTAGACTTGTGTCCTCTGGGAGAGGAAGATTTTCAGAAAATGTTTGGGAAACATTTTGGTAAAACTAGAGGGCATAAATTGAGGTTATGCGGCGGCAGACTTTAGAGCAATGTTAGGAAATTCTTTTTCACGGAGAGGGTAGTGGATGCCTAGAATGCTCTCCTGAGGGAGGTGGTGGAGAGGAAAAGAGTGACAGGATCCAAAAAAAGCATGGGACAAATAGGGAGGATCTCTAATTAGAAAGTGAAGGGTCTAAATTGAAGAACTAGGACTGGAACTGAGCAGACTTGCATGACTGTATGGTTGGGATGGGCTACAATATTTTGGGATGATTTGGAAAGGCTGGAGTGAGCTTGGACAGCAGCTCCAGTGGTTGGAACTTAATGATAGTGCCTGGCAGACTTCTATAGCAGAAATATTTTTATTTAAAAAGACTGGATGGACCATACGGATCTTTATCTGCTGCCTTTTAGTATGTTACTATGTTTACCCTAATATCTTGGGAGGAAGGACAATCTCAGCTTAGCCAGCTGAAGGCTGATTTTTATTCACTACTAGACCCTTCTCATTATGGGTTGGTAAAACAACTTTGATAATGAGATAGTGATTTACTTTAAATATGACATAGAAGTCAATGAGTGGTCAATGAGTGCCAAAAAGAAACACTTGGTAGCACAACCTACATTTCATAACAAGAGGTTAGATAGATCCTGCTGTAGTAATTACAGGACTTTAGCAAACCAATCTGTTTGGATACTTTGTTAAATCAGACAGTTAATGGCCAAATTTCTTCATTCTTGGAGGATTACTTTAAATTGGATAAGGGCCAGTCAGGGTTCTGGATGTGGCACAACACAGAGCTTGTGCTGATTCAATGACAAACACAGTTTGGGGGCAGAAAGAAGAAGATTTTGTGATGTCCATGTTCCTTGATCTTACTCCTGCCTTCAACCTGGTAGACCATCCACAGTGAAGGATTTTGTATGAAGGGGGTAGTGTTGGATTGGAGGTCCTTTTATCTGGAAAACAGTCCTTTGTGGTGAAAGTGAATTCAGAAGTGTCAGATCTAAGGGGTCAGTAGGGTTGCCTCAAGTTTACTTCCATTTTCCATATTTTTAAATGTTTATCTTCAGTCTTTAGGTGATTTTATTTGTAAGCTTGGCATTGAGGGGCATATCAATGCAGACATGTGACGTTGAAGAATTCTTTTTAAGATAAGGCAATTTGAAATGTTTATTTTTGAAGGAAGTATCACAATGGCTGTAATCATAAGAACAAAAGAATAGCCTTACTGGGTCAGACCAATGGTCCATCAAGCCCAGTAGCCCATGGTGGCCAATCCAGGTCCCTAATGCCTGGCCAAAACCCAAGGAGTAGCAACATTTCATACAGAATCTCAAAGAATAGCAAGATTCCAGAATCCCAGAGAGTAACAAGATTCTAGAATCTCAAAGAGTGGCAACATTCCATGCTACCGATCCAGGGCAAGCAGTGAGGTCATGAAGGTGAAAGTGATGGACTTTGATACATGTGACTTCCCTTTGGAGCTGGATTGGGTAGTTTGCCAGCCAAATGAAAACCAAAATTTACAGGTAGTATTAACTTGTATATTTAATTTAAGAACATAAGAATTGCCACTGCTAAGTCAGACCAGTGGTCCATCATGCCCAGCAGTCCGCTCACGCGGCGGCCCTCTGGTCTAAGAGCAGCACCCTAACTGAGACTAGCCCTACCAGCGCACGTTCTTGTTCAACAGAAACTTGTCTAACTTTGTCTTGAATCCTTGGAGGGTGTTTTCCCCTATAACAGCCTCTGGAAGGGCGTTCCAGCTTTCTACCACTCTCTGGGTGAAGAAGAACTTCCTTACATTTGTACGGAATCTATCCCCTTTCAACTTTAGAGAGTGCCCTCTTGTTCTCCCTACCTTGGAGAAGGTGAACAACCTGTCCTTATCTACTAAGTCTATCCCCTTCAGTACCTTGAATGTTTCGATCAGCTATGTGTCCCTGAAAAGTATCTGTTAAAAACAAGTCTGGGGCCTAGCACCTTCCTACCTGCAAACAAACTTCACTCTGCACAACCCCACATGCACAACCAGAAACAAAAACATCTTTGCATACCCAAAGATCACTGGCTACAAATACAAATCCTTCCTAGACAGAACTTTCAAGTTCCAAGCAAACAGACAGAAATCCTGGCTGGGAAACCACATAAATAAAGCCAGACAGACCTACAACACATTCCGAAAATCAATTAAAACCGCTTTATTTGACAAATTCCTTGCTTAATCAGATGACCTCTCTCAGGTATTCTTTCCCCTTATTACCCCAATGTATTATGTAACTTCTTTCTCTCATGTATTCCTTCCCTATGCTTCCCTAATCATCATGTAACTCCCTTCTTCTTGCATTGTGTAATTCGCTGATTGTCCAGCCTTCTTTCTATATGAACCGCCTAGAAGTCAGTTTGACTATGGCGGTATAGAAAAATAAAGTTATTATTATTATTATTAAGTAAAAAAGTATCTTATCTTAAAATGTGGTTGGTTATGGAAGTTAGGCCATATCTAATGCTGGAAGGATTGACAGGAATACTGAGAAGGAACATCCAGATGATGCAGAATGCTGCAGCTTGGTTAGTTTTAAGTGAGACCAAAAGGGAGTGATACAGCTCAATGATACCAGTATTAGCTCTGCTGGTGCCGACAATGAATATCATCTGGGTACATTCATAGCTTCCGGATACCGGCCTGTACCTTGCATCATTCTCCCCTCCCTCCCAAACCCTCCCAAAGGATCTTACACCTTGCTAGACCTCCCTCAACATGACCCAGTCCCTCTGAACTAGCTAAGCATTCCATTCATATAACTTAACTCCTCTCTCACTCCCCCAACCAGTCAAGCACCGACCTACATGATCTGATCCTCTTCCCCACCCCCAACCAGTCAAGTACTCCCCCACATGACATGATATCTCAATCAAATATGTCCCCATGTCCAGGAGGCCCCCTGACTTTCCATAAGCACTGGAAAAACCAGTGACGGTTACTTAGGCCTGAGGGAGGCCTGCTGGGAAGTGGGCGGATTGGAGGAGAATTGAGTCAAGTAAGAGGGTACATGACTGGTTTGGGGGGCTCAGGAGGAGGATTGGGTTGTGTTTAAAGGGGAACATATTCCCTAATGCGGGGCCCAACCAATATCTAGTTTAAATTATCGACACTTGCTTTTAAGGACTCCCATCCTTGCTCTTCTGCCTCCTTCTGTTATTCGTTTGACGATGACACGTGAGACTGCTTTCAGTTACATTGCCGCTAAACTATGGGTGTGGGTGTGGATTGGATAGTGCTTGAAGTTAGCATAGAGTACGTTACCATATGAGTCAAAGCTATAGAGAGCACAGATGCATTCATTACCTCCTGAAGCCAAAGCAATCAGCACATTTGCCCCATCTACAATAAAACTACTACATTGACATTCCTTAAAGAACTCCCAACCCATCATGACAGCCTCCCAACTTCAAACTGGCGATTTTGAGCCAATCAGGACCTTCAGCCCCTCCCACTGCATCCCAAGATGCATTGGGAAGGGGAAGCCCCATCATTTGCAGCACGCAGCCCTGTAGGAAAGAAGGAATGAGCTTCCCTCCTGACAGGGAAGGTTCTGGGAATGTGGGAGGGGGGCCCAGGAATGTGTGGGGAGTGTGTGTGTGGGGGGGGCTGAGATATCAGGAGAGGTATGGGATATCAGGGGGATGTCAGGATGTGAGGGAGGATATGGGGGATATCGGGATGTCAGGGGGATGGGTGTAAGGCTTCGTGGCTCAGCTGAACCTTGCAGGGGGAATCCCCATCAGCTGAGCCACCAGTAATCCCCAAAACTGACTCAGCTGATGGGAATTCCTTCTGCTGCGATCAGACAAGATAGTTGGTGGGTATGTCTTCAAAACTTGCTTTTGTACGTTTTTCACATAGACATTTTTATTTTTGGAAATGGGCAAATAAGGTAGACGTCCTAAGGACCAAAACTTACACCTAGCTCTTTTTCAAAAATAAAAGCTAGACGTTTGGCAGCTTTGAAAATGGACATTTTTCCTGCTAGGTTTGTGGACGTCTTGCACACAATGTACAACCTCAGATTTAGGCACATTTTTTGATAATGCCTCTCTACATATTCAATGCACAAACTGTCTTTAATCAAAGCCTTTACAAATTGTTTCATCAGGCCTAGCTTTATATGTAGTGGTGGCAGAAGGATTCTATCTTGTGCTACCAAAGGTTCATTGATTACATTTTTGTCCTCCAACCACCATCTATTCCATCGGAGGCCAATCTTTTAGCCCAATCTTCATGTTTGGCTCTTTTAAATAGCAGTACAAAAATTAATAAATTCAACCACATCTAAGAAACTAGAGCTGATGCAGTCTATCCAATGCAATTTTCTGAATCAGCGTTCCAAATAATCCCAGGAACAGGTTTACAAAAAAAAAAACCAAGGCACCAAGAATTTTTTGTTGTTGTTGTTGTTGGCCCAAAGAGTGGTCTGTGATGATGATGGTCTTTATCCCTTTCTTGAACTTTCTGGTGTCCTTATCTAGTTTTAATTCCTTTGGGAGTTCCACTACCTTGGAGCCATTACTGAGAACATTTTTGTCCAAACGCTTTTGTATTTGATGTCTCTGAAGGACAGTATAGCCAACATGTATTCTTGGCTCAAGCGTAGGGTGCGTGCTGGTGTATGGTTTTGTAGTCTGGCTGCTAGATATTGTGGTTCCGAGAGATGAATGATTTTGTGTGTCAGCAACAAGATCTTGAATTTTACCCTGCTTTCAAACGGGAGCCAGTGTAACTCTTTCAGTAGCAGGGTGGCACGTGTCTGCCTTGATTTTCCCAGCAGAAATCTTGCTGCTGCGTTTTGTACTATTTGAATCTGCCTGATCATGTACTTTGGAACACCCAGCAGGATTGCATTGCAGTAGTCAAAGATTGAGAGGACCAGGGCTATTATTACATGGGACATCGCTTGATGGATGAGGTAGGATTTAAGTCCTCTAACCCAATAGAGTTTGTCATAAGCATTTTTTGTGATGTGTTTATCTGCAGCGTAATGTCTAGGTTTGGATTCAGCCGTACTCCTAGGTACCTCACCCCTTCCGTGGATGATTTTATGGTATTGCCGTTGGTTGGCATCTCAGGCCATTTCTTAATTAGAAGTAGTTCTGTTTTATCCTTGTTAGCTACCTACCATTTCCCTCCTGTGATTGCGAGTTAGGCAGAGTGGGGAAAGGTTTGTAGCCACATGACAGATGGATGTCTAAGGGAGGGTTAACTGCACAGAGACTACCAGCTCAGTAGTGGGTAGGAGGAACAATAGTCAGTCATTCAGCACTAGCACACAAGGGAGGTGATGGCTGCTCACAAATGCAGAATCACTGGGCTAAATAATTAAAGTTCGGAGCGTTTCCTTCAGACATCTGGCAGAGCTGCGCTGGGACTCCGAAGGGCTGCGTTGGGCTTTCTCGGCTCAGTGCTGTACAGCTGCCGCACATCCAGGGCCTCCCTCCCTTCAAATGAAATGGGATTCAAAGAGACAAAATAAGGAAGTGAGCTATGAAGAAGACCCACTCCTCCCAATCCATGCAGGCCTGTCAGGTTCAGCAATGACCATGTGCTCCAGAAAAGACATTTATTAAAAGCATCCCACTGGCAGTGCCCTATCACTATTAGCTGGGACCCCAGCAGTGCTCTGTCAGCCCCAAACTAAAAAAAAAAAAAAAAAAAAAGAGTAAATCAGTGAGAAAAGCTGATGTTGTTCTTAAACGTCACGGCACAGATTTTCACAAGTTTCTCTCTTCTGAGAGCCCTATGATTACCCATCTCCGGGCTCTCTCCCTCCTGCCCTAAAAGCTCTGCCTTGGAGATGAACCTCTCCAGAAATGTTTTGCAATTATACTGCAGGATTTATGCATTAGGGTAGCCATGGCGTGCACTATAGGTCTAGCCCTAAAAATGGAGTAACATAGTAGATGACGGCAGATAAAGACCCGAATGGTCCATCCAGTCTGCCCAACCTGATTCAATTTAAATTTTTTTTTTTTTTCTTCTTAGCTATTTCTGGGCGAAAATCCAAAGATTTACCCGGTACTGTGCTTGGGTTCCAAGAGATGAGATGAGGGAGCACATTGAGAGACCTCCTCAGGATCAGTCCCTCTGCTCATCTGCTGAACTCTTCTGGGAAGGAAGAAACAACTCGTGGAAACTGAACACAAAATCCAATGTTGAACCATGTGGACAGAGTGGATTCGATGTCCAGGGACAGACTCCCCTTGGGTAAAGCAAGGAGCGTAAGACACAAGTCCGCTGGCTCTCAATCCCAGTGGTGTAGCTATGAGTGAGCCTTTGGACTGAGGTCAAGTTTCAAGTTTCAAGTTTATTGGTTTTTTATACCCCGATCATAAAACAAATATCTGACCGGTTAACAATAAAATTTAAATAGGCAAGCAAGAAATATTTAATTGTGTTTAGAGAGAGTAGTGAGAATAATAGAAACATATAAAACGTATAAACAGACCTGACAGTGAGGGTAAGTGGGAGGGTTAGGAAAAAGTTACATAGTCTTAGGAGAAATGAGATAGAGGGAAGGGATATAACATGGGGGGCGGGGGTGCCTGGTATGAGTGATATGCTCTGAGGAAGATAATTAGATTGAAAAAGAAATCAACGAATGGATGAGGAAAAGATTAAGAGTTGGCGTAGGCATCTTTAAATAGATAAGTTTTAAGAATAGTCTTAAATTTTGGTAATTGAATTTCGTCCCGGAGAAATTGGGGGAGAGAGTTCCATAATGTGGGTGCAGTTATGGCGAAATTAGTATTCCTGGTGTAAAAGGATTCTTTTAGAGAGGGAATGAAAAGGAGTATTTGATCGGATGATCTTAAGGAACGAGGAGAACTTTGGGGGATTAAAAGTTTATCAAGAAATAGAGGTAGATGTGAGTGTTTGATTTTGAATGTAAGTAATATAATTTTATAACGTATCCGATGAGAGATGGGGAGCCAATGAGCCTCTTTGAAAAGAGGAGTGACATGTTCGAACTTGCCGACATTGTAAATGAGTTTAATAGCAGTATTTTGAACGAGTTGCAGCCGTCGTAGTTCTTTTTGGGGGAGTCCATTGAGAAGAGAATTACTATAGTCTAAGTGTGAGATGACTAGGGAGTGAATTAGTATGTTAATCGAGTCGTTAGTTAAAATAGATCTGAGGGAACGAATAATACGTAGTTTGAAGAAACAAGTTTTTACAACGGAGCTGATGTGATCATGAAAAGTAAGTTCGCTATCTAGAAAGACGCCTAATAGTTTTATTTTAGTTTCCATACGTAAAGGTGTGGATTTAATGTAAATTGTACCAGGTATAGTTTCAGGTAAATTGTACCAGGTATAGGTCCACCCAAAATGATGGCTCTCTTGCTGGGGCTGGCGGGAATCTCCAAACTCTGCCAGCTGAAGACTTCCTCCCTCTCAGGGAGCCAACAGCACTTGCTTTGAGCTGATGCCGACAACCGCTCACTTTTCATGCATGTGCATCAACTGAGCTTGTATGGCCTGCTGACCTCAATGTCTTTAGCTGGTGGGGATTGGGGATTTTGGGTTTGTATGTATCCATGTGTGGGGAAGGGGGGAAGGGATTAGAACTTGTATACCACCTTTAGGTACTTTAAGAATCACACTCAAAGCGGTTTACATACGGGTACTTCAAGCATTTTGTAGAGAGTTGAGCTGGGGGGGGTGGGGGGACCAATTCTGTGCTCATCCACCTTGGGTTCAGGCCCACCTAAAATCAACCATCTGGCTGCCCCTCTTCTCCAACCTGTCTCATACTCTACTGATCTGCAAAAGTGCAGTCATAAGAGTCTCCCAACACACTGACCCTTACAGGGAAACACTGGGCTCAATAGTCATAAGAACATAAGACTAGCCTTACTGAGTCAGACCAATGGTCCATCAAGAACAGTAGCCTGTTCTCACGGTGGCCAATCCAGGTCACTAGTACCTGGCCAAAACCCAAGGAGTAGCAACATTCCATACAGAATCTCAAAGAATAGCAGGATTCCGGAATCCCAGAGAGTAACAAGATTCTAGAATCCCAAGGAGTAGCAACATTCCCCCATGTTTTTCTCAATAATAGACTATGGGCTTTTCCTTCAGGAATTTGTCCAAACCTTTCTTAAACCCAGCTACGTTATCCGCTCTTACCACAACCTCTGGCAACATGTTCCAGAGATTAACTGAGTGAAAAAATATTTCCTCAGATTAGTTTTAAAAGTATTTCCCTGTAACTTCATCGAGTGTCCCCTAGTCTTTGTCATTTTTGATGGAGTGAAAAATCGATCCACTTGTACCCGTTCTACTCCACTCAGGATTTTGTAGACTTCAATCCTATCTCCCCTCAGCCGTCTCTTTTCCAAGCTGAAGAGCCCTAACCGTTTTAGTCTTTCCTTATACGAGAGGAGTTCCATCCCCTTTACCATCTTGGTTGCTCTTCTTTGAACCTTTTCTAGTGCCACTATAACTTTCTTGAGATAAGGAGACCAGAATTGAACACAATACTCCAGATGAGGTCGCACCATGGAGCGATACAGGGGCATTATAACATTCTTAGTCTTGTTAACCAAAACCTTTTTTAATAATTCCTAGCATCCTATTTGCATTTTTGGCCACCGCCGCACATTGGGCAGAAGATTTCAACGTATTGTCTACGATGATACCCAGATCTTTTTCTTGGGCGTTAATCCCTAAGGTGGACCCTAGTATCCGATAACTGTGATTCAGGTTATTCTTCCCAATGTGCATCACTTTGCATTTGTCCATGTTAAATTTTATCTGCTACTTGGACACCCAGTCTTCCAATTTCCTAAGGTCCGCCTGCAATTTTTCACAATCCACATGCGTTTTAACAACTTTGAATAGTTTAGTGTCATCTGCAAAATTTAATCACTTCACTTGTCGTTCCAATTTCCAGATCGTTTATAAATAAATTAAATAGCACTGGTCCCAGTACATATCCCTGTGATACTCCACTGTCTACTCTCCTCCATTGAGTAAAATGACCATTTTACCCTACCCTCTGTTTTCTATCCGATAACCAATTCCTAATCCACAACTGAACTTTGCCACCTATCCCATGACTCTTTAATTTTCTCAGGAGCCTAACAATCATAGTTTACTCACCATCTATGACTTGTCAATAAAGAAGCAGCTCATCCTGCTCTTGCCCCACCCCCTAAAGTCCCTGAGGGCATTGCTCTGAATTTGATTGGTTGAGCAGACAACAGTCAGATGCTAATCAGTCAATCAAATTCGGATCAGTACTGTCAGGTCATTCAGGGAGTTCGGAGAATCCCCAGCCAAGAGCCCTGGTTTGTTTTTTTGTTTATACTTTTTCTTTGATGCAGTTGACTGGTTGAGCAGACTGCCTACTCAAAAACTGCATCAAATAAAAAATCAAGGCTGTAGAGCTGGAGATTCACTGAATCCCCTGAAAGCCCTCACTGCACGCCACTGTCTCTGCCCCTCTAGCCTCTACATGTTTCTTATATAGGATTGTCAACCGGTCAGTATTTGCTGATCTGGTGTCTTTTTTTATCATCATCAGCACCAGAAAACCAGCCTCGCATGTAGGAGGCATTTTTCTTCTTGATTGTCAGTTTCCAGACAAGCCCAACCTCCCCCATCCTCCCCTTTTGACTTACACAGTGAGAGGAGATCTATGGCAGGGATGCCCAAAAGGTCGATTGCGATCAGCCAGTAGATCACGAAGGCAATGCGAGTCGATCGCGGACCCATCCCGGGCTCCGTGATAGACTCACGTTCTACCTGCTCCCCGACGCCATGGAGAACTGCCGGGCCGAGCAGCCTTCCCCACCCAACGTCAATTCTCACATCGGAGAGGAAGTTCCGGGCCAGCCAATCACTACCTGGCTGGCCCAGAATTCCTTTCCAACATTAAAATTGATATTGGGCAGGGAAGGCTGCTTGGCCCGGTGCTCATGCATCTTCTTTACAGCGTCAGGAAGCAGGGAGAGCAGAACTCAGCAGCAGTGGCTTGGGGACCTGTTCCCCGATGGCGGTAGCTTGCGGGCAGGCAAGGAGAAAGAAAGGCAAAGAACAAAAGGGGGCAGGCAGGGAGACACAAAGAAAGTAGGGGGGCAGGGAGACACAAAGAAAGAAGGGAAACAGAAAGAAATGGGGGACAGAAAGACAGGGGGCATGGAGAGAGAAAGACAGACAAAAAGAAAGAAGGGGGCAGGGAGAAAGAAAGAAAGGGGAGGGGGCAGGGAGAGAGGAAGAAAAAGTTGGGGGAAGAAATGAGGTCTGGAGAAGAGGAAGCATGCAGGAGGCTGAGAGAAGGGAAGAAATATTGGATGCACAGTTAGAAGAAAAAAGTGCAACCAGAGACTCATGAAATCACCAGACAACAAAGGTAGGAAAAATGATTTTATTTTCAATTTAGTGATCAAAATGTGTCTGTTTTGAGAATTTATATCTGCTGTCTATATTTTGCATTATGGCCCCCTTTTACTAAACCGCAATAGCATTTTTTAGTGCAGGGAGCCTATAAGCATCAAGAGCAGCGCAGGGCATTTAGCGCAGCTCCCTGCGCTAAAAACCGCTATCGTGGTTTAATAAAAAGGGAGGGGGTATATTTGTCTATTTTTGTATAGTTGTTACTGAGGTGACATTGCATAAGGTCATCTGTCTTGACCTCTTTGGAAATAAACCCAGAATATAAATAATTCACATTTTTTCTGCGTACAGTGTGCTTTGTGTTTTTTAAAATTTTATTGTTGGTAGATCATTTTGACTTGGTCATTTTAAAAGTAGCTTGCAAGCCCAAAAAGTGTGGGCACCCCTGATCTAGGGTATCAAGATGTACACGTCTGGCCATAGACTTAGTCTGGGCTTGTCTCTGAGACTCTGCAGTGGCAGTGCCCTCTTCTGGCTGCATGGGAGAATAGCATGCAATGACGCCATCTGCTGACTAATAGGTCTTGATAATGTAAATCTGCTAGGGCCATTGTCATCAAGCCTCAGAGTGACCCTACTTGAAGATCAAATCAGTGCAGGAGGGTTGGGGTGGGTGTGGAGAAAGGGCATGTTTCTGAAAATTGGTCACCACACTTTCACATGCTGCCTAAATTCTCTCCCTCAGCTCCCTCTGGTTAAACATTTACATGCCACGTTTCTCAATTGATACAAAGCGGCATCACTGTCTGCAGAGAGCAGGAACACTTTCTGTTCATATACATCAAAGTTCAGAGAGAGCCTGTCATACATCTAAGCTTTATTACCCTCCCAGGTCCACTGGGAGTGATTGAATGCACTGGAAAACTCCCAGTGGTGATAAAGTTATGCAGAAGACGGGGGTGGCAGGAACTAATTAGTACATCTGATTAAACAGCAATCACAGGAGATTCCCACAAGATAGAAACAGGAAGAGATCTTATCAGCACTAAAGAGACAGGCAACGCAGAGGGTATGCAAAAGAGACAAATGGGAGAGTATACAAGCCAGGTGTATGAGGGTGTGGAAAAGCCAGAGGGTGTAGCAGCAGGTGAGATGCGAGTGTGCACTGATCCTTTGTATCACCAAAATGTGGATCAAGATGGACAAGTCTTCCTTGTTCAATCAGGCTTGCCCTTTGGGGTTTTCATATCTAACCCAAGAACAGATGAAGTGGTGGTATAGAATAATTATGCAGATTCAAAAAGAGGGAAAATGGAATGCCTTGACAATGTGGACCACCAGAGAGCCCTAAGGGTAAAGTTAATGACCCACACAGCTAGAAGCTAGAGAAGACATTGAAAACAAACTTTGCATTCTAGTGGAGCAGGAAACGGAAGGCTTCCAGTTTGCATTTCAATGGCGATTGAACTGTGAGGATTGTAGCATATGCTGAGGGCAGTAGAAGGGAATAGATAAAGAGTTCATGTACAGCGGGATCCCCATTATAGAAAGTTTTCCTCTTGTATTCAAAAAGCCTAGTTGGTGCAACTCAAAACATGGCTGTCTACTGGTTATCTACTGCCCTCCTTTTGCTCACACTGATGGTTTTAATGAATGAATTAATCTCTTCTCTAAACTTGTTACTCATTTCACACAGTTTTTAGTTGTTGGAGTTTTTGGCTCATTGCAAGGGACTTCTTTTGTGTTATGGATTCCCTAGGCTAGGTCTTTGCCATGAGTAATCTTGGTTCCTCCCCATCATATCTCTCTCCAGTATCTTTCTCTTGGACACTTCTTAGTCTCTTTCCTTTCTTATATCCCAATAATCAACAGACCTAGACAAAAGGTCACAAAAGAGTTCTTATTAAGCTTACCATAGATACATTTTCTTCATTTCCTTTGATTTTCCATGCTAACTTTCAGGATATGCCTGCCAATGCACAAGCAGTTTGCTGGCATACTAGGCTACAATCTGTCATTCATCATGTAGGCTCTCACCATATGCTTTCTTGCCACCTTTGAAACATGACTGTGGTTGGTACCATATTGATCTATATTTTCTGAAACAATAAGCCTGGAAGGTCAAAATTGCTGGTGGAAGGATAACTCCAAATTATATGTCTGCATCTTTAAAGATAGATATTCTTATTATTGTAGATAAGTCACTCTTGGCAAGCTTATTATTCTTTTGATTCCTGATCCAAAAGACTCTGGAATATTTTCAACAGGATCTTCAATGCTTCTGTTGTCAAAGGCCTTCATCCGAAGCTTTGCACCTTCTTTTATGAGGAATTTGCAGATCTCGGAGCCAGTTTAGCTCTTCCTTCATCGATGCCATCCGTTTCTCCTTCACCGGGCCTCATCCTATCTAAGATTGTGACCTATCTCTCCCACACTTGACAGTCAACCTTTGACCAACTATCTGGTATGGTAAAGTGACTTCTACAATCTTGGATGTGGTTCCATCCCAAATGTTTGAATTCTTTTTCTTTCTTGCTCACCACGTTTAATAGTAGCCTTTCTTCTGATTAAGAAATCTTTTTTAGATCACACTTGCTCTAACTACTCTCCTATTTCAAACCTCTCCCATGTTCTTAAAATTCTGGAAAAAGTTATATGCTTACAAGAGGGCAAACTCCTTGAGATCACTAATGCCTTTCATTCCAGACAGGACATTGAATAGGGTCCCCACTGCTCTATCAAGTTTCAAGTTTAATGAACATTTGATATATTCCCTATCTTAATTCTAAGCGATTGTACATAATATAATAAAATCAGGGGGATTCAGTAACAACAAAGTAACTTATTACAGAGACAGGACAGACTAACGAGATACAAGAGGGAGAGTGGTGAACTACAATAAGATTAAGAAAAAGAGAACGAAGAAGGATAAGACAGGAGGAGAGGGGGGTGTTGTTCATACTGCCTGGAAGTTCAAAAAACGAAAGAGCAAAGGAGTACTCATATTAGTGCATCTCTAAATAAGAAACTTTTTAAAGAAGCTTTCAATTTATCTAAATTTACTTCTTCCCTGGGAGCTATAGAGTTTGCAAATGAGCTGAGATGCCACCTTGAAGCTGGCAAAATTTCTCTCAATGTATCCTTGGAGTTGACAGTAGACTTTGGAACCTGTGGTTAATTCAGAACTCCGCAGTGTGATTGATTTTTAATTTGAAAAAAAAAAAGGATCACATTACTCCTTATTTTTGTAAACTACACTGGCTTCCAATAGAGGCCAGGATAGTTTTTGTCATAAGAAGCGTTATGGTCTTTTGCCATATTATCTGATTAATCAAATTGCTTTCAATATATCGAGGTGTCCTATACGTTTTTCTGCTTTTTTTTTGTTTCCTACTGTACGGGGCTGCTCTGTATTAAAATACATGGAAAAGACATTGTCTTTTCAGGCTGCTAGTTGGGAGAGAAAAGTAGGCCCTACAAGGGGGTGCTGACAGTTCTTGGCCCAACCAAGAAGAGAATGACATAGATATGGTTCAATCAGTGATCTGAAACAATGTCAGAGAATTTTGTTTTTGCAAATTGGCACTTAAGGAAATAAGATGACCCTCTTTCAAGCTACAGGGCCAAAAGAGCGCTCAGAATTTAAGAGGTTGGTTGGTTGGGCTGAGAACTTTTTAGCACCCTGTTGTATAATACAAACATCTGTATTTTATGGAATATTTGGCCCTTTGGTCCCTTTATACTAGAATACCCTTAAATCTTGCCATTCGAGGAATACACTGTTCCCTTCCTTCAAAGGAATTAAATCGGCCGGGAAACTCAGTCAATCTTTCGCTTCTAAACTGGTAGAAATGTGGAATGGGCTTCCTGACTCTGTCAGATTGATAGGTCACTTACAACAATTTTGTAAAGTCCTAAAAACTTTATTATTTACATAACACTTGAACAGTTTACCTAAAGATTCAATGAATCGATGGCTCTACAACACTTATTTTCTCTTATGCTCTTGTTTGGTTTTTTGCTGGTCTTTAATTACTTGTAAACCAAGTCGAGCTCCGATGGAGATGACCCAGTATATAAATTGAAGACTAGAATAGATTAGATTATAGGAAAATGTTAAAAACATACTTATTTAAGCAATTTTTTAGGGAATAATGTGGATATAATGTATATTTGTTATTTTGTAATTCTCTGTGAATGCGTCGTTCTCGCTATGTTAAGTGCGTAGAAATGCGAGGTGTTTGTAGTATCCAAATGAAATGTTATGTTCTAAGTTCTTGCCTCTCTGGGCACAAAGATACTGTGCTTGACTAATTCACATTATATCTGAATGACCACTTCACTTATTGTAATTTTGGTCACATTAAATTAAATTAGACACAGTACTGAGAAAGGTAACAGAAATGTTAAAAGGGATGGGCTCAGGGATAAAGTAACTTACCCCAGGGTCTCACTGAGAATCAGACTCAGAGTGAGTTACAAACACCCCAGATAAAATCCAGTGCATTCTCCGTCTGTTTGGCAAAGGGCACTGGTTCTCAGATATTTCATTCTCCATTCTTTGCCCTCAAAAACACTTTTTTATTTGGAATGTATTCAGGTAAATTTTGTTTTCTGGAGCAGGTTTTGGTGACATCTGCCACAAGCAGGTCCTAGACATGGGAGAAAATGAAGCTAGCCAGCAGAGCTTGGCAGAATGTGCAAAGGTCAGCTTTCTGGTGGCTTCAGATGTGCTTCCTGGGCATCCTGCAAGCACATTCGGGCACCGTGCCAACCCTGACGCAGATCAGACACTTGCTGTTACAAATGAGGTGTTAATTATCATAATCGGGTAATTGAGAAAAATCTAATTATGCACAGCTAATGGATTTACAGTGCCTGCCAAACAGGGGGCCAGGAAGCAGCAGTATTTCCTGCAGGAATGTGGGGCTGGCACAGAATCTGTCTAAGAAGCAGAAAGACCTAACCTTGCCCCTCTACCACTACTGTTTATCCCTTATATAGTGCAGAAAGGCGTACACAGTGCCTTACATTTGACATTTAATAGACGGTCCCTTCTCAGAAGAGCTTACAATCTAACTTGGACAGACATAAATGACATATAGGGTTGGGGATGCGGAACCCAAGGTGAGAGGAGTTAGGATGGGCTTTTAAGTGGGTCTTGAACACTGCCAGAAACGCAGCCTTAGGGATTCGGGCAGCTTGTTCCAAGCATACGGTGCAGCAAGGCAGAAGGGACGGAGTCTGGAGCTGGCAGTTGAAGAGAAGGGCGCAGATAGGAGGGACTTACCAGCTGAGCAGAGTTCCTGGGGAGATAAGTGAAGAGAGATAGTGAGAGGCAGCTGAGTGAGTGCATTTGTAGGTCAGTAAGAGGAGTTTGAATTGTATTCGGAAACGGATGGGAAGCCAATGAAGTGACTTTAGGAGAGGGGTGACGTGAGTAAATGGCTCTCCCGGAATGAGTGAAGCAGCTGAAATCTGGACAAATTGGAGGGGAGTGAGATGGCTGAGCAGAAGACCTGAGAGTAGCGAAAATCGGCACCGACTAAGACGGCGCTAAGGATGATTCTATGAAAGTTAGGCAGACTTAGTGCCACCTAAGCGGAATGAAATGTCGCCAGGCATCCTAACTTTAAGTCAACCATATTTCTGCCAGGACTTCTTGGGAGAGTTCTGGGGTACGAGAGTGGGAGTGGCCTTTGTACTCTGGTTGAGTTTGGTAGGAGGAAGTTGATTGGATATATTTCTGGTGTTTGATCTGTTTATCGTTTTATAGCATGGGTGATGGTGATAAGCTGCTTTGTTGGTGGGGAGCATTTTCTCTACTTGGGTCTCCAGTGGGTGGGGATGGTGGGCCAGAGAAGGGTGCAGATAGGAGGGACTTACCAGCTGAGCAGAGTTCCTGGGGAGATAAGTGAAGAGAGATAGTGAGAGGCAGCTGAGTGAGTGCATTTGTAGGTCAGTAAGAGGAGTTTGAATTGTATTCGGAAACGGATGGGAAGCCAATGAAGTGACTTTAGGAGAGGGGTGACGTGAGTAAATGGCTCTCCCGGAATGAGTGAAGCAGCTGAAATCTGGACAAATTGGAGGGGAGTGAGATGGCTGAGCAGAAGACCTGAGAGTAGCGAAAATCGGCACCGACTAAGACGGCGCTAAGGATGATTCTATGAAAGTTAGGCAGACTTAGTGCCACCTAAGCGGAATGAAATGTCGCCAGGCATCCTAACTTTAAGTCAACCATATTTCTGCCAGGACTTCTTGGGAGAGTTCTGGGGTACGAGAGTGGGAGTGGCCTTTGTACTCTGGTTGAGTTTGGTAGGAGGAAGTTGATTGGATATATTTCTGGTGTTTGATCTGTTTATCGTTTTATAGCATGGGGGGAGGATTCTAGGTAGGGTGGGTGATGGTGATAAGCTGCTTTGTTGGTGGGGAGCATTTTCTCTACTTGGGTCTCCAGTGGGTGGGGATGGTGGGCCAGAGAAGGGCGCAGATAGGAGGGACTTACCAGCTGAGCAGAGTTCCTGGGGAGACACAGAGGGAGATAAGTGAAGAGAGATAGTGAGAGGCAGCTGAGTGAGTGCATTTGTAGGTCAGTAAGAGGAGTTTGAATTGTATTCGGAAACGGATGGGAAGCCAATGAAGTGACTTTAGGAGAGGGGTGACGTGAGTAAATGGCTCTCCCGGAATGAGTGAAGCAGCTGAAATCTGGACAAATTGGAGGGGAGTGAGATGGCTGAGCAGAAGACCTGAGAGTAGCGAAAATCGGCACCGACTAAGACGGCGCTAAGGATGATTCTATGAAAGTTAGGCAGACTTAGTGCCACCTAAGCGGAATGAAATGTCGCCAGGCATCCTAACTTTAAGTCAACCATATTTCTGCCAGGACTTCTTGGGAGAGTTCTGGGGTACGAGAGTGGGAGTGGCCTTTGTACTCTGGTTGAGTTTGGTAGGAGGAAGTTGATTGGATATATTTCTGGTGTTTGATCTGTTTATCGTTTTATAGCATGGGGGGAGGATTCTAGGTAGGGTGGGTGATGGTGATAAGCTGCTTTGTTGGTGGGGAGCATTTTCTCTACTTGGGTCTCAAGTGTGTGGGCCAGAGAAGGGTGCAGTGCATTGTACTTACAGATGGTGAGAGGCGAGTTTTGGCATCTTGATACAGGACGAGGGAGAAAGTGGCTGGAGGAATGTGTTTGGACCAGAGTTCCCCTCGGTCTGCTCGGTCCATATGAAGGGCCACACAAAGGGCCCTTTGGTGTGGCCCTTCGGCGGGAGAGGCCCGCCTGGTTCCTGCAGTTCTATCACCTGGTACCAGAAAGGAGGTCCTGGAGTAGTTAATAAATATAAGTCAGTCATTAATCACAGTGAGAAAAAGTGAAGGAAGATGGAGACCATAATCATTTACTATCAAGAACAACCTGTTTCTTCTGGCTTTCTACAGCCTCTGCCCCTGTGAGAACCTGTTTCTCCACTGGTGTTCTCCATTCGTCTTTGTACACTGCCCTTCTCTCTAAGTCTTAGGGACAGTAAGACCGATACTAAGGACCTTGTGTGCTGGCCAGGGTTGGAGGGTTGGGGCTTGGAGAACCTTGCATGTGGGGTTGGGGACCTTGTGTGTGAAGCAGAGGGGACTCTGTCTGTGGGGCAGTGGGCCATGTTAGTCTAAAAATACCCTAAGGGGCTCATAATCGAAACAGAAAAACCGGCCTAAATCGGCACTTGGATGATCAGTAACAAAAGTCGTCCAAGTGCCGATAATCGAACCGGGTTTTAGACGTATTTAAAAACGATCTAGGCCTTCACAGTGCTGCTGAACGACCAGAGCTAAAAGGGGCGTGTCAGGAGGAGTGTCGAAGGCGGGTTCTTGGCGGGACGTGGGACGCCCTAGACTTAGTCGTACCGCATGTATAACCGAAAGCTTTACAACACTGCCTAGACGGAACTTGGACGTTGTGACTTAGGCCATCTAAAACCAGGTCTAAGTCCACAAAAGGTATCCAAAGTGACCAGATAAGCACTGCAGACACAAAGTACAGACCCCCCCTCCCTTCCATAAAAATCATAATAACAACTTTACATATCTGCCTCCAGAACATCAGCACCTGGCAGCCTGGCATAGGAAAGCCTAGTAGAGCTGCACAGAGGTGGCGAAAGTGGTCTTGGAGGTGGGTTAGTGAACCATGGAGAGGAGGACCCCGGCCCATAAGCCACTCTAATCACTGCATTCATGGAGAAACATGTGCACCCCCCAAAAAAAACCCAAACCCTTTTGTACTGCCATATAAGTAGCTCCTGCAGCCATAAGGGCTATTGGGGTGATATATTGGTATTCTGGGGGTGTTTTGGGGGCTCACCATGACTTATAAGGGAGCTGTTGTGAGATGTTTATGTGGCACCCTTTTTGTGAAGTTCATAGCAGTGCCATATAAGGTGCCCCACTACTCTGTTGCCACGTCTGGGTATCTAGTCCCTTACTTTTCTGGCCCCTCCCATGTCCAAAAGATCTTTTTCTAGGCGTTTTTGACTTGGACGAATTTTTGGAGGAAAATGGTGTATAAAGATGGATGACTTAGCGGCCTGGATGATCAGACGGCTGGAAGTACAGTTGGACAATTTTTGGAAAGAAAACATATGCTGGACGTATTTTTTACAAATGGACCTTTTCCCATGTCTGACTTTGGATGACTTGTGACTTAGGCCAAAACGGACTTGGATGTTTCTTTTGATTTTGCCCCTCCACAGATCTGAAATTTGTTCCAGACCCAGGCAAGGAAGTGAAATCAAACTGAATTAAAACCGAGAGGCAGATGTACAAAACAGTCTCTAAGAATGAAGGTAATCCAAGAATCTATGATTGATGTTAAGCCTCTGTCTTAACGAATCCCCTTCCTTCGTGCCTGCATCAGCTGCCCTTGCAGCAAGAATTTAAGGTAGCTCTTAAGACCCATTTGTGTAGACAGACATATGGGTGTCTTAGCTGAACTGTCCTTTTTAGGTCCCCATGTTGGAGCTTGTGATGTAACTGTATCTTCTCTTTTCCTTCTCCTCTTGGAGAACTGTAGTTTGTTTTTTTTTTTCCTTTTTTTTTCTTAATTATTTTTATTATAACTGTTAGATGTGACGGGATGTCCCTGAGGCACAATATCAAATGAAGATAAACTTGAAACTTGAAGAGAGAATCTGAAGGCTAACGATAGATGACTGTATGGGAAAATGAAAACTGAACCCTTCCCAAAACCGAGGTAGAAATGGAAAAGCAAATCTTTCATTGTAGATCTGCTGACAAACATTTTTAGAGTTACAAGGTGAGACATGTTGGTGGCATCAATCGTTTCCTCTTCCTTGTGACCATGAAAAATCCAGCTAGTCATTCCATGGCAAACCGGGGCCTCTCTGCCTGCTGGGCTGGATTGGACTCAAGCCACAATCTCTTTGAAGCATGTTTATGATATGAATCCAGTATTCAGGAACTTTCTTGTGGGAGGGGGAGGGAGAAGGAGAAGGGTATGGCTACACGGGAGGCGGAGGGTAATTCTCTACAGGTTAGGTACAGGGATACAGTGCACTAAGTGTAAAATCTGTATCAGCAATGATATGTAATAGTCATTACAGAAGAATAGCATCCATCTGCAGGTCTACGCTAAAATGTAGGCATTGCCACTTACACCATATCAACAGCTGCTGTAAATATCTGTGATTAAATGTTGCTGTTGGTATTCTACAACCGTAGTCGCATGTTCTGAGTACACCCATGCCCCTCCCACTTATGCGCTGGAGGATTTCCATGTTAAAGTTATAGAGTATTGACTAAGGGCCAGATTCTATAAACGGTACCACTTGGCACCATTGTCAATCAACCGCTAGGTGCCATTTATAGAATCATGCCTAGGTGTAGGCACCATTCCATTAGGCCAGCTTTTCAATCGACTTATTTGGCGGAGCCTATGTCGGATGCCTAACTCAACCATGCCTTATCTCTGTCCAAAACCACACCTACTGTTTGAGATAGGTGTCATTAGATGTCCTTAGGCAAAGGAGGGCACCTCCATTTCGGCGTCGCTAGGCATCTTAACAGTTCAGCACCGAACTCTTAAATTGTTTAATTAATGTTTTTTTCTGATTGACTGAAAACTGGCATAGTCAATTACCATGCCAATTAAAAAATAAAACTTAGGTGTGGATCCCGAAAGGTGATAGTGAAAGCTAGAAGGATGCTAGGTTGCATGGGCTCTGCCTCCATCTGGGAAAATTATAGACCGGTGAGTCTGATGTTGGTGTTGGTCAAAATGGTAGAATAAGACTATTATAAAGAACAAACTTACAGATCATGCACAAAGGCAAGGGCTACTGAGACAAAAACCAACATGGATTTCGTCAAGGGAAACCTTGCCTCGCCAATCTATGACATTTCTTTGATTATGGTGAGCTGGGTGACATGGTATATCTGGATTTTAAGAAGGGAATACTATTATTGAGATGGCTTGGAGGAATCCACTACTTATTCCTAGGATGAGCTGCATAAAATCGATTTTACTCTTTTGGATCTTGGGACCTGGGTTGGCCACTGTTGGAAATAGGATACTCGGCTTGATCGACCTTCGGTCTGTCCCAGTATGACAAAGGTTTTCTTATGTTCTTAAGAAGTAAACCAAGTGGTCCAACCAGTAGCAACAAATCGGAGCAGACCTTCCTGCCTACAGCTTCCCCTTGGCCTGTCCTTTCTCCCTCTACTGAAAGTACCGTACATGTACTCTGAAACTGATGTACATAATTTTAACTACTGGGTGGAAGACAATTTTCAGCTCAAAAAATGTATCCATCTTGCTCCTCACTTTGCCTGAATTGTTCACACTCTCACAACGTCATGCTTAGACGACTGCAATTTACTTCTGATAGGTCTTGCACTGAACCATCTCTCCCACCTGCAATTGGTGCAAAACTCAGCTGCTCGACTTATCTACTGCCAATCTTGCTAGACTCTCCTGACCCCTCTCCACAGATCACTCTACTGGCTCCCTATCAACTTCCCCATACAGTTCAAACGTCTATTATTAACCTACAAGTGTGCTCATGTCACAGCCCCTCAGTATTTCTCCTCTCTTATCTTTCTTTACATGCCCTCCCCTGAGAACTTCGTTCCTCAGATCAGATGCTCTTAGTTGTACCCTTCTCCTCCACTGCCAATTCAAGACTTTGCTCCTTTCATCTAGATGCCTGGCATAAATTACCCGAGTTTGTCCGCCAAGCCCCATCCCTTACCTTGTTTAAAAACAGACTGGAACCCCCCCCCCCCCTTTTTGATATAGCCTTCAATCCATAACCCTACTCCTCTGCCCTCCAACCCAACCAGCTGATTAACCATCCCCCTTAACTGTATCTCCCAACCTGGCATCCTGTTTGTCTGTCTTGTCTGTTTCAATTGTAAGCTCTTTCGAGCAGGGATTGTCTTCTTTGTGACTCTGTACAGTGCTGTGTATGTCTGGTAGCGTTCTAGAAATAATTCATAGTAGTATAGTAGTTTGAAAGGCTCCAAAGAAAAGCCAATATTATTTAATGCTGCCTTGATTCATTCGCAAAGCAATACTACACTTAAATCATTCTAGATTTATACCCTGGATATACCGTCTGAAAAATCTCACTCTCAGTCCTTGGCATGATAAATTTCACTCCTTGGGATGGTTCGCTTTTGGCATCTCAGTGAAAGAAGTATACGGGGTTAGTGAGGATCCTGAAAGGGGGCAGTAAACAGCAAAAGTAATCCCCTGGCAATTTCTGAGATAGGAGAAGAACCTAGTTGGTACATTTGGAGATGGTGCAAGCTTTCAGTTTTGTTGCCCCAGTCAGTTTTCTTTTAGGCCCTTAGCCTTCGCCTTATCCCAGGATTTCAATAATTAAATTCAATCATGATTACGTCAACTGCAGGCATCTCTCCTAGAAGGAGAGTCCAAAAGTAATTTACTTGCCAGCGGGTGAAAAGCACCCACTGAGGGTTCAGAGAATTAGCCTAGCTCTCAGGACCTCTTGTTTTGCTTGGGATGCAGCTGCTCATTGCCACTTCCCAGAGATTCCCTAAGCCCAGGCAATCGCCTCATCTGTGTAATGGCTGCATCAGTCCTACTTGAGAGGAGGAAAAGTCTCAAGTGATGTACAAACTGGCAGCCTCTGAGACAGAGGAGTGAGGCTCACTCAATTTATCGCTTTCTCTGCCTTCCCTTTTCCTGTCCTCTCTCCCCCTGGCCACCGAGTCCCTTCCTCCTCACCTTCCTTGAAAAGTCCCCAAAGAGTTTCTCTGGCTGTGCTGTGGCATGTTATCTCCAGGATTAAGACAGTTCTGAGTAAATGTTCTCTCAATTGTCAACAGCAGAGTAATTGGAGTACATTACAGGAACAGGAATGTCCTAAGATTTACCAGAGATTGATTGATCCAGCAGGGAAGCAGAACAGCAAGAAAAACAGGCCAGAGGCCAGGCATTTCCCCTGTGCAGTGACAGAACACACTCACACAGCAGAGACATGCAACACACATAACATATAATCCAAGGGCAAAAGAAGCCACAGAGCACACAAGTGACACAACCCCAGTGTATGCAACACTCTCAAAACATAAGCCCTAGAGCTCAGATTGTGATGTCATAATGCCTCATTCCACCAATGCCTAAGCTCCGTCCTCATCTGCACAAACCTCAAACGCTTTCAAATCACAAGTGGCAACATTCTAGAGCTCAGATTGTGATGTCATAATGCCTCATTCCACCAATGCCTAAGCTCCGTCCTCATCTGCACAAGCCTCAAACTTTTGGGGCAGGGGCAGGGACAGCGACAAAACTCATGGGGACGGGACAGGGACAAATTTGTCCACATGTCATTCTCTAATTTGAACCTTATGCACTGTTCAGACTGGTAGAAATTATGTATTTATCAGTGGCCCTTCTACTTAACTTTATTTCTCTAAAAGTATTTGAACTAGCCCTCATTCCCCCTCTCCTACCTTTTCTGTACCCAAAAATAAAGCAGTAGACTTCAAAAAAACAAACTTTGTTCAGATGGGGGATTATGTCAAAGAGTTGTCTGGATGGGAACATCTGGAAGAAGGAGGAAAGCAATGGGCAAAACTGAAAGGAGCGATTGTAAGGGAAACAAACCATTTTGTAAAGAAAAGTTAGAAGAAAAAAAGGCTGCTTCAGTTCTCAAAAGAAGTAGCTGAAAAGGTAAGGAAAAATATGTTAGACTTCATAAACTACAAAAGATCACAGAAAGAGGAAGACAGGCAAAAATATCTGGAAAAGTTCAGAGAAGCTGGTAGAATAGTCAGGACAGCAAAGATGCAAATGGAAGAAAAAAAAAAATAGGCAACACGGGTAAAGTGATGGGGGGTGGCAGCAGGGAACAAGACTTTATATATATATGTTAGTGATAGGAGGATGTGCAAATGTGACATTGTGAAGCTCAAAGGTGAAGCTGATAAAGATAAGGCTGAATTGCTTAACAAATATCTCTGTTCTGTGTTTACAGCTGAACTGTAGAAGACAAAAGCAAATAGGGCTGGAGGTGTGGTAGTCCCTGAATGATTTTCAGAGGACTGTGCTCATGAGGAGTTAGCTAAAGGTGGACAAACCAATGGGGTCAGTCAGTGTACATCTGAGAGTACTGAAGGAATTTAGGGAAGTTCTGGTAGTTCCACTAGCTGACCTTGTCAATGCTTTTCTAGAGGAGGAGTGGCCTAGTGGTTGGAGCAGATGCCTCAGCACCCTGAGGTTGTGAGTTTGATTCCTACTGCAGTTCCTTGTGAGTCTGGGAAGGTGACAGAAGGTAGTGGTACAAGGAGTTCATTCTGACAAAAGGATGTTACCAGTGGTGTGCCTCAAGGTTTGGTTCTTGGGCCTGTTCTTTTTAACATTTTTGTAAGTGATATTGCTGAAGGGCTGACTGGTAAGATTTGCCTCTTTGCTGACGATACCAAACTCTGTAATAGAATAGACATCTTTGATGGTGTGGAAAACATGAGGAAGGACCTAGTGAAGCCTGAAGAATGGTCTGAAATTTGGCAGCTAAAATTTAATGCTAAGAAATGCAAGGTTATGCATTTGGGTTGCAAAAACCCGAGGGAACAGTACAGTTTAGGGGGTGAAGAACTTTTCTGCATGAAAGAGGAGCGTGACTTGGGTGTGATGATCTTAAGGTGGCTAAACAGGTCAAAAAGGTGATGGTGAAAGCTAGAAGGATGCTAGGTTGCATAGGGAGAGATATGGCAAGTAGGAAAAAGGAGGTATTGATGCCCCTGTATAAGACTTTGGTGAGACCTCATTTAGAATATTGTATACAATTCTGGAGGCTGCACCTTCAAAAAGATATAACAAGGATGGAGTCGGTTCAGAGGAAGGCTACTAAAATGGTGGGTGGTCTTTGTGATAAGTCATATGGGGACAGACTTAAAGATCTCAATTTATATACTTTGGAGGAAAGGCAAGAGAGGGGAGATTAATAGAGATGTTTAAATACCTGTGTGATATAAATGTACACGAGTTGAATCTCTTTCAATTGAAAGGAACCTCTGGAATGAGGGGGCATATGATGAAGGTGAAAGGGGATAGAATAAGAAACCTGCATACTCTATGATACAAGTCTAACCACTTTTCTGGGCAGATCATGCTGGTCTCTTTCTGTTGTCTGTTACAATCTTATACGCGTGACCTTTGCTCCTGACGTAGCATTCGCGAAACAAGGCCTCTAGCCAAAACCTCTTGTTGAGTTTATAGTAGAGAGGAGAATTTTTGATGTAACCTCAAAGGCTATCCGATTGGATTACAATCATCGTTTGAGATAAATGTATGGAAGAACTTGGAACACCACATAGAGACTTTATGACTAAAGCTAAGTGGTGATTCATAATTTAATTCAAATCCTATTATCTTCTCTAGTTAGAAACATAGAAACATAGAGTATGACGGCAGAAAAGGGCTGTCAGCCCAACAAGTCTGCCCACTCGAATAATCCACCCCCTAAGCACTTCCTCGAAGTGAACCCACGTTTATCCCATTTATTCTTAAAATATAGCACGTTGTTGGCCTCTACTATCTGAAGTGGAAGATCATTCCAACGATCAACCACCCTTTCGGTGAAGAAATACTTCCTAATGTCACCATGAAATCTCCCACCCCTGATTTTTAGCGGATGCCCTCTTATTGCCGTAGGTCCTGTAAGGAAAAAGATGTCTTCTTCCACCTCCATACGGCTTTAACATATTTGAACATCTCTATCATGTCTCCCTTCTCTCTGCGTTCCTCGAGAGAGTATAGCTGCAACTTACCTAGACATTCTTCATATGGGAGATCCTTGAGTCCTGAGACCATCCTAGTGGCCAGTCTCTGAACCAACTCTATTCTCAGCACATCCTTTTGATAATGTGGCCTCCAAAATTGAACACAGTATTCCAGATGTGGTCTCACCATGGACCTGTAAAGTGGCATTACCACTTCAGGCTTTCAGCTGACAAAACTTCTCCGGATGCAACCCAGTATTTGTCTAGCCTTGGATGAAGCTTTCTCCACTTGATTGGCAGCCTTCATATCTTCACTAATGATTACTCCCAGGTCCCGTTCTGTAACAGTTCTAGTTAAGGTTTCACCATTCAGAGTGTAGGTTCTGCAAGGGTTTCCGCTACCAAGGTACATAACTTTACACTTCTTGGCATTAAAGCTCAGCTGCTAATTAGTAGACCATTGCTCCAGTAAAAGTAGGTCCTGTGTCATAGTGTCGGATATGGTACCTCCGCCCACTACATTGCATAATTTAGCGTCATCGGCAAATAATGCAATTTTACCCTGAAGTCCCTGAGGCAGATCCCGTATGAAGATATTAAATAGGATTGGACCCAGGACCGAGCCCTGCGGTACTCCACTGAACACCTCCAACATTTCGGAGGGAGTACCGTTTACCACCACCCTTTGAAGTCTGCCACTAAGCCAGTCTTTAACCCATGCAGTTAATGTTTCTCCTAGTTTCTCCTAGTTAGGAGGTCATTCTTCTATTTGTGACCAGTGGACTGCATTAGAATTGGTTATTATAAGCGGGTTTTGTAACCTGAGAACTTTTTCTCCTATCCAGGAGTTTTTTCTTCTCCTCTTTTTTTCCCGCAGTGGGGCCAATGAGAATAACTATGACTCACTAAGAGAGACTTCTGTCTCGTTGTTGGAGTTAGTTTCCTGGGGAATTTGTGGCCCGTTTCTTTAATGTGTGTGCTATTTACCGATTGCAGCCACTGCTCACAAATGTAGAGTAGACACGATTTTTGGCTTAGTTATGTGCTAAATAAGGCGTCTACTCCTCTAACGTTTTTTTTTTTTTATAAATAGAGCTAAAATTTTAAACAACCCATTATGGCCTTCTAATTCCACCTCCTTTTTTCCTGATTAACTGGGAGTCTGCTCTGCCAGAAGCTGCTAATCATGCCGTTATCCAATCCTGTCTTGCTGTCTTTTGAGAGGAACGCTGAAGAGAAGTCTATCAAGGCTGGGCTCATCTGTATCATCCAGAGCCCAGAATTCCCCGATAGCTCTGGGAATAACGCAGGAGAGACCACTATTTGTCCAGAATATCTGAGAGGCTCTGCAGAGAGAGAGAGAGAAAGCATGCCAGGCGCTCTGCACCTGCTCCATTTGCAACCCATCAGCTTTAAGAGGGAAAATGTGTGTGGCAGAGCTTTGGAAGTGGCAGGTTTGGAAAAAGCTATGAAACATCTTTGTGAGCAGATTTTGCTGAGTTTTGTTAGCAGGGGGACCTTCTGTACAGTATGTCCAGATGAGCTTTTTGGCAATGCATTCTGGACTGTCCTCCACAGCTAATTTATGTACAGGGGAAATGGAGATGGCTTTGAAGCTCTGTTGATGTCTGAGAGAATTCTTCTTTAATAGATATTCTCAAGTCTCTAAAGTGCTTTGAGAAACCTGCAATGGCTAGTGGTTATAGCAGGTGCCTCAGTAGCCTGAGGTTGTGAGTTTAAATACTTGAAAGATATTAACAGAGAACAAAATTTTTTCCAGAGAAAGGAAAATGGTAAAACCAGAGGACGGTGGTAGAAGTAGAATTTCCTAACATTGCTCTTGAATCTAACCTGTTCTAGGCTCCTTTGGGAAGACAGGCTTAAAAAAACTGAATAAAAAAAAATATAGGATCTTTGATTTTCACAAGCTGGAAGCATTTGGGGGTCTATTTTTATAGACTGTTAGCTGATTTATGGTTGCTGTCCCTTTGCATCTTAATTTTTATTTGATGCAATTGAGAATAGCCTTGCTATATCCTGTAATTGTTTTGATACTTTTTATATATTTTATTGTCACTGTGATAGTTGAAAGCTGGCATATAAATACTTTTAAATAACTAAATAAAAGAAACATTCCTGCTTCTTCTTTACCTCCTACTGGGGGCTAATTTAGAACATAATATGGAGGTGTTACATTGCTCTGGGGTATAATTTTCCTCTCTACTGTTTTGCTATTAAAAAAATGTTGAAGTTTTCCTGTCATGTGTGGATTTTGGATAAATATGCAACACCAAATTGTTCAGTTTGGATTGGTTCTTGATCTGCTTCTGTCCGGCCTGATGGATGAGAGGGACCAGCTAGGTTAGGACGTTTGTTTTTTAAATTTTGTAGACAATGTGTTTTTATTGCAAACTTCCCCTGGGGGAAATCTAATTGAAAACTGATTAATTGACCATAACAAGACTTAAATCACCTGGTCCACCTCTGTGACATGTTCTGAGTGAGCCACTAGTTCAGGGGCTTCAAAGTCCCTACTTGAGGCCCACAATCCAGTCGGGTTTTCAGGATTTCCCCAATGAATATGCATGAGATCCGGCCCTCAGCTGCCGACGAGGGAAAACTCGGAAGACCCGTTTCAAAATTCCGAGTTTACGCCCAGCAGTGTCTATGAGGAGCTATCAAGACTCAAGGCGAATAAAGCTATGGAACTGGACAAACTACAGCCCAGGGTGCTCAGGGAGTTGAGTAACGTCCTGGCGGAATCATTATCCGCGCTCTTCAATCTTTCCCTAAGTACAGGAAGAGTCCCGTTGGATTGGAAAATGGCTAACGTCATTCCACTCCACAAAAAGGGATGCAGGACGGAGGCTGAGAATTATAGACCGGTGAGTCTCACATCGATAGTGAGTAAACTTATGGAAAAACTAATCAAACGCCAATTGGATACGATCCTGAATGAGGAGAATCTACGAGATCCCCATCAACATGGTTTTATGAAGGGAAGGTCCTGCCAATCAAATCTGATCAGCTTCTTTGACTGGGTAACAAGAAAGCTGGATATAGGGGAGTCCCTGGACGTCGTGTACTTGGACTTCAGCAAAGCGTTTGATAGCGTCCCACACCGCAGGTTATTGAGCAAGGTGGGTTCGATGGGACTGGGTGAAACATTAGCTGCATGGGTTAGGGACTGGCTTAGAGGTAGACTTCAGAGGGTAGTGGTAAATGGTACCGTCTCCGATACGATGGAGGTGATCAGCGGAGTGCCGCAGGGCTCGGTCTTGGGCCCAATCCTATTTAACATCTTCGTTGGCTGAGGGGCTTCGAGGTAAAATTACATTATTCGCCGATGACGCCAAACTATGCAACATAGTAGGCAATCGCACAACAGATGAAAGCATAGTGCCCAACAAAAGCTCAATGCCCGACAGTATGGACGTAGGACCTACTCCTGCTGGAGCATTGGTCAAAGACTTGGCAACTAAGTTTCAATGCCAAAAAATGCAAGGTCATGCACCTTGGCGGCAAAAATTCATGCAGGACTTGCACCCTAAATGATGAGATCCTAGCAAGGACTGTAGCAGAACATGACTTGGGGGTGATCATTAGCGAAGACATGAAGACTGCCAATCAAGTGGAGAAAGCTTCATCCAGGACTAGACAAATCATGGGCTGTATCCGTAGAAGTTTCGTCAGCCGTAAGCCCGAGGTCATAATGCCATTGTACAGATCCATGGTGAGACCCCATCTGGAATACTGTGTACAATTCTGGAGGCTGCATTATCAAAAAGATGTGCGGAGAGTTGAGTCGGTTCAGCGAATGGCCACCAGGATGGTCTCAGGTCTCAAGGATCTCCCGTATGAGGAACGACTGGGTAAGTTGCAGCTGTACTCACTCGAGGAATGCAGAGAGAAGGGAGACATGATCGAGACATTGAAATATGTCACAGGCCGTATCGAGGTGGAAGAGGATCTCTTTTTCCTTAAAGGACCCACGGCAACAAGAGGGCATCCGTTGAAAATCAGGGGTGGGAAATTTCATGGCGACACCAGAAAATATTTCTTCACCGAAAGGGTGGTTGATCGCTGGAATAATCTTCCACAACAGGTAATTGAGGCCAGCAGCGTGCCAGATTTTAAGAAAAGATGGGATTGGCATGTGGGATCTCTTCATGGAGGTAGTTAGGGGGTGGGCCATTAGTGTGGGCAGACTAGATGTGCCGTGGCCCTTTTCTGCCGTCATGTTCTATGTTTCTGTGTTAAATCAAAATTTGAATAAATTTGAAACTTGACCTTGAGTAGCCCTTCTCTAGAGGCTACAGAGAAATGCTGCACCGCAGTGAGGACCATGAAGCTCTGTAGGACACGTGACTTCCGAACCAAGCTGACCAGCCCCCCCCCCCCCCCCATGAAAAAGGGCTGGGCTGAGTCATTCAAAAACTTTAACTCAACAGGAGACGTGAGTGACCAATTCAATCAGAGGCTGGTGACACAGTCAGCAAAACAATCTCATCTTCCACCAAAAATAAAAATCTACCAGGTGATGAACTAGATCATTGGTGGGGAAGGAGAGCCACAATCCAGTTGGGTTTTCAGGATTTCCACAATAGATATTGAAGAAAGAGTAAGTTTATCAAATTGCCAATAACTTCCAGTGTCTTACTCAAATCAAAAAATAAGGGTTCACGGCCTAACACCCTCAAACTAATAACTGATCAGTAATAATCCCTATGTTGGGGAAAAAAAGGCCTCAGTTGAGCTTCATAGGCCAAAAAGACTCCCAGACTTCTGCTAATTGTAGTCATATAGTTTTAGAAATGATTCTTCAATTGATATCAAACATTCTTCAGTAAGAAATGCAGGTAGTATGTCCCCAAACTTTCAGCATAGCATAGCAGTGGAAAAATATGAAAATCAACTTAGCTGGCTTAAATTCGCAGCCGTGCTCCTTCAGACCCTCATCAGCTGTTTCCAGCGGCGTCTTCTTCCACATATTGCGGAGGCAAATGCAGAGATCCTACAGGGTCATCCCTGTTTCGCCAATCCAGCTTCCTCAGGAATCTTCTGCTGTAAAGTCCCCGAGCCAGCTAAAGCAGCTAACCGTAAGATTTCAGCTGCTAATGAGGGTCTGAAGGAGCACAGCTGTGAATTTAAGCCAGCTATGTTGATTTTCATATTTTTCCATGCTATGCTAAATGTTTGGGGACATGCTGCCTGAATTTCTTACTGAAGCTACTGAAGAATGTTTGATATCAATTGAAGAATCATTTCTAAAACTATATGACTACAATTAGCAGAAGTTTGGGAGTCTTTTTGGCCTATGAAGCTCAACTGAGGTCTTTTTTCTCCCAACATAGGGATTGTTACTGATCAGTTATTAGTTTGAGGGTATTAGGCAGTGAACCCTTATTTTTTGATTTGAGTAACACACTGGAAGTTATTGGTATTTTCAGGATTTCCCCAACAAATATACAAGAGATCAATGTGCCTCCATTATATTCAAATAAATCTCAAGCATATTCATTGGGGAAATCCTTAAAACCAAGTGGATTGTGGCCCTCATTCCCCACCCCTGAACTAGATAATTAAATATCCAGAATAATGACATGCATAAAGGCAAGTGTGCACAGTGATCCCCATATCTGCTGTTCCGTAATGATCTGCAGACCTTTGATAGATGCCAGTTTGCAGGTTGCTGTACACATAGGTGAACTGGGTGTGGCCCACATTGATGCATGGGACTTATAGAATTATAAGCATATGTCCAGGATCCAGCTCTGCTTGTTGCTAATCTCAGATTCACGTATACAGTATACCTGGTTATAAGAAAGCGGGTGTTGAATTACCCTCCACGTGCTCTAGCACATATTCTGTTTTATTTAGTATCTAATGGCTGTGCTGTGTGGGAGTGTTTATGTAGAAGGAATCCTCTAGCTGGCACGCCATGGGCAGAAGCGTGATGTTCAGATCCTAGTTTGTTAAATTTTGATATAGCACCTAAATCAGACTCAAGTTTATTAGGTTTTTATACACCGCCTATCAAGATTATCTAAGTGGTGATCAAGTATTTTCCCTATTTGTCCCTGTGGGCAATGGAGGACTGAGTGACTTGCCTAAGGTCAGAACCATCAGGGCATAGTTCTATAGGCTTGTGAAGAACCTAATGGTGCCCTCAAAATCTGCCTAAAAGAAAGACCACCTTCAGCAATGAAGGGCCCGAGTTTTATTCCTGGTTGGGAGGGACCTTGAGGCCGTGGCAGGAGTCCTGAATTCTGTCTGGATGATGGTTTATGGTCTATTAAACTTGTTATACCACTCGTTATACCACTGGTCCAAGCGATTTACAAAATAAAGTAAAAGTAAAATAACAACCAACTAATCCAAACAACCACAACCAGACGTAGGAGAACCCATCCTCCATTGGCGCACCATCCAATCAGAAACGTCAAACGAAAAAAATGCACGATGGCCTCCTGGCTACAACTAGACTACCAACTCTCCAATTTACTGATCACGACCTCAGACTACAAAACCTTCAGAAAAGAAATAAAAACCCAGCTATTCAAGAAATCCTTAAAACAAGAATCAGCTCAATCCCCAATAGCAACCCGCTCCACTCCGTAATACCACGGGAAACGTCCAGATAACAACATATGTAATCCGCCTTGAACCGCAAGGTAATGGCAGGACAGAAATCACTAATGTAAAAGAACTCCATTATTCGATAGTATAGACCTAGACATACTAAGGAACATTCGCTCCTAAATAAAATCATATTAATACCATTAAGCTTTAAAATTTCCCCAGACTGCTAACTGAAGATCTAGATTCACATTCAGAAGATATGAGGAATATCAGATTGATTTAAATCTTGGCCGAATGCTGCTTTAAAAAATACTCTTTTTAACATAATTTTGAAAGATTTTAAATTTGCCTCTAGTCTCAGCTCTCTTGGCATACGATTCCATAAATTTGGAGCTGCAAAATAGAATGCTGTGGGCCACTAATGGGGGCCTTTGGTACAGTCCTTCTCAATAGGAAGAGAAAGAAAGGTTCAATAGAGAAAACAATGGTCCAGGAATCTTGAAGGAAGACTTGGGGATGAAGAAGTTGAAACCAGAGTTGGCTGGTGCTGGACGGCTGGATGTCCGGAGTTAGCGCTTCCCACTGATTATTCTCCTATATCTTTTTGCAGCATAACTCCAGCATCTGTCACTCGGCCTTGTTGGTCCTCAGCTGTGACAGAAACACAATCACCACAAAGTCTCTTTAAGATTTACTGCTGTAATTGTATCCTGGCATCGATGCCTTGGATGTTGGGTATTACCACAGCAGCAGGAGAGAACACCTGCTCACAACTAAGCCTTGTTAAAAAAATCCTGGGCTGTTGCTGTGATACAGAGACCAGGAAGAGACTGACATGGAGTGGAAAGGGAAGCTGCAATGGTTCAGAGTGACTTCACAGTCTGGCTTGGCTTCTTCAAGAGGTGCAGAAGGGCTCTGTCATGGCCAGTGATTAGAACATGGGGTAGAGAAAAGGCTGAAGACGTGAGAACCAGAGGAGATAGGCAAGAAGAAATTTTTTTCAGAGCACCTGATTCTAAAACACAATATGAGGCCGAGGAAGAACATTAGAATATACGGTATTTCTTCATGAAAAAGGGGGTATTTGCAGGAATAACTTTGCTGATGTGGAGGAGTAAGAAGTGCGACAGAATTTAAGAAAGTGTAGGCAAAAACAGAGGATCCTTAGATGTGTGGGGGGAGGGGAAGGAGGAGAGATTGAAAGGTAATAATAATAACTTTATCCTTTTATACTGCCATTACCAGAAGTTCTAGGTGGTTTACACTAAGAGGAACTGGACAGTCAGCAAAATACAATCAATCATTCAATAAAATTAGTTACACTCTTAAAAACTCCTAAATTAGGTAATAAATTTATCAAAGAGAGAGGACATAACTAATTTTCTAAAAGAACAGTAAGACGTGGCTTGATAGATACATTCACCCAGCCAAGATTGTAGTTTACCTGTCTAAGAAAGTCTTATATCGACACCCATTTGTCTTGGGAGAGGCAAATAAATGAAAACTTCTAGTTTCCCTCATTGGCCTGTATAACTCAAAATGAGGGAAAGGTAAATTGGAGACAATCCCAATATCAACTTAAAGCAGATACTATAAAATTTGAATAATACTCTTGCTTCTAATGTTAACCAATGCAGTAAACGGTACTACGGTAAAGTCTTGGAGAAGCACAGAGGACCCTTAGCTCTGCGGGAGGGGACGGGGGCAAAACCCAGGATAAGCCCAGAGGATGGGTGAGGGGTAAAGCCTGGGATAAGAACAGAGGATCCTTATGTGAAACAGAAAACCAATCCAAAAAATTACAGACTCACCTGTTTTAATTTATATCCATCGGTGAGTTGCTTCACTAGAGAAAGTATGCACTACAAAAACGTGGAGAAAAAAAGCCTCTAAATTATGACAGCACAGCAGTCTCTTCACATCATCGGCATTAAAAAACTCCACTATTCTTTACACATACTTTTTCTCAAACTGAAAAAACAAACCCTCCCTGTGCACACATGGAAAACTTATCTAGTGAAACTGGGCTACACCCGAGAAATCTTCATCTTCCTCTCCAGCTCCGGTCACGTCCCATGTTGTGGCTCAATCCACTATTCACCACAATGTTGCCCTCACTTTGCAAAAACAATCTGAAAAACAAAGAAAAAAATCACTAACCTGATCTGCCACTAACACCCCCAATCTGGTAGTCAAAGGAGACTTAAACCTACACCTAGAAGTACAGGATGATCCAAAAGTTCGAAGCTTCCAAACTTTAATAGAACTGGAACTCATCACTTCCCCACTCACAAAGGTGGACACTTGTCTAGGTTTCATTTCACACTCAACAAACAGACCAAATCGCAAGCTGATAGATCACATTCTATGGAAGCCAATTATCTGGTCAGATCATCATCTCCTGAACTCTTCTTAAAAATACCCCAAACAATATAAAAACCAAAAGAAACCAAACAGATTACAAACATGGTAAGATACCCGTAGAGGAATTCTGGATGGAAATTACTGAAAAACTAGAGCCAATGAATGAATACATAGAAGAAGGCATTACAGCCTGGCAAAACCTATCCAATGAGGTTCTAGATAAGATTGCACCAATATGAAATGGCAAAGATGGTTGAAGCACTGATTAAAGATATCATAGTCCGGCACTTGGATACACACGACCTGATGAGAGCCAGCCAACATGGCTTCAGGAAAGGGAAATCATGTTTGACGAATTTACTTCAATTTTTTGAGACTGTGAACAAACAAATTGATAGCGGAGAACCGGTGGACATAATATACTTGCACTTCCAGAAAGCGTTCGACAAGGTTCCACATGAGAGACTTCTCAGGAAACTACAAAGTCATGGAATAGAGGGAGATATACTAAGATGAATAGGCAAATGGCTGGAGAACAGAAAGCAGAGAGTGGGCATAAATGGGAAGTTCTCAGACTGGGAGAAAGTGACTAGCGGTGTGCCCCAGGGCTCGGTACTTGGGTCCAACTTATTTAATATTTTCATCAATGACCTAGAAGAAGGAACATCCAGTGAGATCATCAAGTTTGCAGACGACTCAAAGCTATGCCGGGAAATCAGATTGCAGAAGGATAGAAAGGAACTCCAGAGTGACTTGTGTCAGTTAGAGAAATGGGCAGAGAAATGGCAGATGAAGTTTAATGTGGAAAAGTGCAAAGTGATGCATTTGGGCAGAAAGAACAAGGAACACGAGTATAGAATGTCAGGTGCAACTCTGGGTAAGAGCGAACAAGAAAAGGACCTGGGTGTACTGATAGATAGGACCCTGAAACCGTCGGCACAATGTGCGGCAGCGGCAAAGAAAGCAAATAAAATGTTAGGCATGATAAAGAAGGGAATCACGAATAGATTGGAGAAAGTTATAATGCCGCTTTACAGAGCAATGGTCAGACCACACTTGGAATACTGTGTCCAACATTGGTCTCCCAACCTAAAAAAGGACACAAAACTGCTGGAGAGGGTGAAGAGACGAGTAACAAAGCTAATAAAAGGTATGGATAACCTGGAATACGAGGAAAGACTTAAGAGACTGTGATTGTTCTCCCTTGAGAAAAGGAGACTGCGAGAAGATATGATCGAGACTTTCAAAATACTGAAAGGAATTGACAAAATAGAGCAGGAAAAAAAATTATTTACAATGTCCAATGTGATACGGACAAGAGGACATGAACTGAAGCTGAGGGGGACAAGTCCAGGACAAATATCAGGAAGTTCTGCTTCACGCAGCGGGTGGTGGACACCTGGAATGCTCTCCCAGAGAAGGTTGTTGCGGAATCCACCATTCTAGGATTCAAAAGCAAACTAAGATGCACATCTCCTTACGAGAGGCATAGAGGGATATGGGTGACTAGAATTACGCCAGGTGTACACCTGGCTGGGCCTCCGCGTGTGCGGATCGTCGGACTTGATGGACTGAGGGTCTGATCCAGAGATGGCAGTTCTTATGTTCTTATGTAAAATAACCCAGAGAACGGCTAAAGGCTAAGAGGAAAGAAGTAAGAGAAGCAGAAAGAACATGGAGAAAAGAACAAAGATTAGAAACCTACATCGAAAAAAAATAATACCAGTTAGCAGTAACCAAAGCAAAAAAGTCATACTATGACAAAATGATTGACGAATCTAAAAATTCTTTCAAATGCTTCTTTAAAGTCTACAACTCACTAATCGCCTCAAAAGATATAATGGAAGGTCTAGCATCAGAGCAACCAGACGTAGCCAATCTAGCACATTACTTTCAAGAAAAAGTCAGAATCATGGGGACGTCATTCACACAAGACCCAGCAGATAACATAGATTATTACCCAACCAAACACAGGGACAAAGGAATCCCAGCCGACAGATGCTGGTCAAAATTCACCGCAGTTAGCACGCAAGAGATCTCCAACTGGCTGAAGAGATTATCCAGAAAGCACTGCTATTTGGATATACACCCAGCTAGCCTGCTAATCCATGCCCCCCTAACATTCTGCTATGGCTGACAGACCTAATAAACAGATGATTAGAAAATGTACTCTATCCCAAAGCAATATAAACCATAGCGTTGACATCCATACTCAAAGCCACAAACCTTGATCTGACCAAAGTAGAAAACTTAGGCCAAAAGCGGGGATTCCATGGCCTGCAAAATTACTAGAATTCTGTGTAAGCACCCAACTAGCTAACTTCATAGACCAAACTAATGGCTTCAGACCAAGTCCCTGTTACTCGAACTAACGTCCAAAATAAGAAATCAGCTCAGCAGAGGCAAACAGTCTACTATTACAATTTGATATCTCTGCAGCGTTTCATGCAGTAGACCACTCTCTTTTACTCCTAGGAGAGCAAGGCATGGTGTTCTTATGGTTTTTACAGTTCTTAAGAAATAGAACATATGGAGTCTGGAAGATCCCAGTCATGAGAGGCCAATTGTGGTGTCCTCCAAGGTTCACCAATATCACCTATCTAAGAGCAATGGGAAATAACTTATTCTTAACCCAGGCTCATGTCTTCTGTACAGATGATATCTTCATTCTCTACTGCAACTCACTATATGGTGGCATTACAGAGAAAGAACACAAGAGACGTCAACTGCTAAAAAACATGCTGCAAGACTAATTCTCAGAAAGAATTGATACGAGAGGACAAGTCCACTATTAGAACAAGAGCACCGATGAACAAGAGAATCCATTTCAAGACAGCATGGTTGGCAAAGCAATCTATGGAGAAAACTCAGAGGGACTAATGTCTGATATGAAAGTCTCGCACTCCTTCTTCAATTCATGTGGATCACAATGCTTCAAACTACCCCTCCCATCACCTCAAAAAGTACGGCGGAAGAAGATGTTTGAGGCTACCTTCGAATACCAAGCTCCCCATATTTGGAACAAACTGCCAAAACAACTAAGACAACCCACCACATACCATGACTTCAGGAAAAAACTAAAGACATATCTCTTCTGCCTATAACCACTCTCTTATCTTCACTCCTTCCTCCCAACAACCACCTTCCACTCTAAAAATGTAACCTGAAAACTTGCTCTAGTTCTTATTGTAAACCGCTTAGACTCCTTGCAGAGAATTGCAATCTATAAGACACTGAATTGTATTGTATTTTCCAAAAAATATCTAAACCAAAGTAAAGCAATATTAAAAATTTCAATATTGGTTAATCTGCTCAATAAGATTCCATGATCAAGCATATGAAAAGGCACACTTAAAGCTACCAGAAACAGAAAAACAGCATTTCTTTTATGTAAATACCTCCAACAACCATTAACAACATCCAGTAAAACAGTGTGTGTTTGTCTGCCCGCATTGTGTCTCCACTGCAGCAGTTGTGTGAGAAGCAAACAAACTGGTACAGAGGGAAATAGGAGAAAGAGGGACTTTTAATAGCGAGAAAATGTTTCTAATGGAATGGAGAGTCTTTATCCGTCTCTAAAGTAATTAAGGAGATAAGGTTAAGTTCCTTGATTTCATTATTTAGAATACAGTACAGAAGTGCTTCGACAGAGGCGACCTGCATACAGGGAAAGGTGGAAGAGGGGCAGTCAAGTGTGGCCAGACTTTAATTTGTGTTTGTAGAATACAGGGAACGTTTCGTTTAGAATGTTTAATTTATATTTCCATATTAATCCGAGAAACTCCTTTGGCTTTGGAAATCAGCAGTGATTTATATACATCAGAGAAATTTAAAAAAGGCTCAGCATAAATTCAGGGACGACCCGGGCCCAAGGTGCAAGAAGAGAAATGCAGGGCCGTGGCACGCAATGAACAGGGGTTTGCGGGGGAGAAGCCTCCTGCGCAGACCTGGCATTTAGAAAAGTGCTCAACTTTATGTGTCAGTCAATAATATTGTACGTCTCAGATCTGAAATTTAACAACATATTTACAAGTGACAATCTCTGTCCAGTTTAAATGGCTGAGGAGGTAATTAATTGCTTGTCCGAAGCCCAGTTAAAGGGAAAACTCCAAGGATGACTGGGGAGCGTAATTTATCATCCTTCCCCCCCCCCCCACACACACACACACTTCCTTTCTAAAGGAAGAAACAAAGATCAACTTTTGACAATCAAAGGGGGTTTTAGATTTAATTAGATTCAATTACTTGCCTTTCCAAACCAAACCTCAAAGCAAGTTATAAATTAAAGTACAGTCAGTATTTCCCTGCTCAAGGGAGTTTACAGTCTAAGGGGTTTATTTATTAAGCTGTGTTTATGGCAATACAGGCTTTCAATGAGAATTAACTGGAGCTGGCCTAGGGCAGCAGAATTTGGGGTAGGATGGCTCAGAGTTGGCGTGGTGGGCATCAGCCACAGCAGACCTTTCATCACCATCCCACACTCAAGGCCTGACATGTCCTGCCCCCTCCAACAGAAGTTTCTATCAGAGGTTCCACACCATGCTGATGTAACCCCTACCTCTTGTGGCACCCTGTGGCAGGTCGTGTGCACAGGAGGCAGGCCAGAAGGACACTATGTCAGGTAAAAAGAGGGTAAACAGGACACATAGAAACTCCACCTTCAGCAGTACATTCAGGGTTCTGGGACACTGGATAGAGGTAGCCAGCTGCTTAAAATAAATTCTCTGCCAGCTCCCACAAAGCTGTTTACCAGAGAGAGACAGGCTGTTTCTCCCTACTCCAAACTGCTCCCTTCCCTTCCTCACGCCAACTGCAGTTCTCTCTCCCTCTATATAAGTGGTCTTCATTTAAATGCCCATGAGCCAATGGTGGCCTGCAGAGACCTTCTAGGTAGTCCGCACTGCAGGCTGGGTTTTCATACCTTCCCCCCCCCCAACCGGGATCCAATACTTTTTCTTCCCAGCGGCTGCTCTTTCACTCTTTGGGCCACCAACAATATGAGTGAGGTAATATGCTGCATTTGGCAGCCCGGAAGCTTTCCCTCTGCTACTGCTTCCTGTCCCTAAATAGGTGGGAAACTGTAGCAGAGGGAAAGCTTCCAGGCTGCCAAAGGCAGATGCTTACCTCACTCACGCTTCTGGTAGCCCAAAGAGTGCAAGAGTAACTGCCGGGAAGGAGAACAGTGAGTAACTCTTAGATCCTCTGTGTATGGGGGGTTGGGGGGGATTAACATAACATAAGAACATAAGCAATGCCTCTGCTGGGTCAGACCTAAGGTCCATCGTGCCCATCAGTCCGCTCACACGGCGGCCCAACAGGTCCAGGACCTGTGTAGTAATCCTCTAACTACACCCCTCTATCCCTTTTTCCAGCAGGAAATTGTCCAATCCTTTCTTGAACCCCAGTACCGTGCTCTGCCCTATTATGCCCTCTGGAAGCGCATTCCAGGTGTCCACCACACGCTGGGTAAAGAAAAACTTCCTAGCATTCGTTTTGAATCTATCCCCTTTCAACTTTTCCGAATGCCCTCTTGTTCTTTTATGTTCTGAAAGTTTGAAAAATCTGTCCCTCTCTACTCTCTCTATGCCATTCATGATCTTGTAGGTCTCTATCATGTCTCCTCTGAGTCTCCGCTTTTCCAGGGAGAAGAGCCCCAGTCTCTCCAATCTTTCAGTGTACGAAAGTTTTTCCATGCCCTTAATCATTCTTGTCGCCCTCCTCTGGACCCTCTCAAGTATTGCCATATCCTTCTTAAGGTACGGTGACCAATACTGGACACAGTACTCCAGGTGTGGGCGCACCATTGCCCTATACAACGGCAGGATGACTTCTTTCGTTCTGGTCGTAATACCCTTCTTAATAATACCCAACATTATGTTTGCCTTCTTCGAGGCTGCTGTGTGGGAATAGGGAGGGGAAAAAAAAGAGATGACAGACCTCCAGGTGAGGGAAAAGTAATGGAAGGACAGAGATGCCAGACCATGATAGGGAGGAGGAGCAGGAGGGAAGGAAGGAGAGACGAGAGATACTAGACCATAAGAAGGGAGATAGGGAAGGAGAGAAATATGACAGACTACTGGAGGGGGAGGGAAGGAGAGAGAGATGCTACAGGGAAGAGAAGGAGGAGTGAGAGAGATTCTAGCCTAAGGTAGGGAGGAAGAAGGAAGGGAAGGAAAAGAGAAAGATACCGGACCACAAGAAGGAGGAATGGGAAGGAGAGATTGTCTAGCAAAGTTACACGAGAAAATGGAGTAGATTCTGTGCCGTTCACGGAGGAGGGTGTTTATGAGCAACTTGAAAAACTGAAGGTGGACAAAGCGATGGGACCAGACGGGATCCATCCCAGGATACTAAGGGAGCTCAGAGAGGTTCTGGCGAGTCCTATTAAAGACTTATTCAACAAATCTCTGGAGACGGGAGTGATTCCTGGGGATTGGAGGAGAGCGGATGTGGTCCCTATTCATAAAAGTGGTCACAGGGATGAAGCAGGAAACTACAGGCCGGTGAGCCTCACTTCAGTTGTTGGAAAAATAATGGAAGTTTTGCTGAAAGAAAGGATAGTGTACTTCCTTGAATCTAATGGGTTACAGGATCCGAGGCAACATGGCTTTACAAAAGGTAAATCGTGCCAAACGAACCTGATTGAATTTTTTGATTGGGTGACCAGAGAGCTGGATTGAGGATATATGCTAGATGTAATTTACTTGGATTTCAGCAAAGCCTTTGATACAGTTCCTCATAGGAGGCTGTTGAACAAACTTGAAGGGCTGAAGTTAGGACCCAAAGTGGTGAACTGGGTCAGAAACTGGCTGTCGGACAGACACCAGAGGGTGGTGGTTAATGGAAGTCACTCGAAGGAAGGAAAAGTGAGTAGTGGAGTCCCTCAGGGATCAGTGCTGGGGCCAATATTGTTCAATATGTTTGTGAGTGACATTGCTTGAAGGGATAGAAGGAAAAGTGTGCCTTTTTGCAGATGATACCAAGATTTGTAACAGAATAGACACCGAAGAGGGAGTGGAAAAGATGAAAAAGGATCTGCAAAAGTTAGAGGAATGGTCTAATGCCTGGCAACTAAAATTCAATGCAAAGAAATGCAGAGTAATGCATTTGGGGATTAATAATAGGAAAGAACTGTATATGCTGGGAGGAGAGAAGCTGATATGCACGGACGGGGAGAGGGACCTTGGGGTGATAGTGTCCGAAGATCTAAAGGCGAAAATACTGTGTGACAAGGCAGTGGCTGCTGCCAGAAGGATGCTGGGCTGTATAAAGAGAGGCGTAGTTAGTAGAAGGAAGAAGGTGTTGATGCCCCTGTACAGGTCATTGGTAAGGCCCCACTTGGAGTATTGTGTTCAATTTTGGAGACCGTTTCTGGCGAAGGACGTAAGAAGACGAGGCGGTCCAGAGGAGGGCGACGAAAATGATAGGAGGCTTGCGCCAGAAGACGTATGAGGAAAGACTGGAAGCCCTGAATATGTATACCCTAGAGGAAAGGAGAGACAGGGGAGATATGATTCAGATGTTCAAATACTTGAAGGGTATTAACGTAGAACAAAATCTTTTTCAGAGAAAGGAAAATGGTAAAACCAGAGGACATAATTTGAGGTTGAGGGGTGGTAGATTCAAGAGCAATGTTAGGAAATTCTACTTTACGGAGAGGGTGGTGGATGCCTGGAATGCGCTCCCGAGAGAGGTGGTGGAGAGTAAAACTGTGACTGAGTTCAAAGAAGCGTGGGATGAACACAAAGGGTCTAGAATCAGAAAATAAGATTAAATATTGAACTAAGGCCAGTACTGGGCAGACTTGCACGGTTTGTGTCTGTATATGGCCATTTGGTGGAGGATGGACTGGGGAGGGCTTCAATGGTTGGGAGGGTGTAGATGGGCTGGAGTAAGTCTTAACAGAGATTTCGGCAGTTGGAACCCAAGCACAGTACAGGGTAAAGCTTTGGATTCTTGCCCAGAAATAGCTAAGAAGAAAAAATTAAAAAATTTAAATTGAATCAGGTTGGGCAGACTGGATGGACCATTCGGGTCTTTATCTGCCGACATCTACTATGTATGTTACTATGAGAGATGTCAGACTACTAGAGGGGGAGGGAAGGAAAGACAGATACCAGACCATGGAAGGAAGGATGAGGTGATAGGGGAGAGGAGAGAGATACCAGACCACTGGAGGGGGAAGGAAGGAGAGAGAGAAGCCAGATTAGGGAAAGGAAGTAGGAGAAAGAGAAATTCTAGACTAAGGTAGGGGAGACGGGTAAGAGAACGGCAGATACCAAACCATAAAGGGGAAGGAGAGAAAGAGATCCCAGATTGTGGGAAGGTGAGGAGAAATATGCCTCAAAAAGTGCAATACAATTTATATACAAATAATGATAATCAACCAAGCACTTAAATCAATCAGTATCTATACAAAAGATAAAAATTCCCTCCCCATCCATCATTACCATCTGAAATAATACCAGAACAAAAGATATAGCCACCTCCCACTCCAACCCCCCCCCCCCCCCCCCGGATGTGAGGGTGAAAAACAACGGAAAATAAAGATAAAGGCCAACTATAGCAAATCTACAAAAGACGTCAATGGACCCCAAACTGATTTGAATATCTTATTATGCCCCAGCATGTCAGCATTCATTTTCTCATATTTATAAGTTAAACATAAGCTCACTTTAAAAACAGGCTGCTTGGAGCTATTCTTGCTCTGATTTCCTTAGTACATCTGTTGAAATTTCAGGGCTGTGGTGGGTACTCCCAGTACCATGCCAAGGGTTCTTTGTTAATCTCAAGTGCTGGTATTTTAGAAGTCATTTAGTGGCATACTAATGTCTTTGGTTAAACTGAATGGCCAGGAGCCCTTCAGTCTATCTGCACTGACATTTCCAGGATCAAATTGGTTTAATATAATCTCCCAGAGGCCTTTGCTGACACTCTGGTTAGGCCAACACAGTAATGTAAGGCTGACAAAGACAAAAGGAAAGAAATGACAAATGGCCAACAAGTTCTGGAAACAGAGTTAAAGAAGGTAAAGAAAAATGAGCAAGACATTTAGAAAAGTAAAATAGTCAGACAGCAAAGGTAGAAAATGAATTTTATTTTCAATGTAGTGAATCTGTTAGTTTGGGGAGAAATGCATCCCTGTCTCTACTTCTCTGATGTTTCACCCTCATGGATTCTTGTGGCTTCAGTTTAATTTTTGTCTCCATAGTAACATAGCAACTTAGTAAATTGTGGCAGATAAAGACCTGAATGTTCCATCCAGGTGCCCGACCGTCGCACACATTATTAATTCATGATTAAATTGTCTGTCTTTGACATGTCTGAGGCATAGATCATAGAAGTCTGCCTGGTACTCTCGTTCGGTAAAAGTCTGCCCAGCGCTCTGCTATTGTTACAAATTGCTAGAGTTTCCGTCAAAGCCTTCCCCGGCCCATCCTAAACCAAATTGCCATATACAGGACTGTAACAGCATGAGCATGGTTTGGGTTTGGGCCCACACAGTCACAAGTAGGAAAGAAAAACTCTTTATGGACTCAAACAATAAACTCTGCACCCTAACATTAGATGACGTATGTGAAGGAGTGCATGACAGTCTTGGGAGTAAAACTGGATCCAGGGCTTACTATGAACTGTCAAGTTGCAAAAACAGTGCAAATATGTTTTGCTCAGATACACCTATTGTACCGTGTGAAACCTATGCTGTCATGACCTGACTTCCGTGCTGTTGTCCTTTAAGTTCACTCAACTTTGGAATGATCTTCCACTTTTTTTTGTGCAGCTCCAGCTCCCTTCCTTCCTTTCGGAAGTCTTTGAAAACCATTCTGTTTACCAAACATTTTGCCAATTAACTCTTCTTCTACTTCTGTTATATTATTATTAGTTCATCCTATTTACTGTTTTATATTTTTATTATCCTAACCCAATTACTGTAAACCGAGTCGAGCTTTCCTGGATTGAAGACTCGGTATACAAAACTAAGCATTAGATTAGGCAATGGTCTTGTCACGACTGGTGTAGGGCATTGCAGGTGGTTCAGAATGCCACGGCCAGATTGATAACTGGAACATCAAGATATGAGCACGTCTCTCCATATCTTCGACAACTGCATTGGCTGCCAGTTGTGTTTGGAATTCAGTACAAAGCGATCATGTTATGTCATCAATTTCTATATGGTACAATGCCTGAAATTTTTAAGAACATGATATCTCGTTACCAACCACAAAGATCCTTACGTTCTATAGGTGAGGCATTGTTGAAAACAAAGGCCAACTCTAAACATGTAGATATGAGTGCCATGACTTTTACATGTGCAGGAGTCAAGTTATGGAATGACCTTGATGGTCAGATTAGACAATGTGGAGAGAGGAATTCCTTTAGGAAAATGTTGAAGATCCAACTATTCGTTGAAGCATTTTTCTGAGCAACTGACTTTATGTTAGACTGAATATGTCTGTTTTGATGGTATTGATGCATTTTTCTGGGCAATTGATTCTATGTTAGACTGAATGCCTATTTTATCTTCTTATTTTGTATGGATTCTTAACTTTTTATGTATGTAACTCCTTGTAAACCATTTTGGATAAAAACAGTATAGAAATTTTAAAAATAAATAATTCTTAAGACTACCACCCCACAATCCCAATCATGCCCTCTGGTTTTACCAATTTCCCTTCCCTGGAAAAGATTGAATACCTTTCAAGCAACGTTCCCTCTAAGCCAGGAAAGCTGATGTGCAAGTCAATAGGATTTGATAGACCAGGAATACAGTGATGTGAAAAAGTTTTGAGCCTCCACCCCCCCCCCCCCCCCCCAATTCTGATTTCCGCTCTTACTGCAATACATCCCACTGCACTACTACCATAAAATAATTTACCTTGGTAAGTTGCCAAAAGGGCCCCAGGCTTCAGCTTCACTAGCCTTTAGTTTGCTGATTACAAAACATGACGCTTCTTCTACAAAGCTGAGAACTAGGGAAGCCAGGGCCAAGCCCCACTGATGTTTGCGATTTTGGACAAGTAACTTAACCCTCCAATGCCTCAAATACAAAATTAAAAAATTATAAGCCCTCCAAGGATATTGAAAATGCCTACTGTACTTGTGGAGGGGGCATAATAAATAAAAACGTCTAAGTCTCTAGACGCACAAAGTAGGCAGCAGGGAAATGTCCATTCTTGAAAAAAACGTCCAAAATGTGTTGTTTTTTTTCTAGAATGGCCTACCTGTACGTTCAGCAGTTTAATCACCCAGACTGCCGCTACGTATATGTTTAGAACACATTTACGACCAAAAAAAAACCTCCCAAGTCCCAAATGCCCAAAACAAGACCTTTTAGACGAAGGAGGGGGCCAGTCCTTCACCTAAAAGAATGATTCTCTAACCGGTGTCTGTCATAAACAACGCCAGTTAGAGAATCCTGGAACTGCCCCCCCCCCCCCCCACACACACACACGCAATGATTGCGGCAGAAGGGAAGCCACTGCGACCCACCCGAATGTTCCCTGGCAGGAGAGATGCACAATCGCTCCTACCACATTCCCCCCCGAATCCCCCAACGAATTAAACTCTTCACCAGCAGAAGGGATGCCCAATCCCTCCAGCTGCCACTTCCCCAAAGCGACGCGATCTTCACCAGCAGGAGGCATGTCCAGTCCCTCCTGCCGGAACCCCCCCCCCCCCCCCCGAAAAAAAAAAAATTAAACTCTTCACTGGCAGGAGGGATGCCTAATCCCTCCTGCCGGCTACCCTCCCGAAGTAGCATGATCTTCACTAGCAGGAAGGACCCCCCCCCCCCAAAGCGGTGCAGTCTTTGCCGCTACCACCCCCTTTCTGGACCACCCAGCCCACCAAAGGAGAACTCTTTATATTTCATTATCCGTAAAGAATCAAACAGTAAATAAGCATACAATATAACCCTAAGACTATCTAAGAAACAAACACTAAATAAAGCATACAATAAAATCCTGAGGCTCTCTATACTAGTCCAAAAGATTCCTAGTACTTTAATAAGGTTAATTAATCAGCTCAATAACAAGATGCAGACAGTAGTCCAGCAGCAAGAGGGTTGCTATCCAGCCTTTTGAACTGAGTATCACATGTATGAGTTCCTCCCGGTTGATGAGAAGTTATATTTGTGTGCTCACTGCAAAGAGCTTCTAGTTCTCAGAGAACGAGTACATTCCCTTGAGGCTAGAGTGGCAGACTTGGATGACTTGAGTGAGACAGTGAAGTACACAGAGGAGATCTACATAAAAACATATGAATTGCCGCTACTGGGTCAGACAGTGGTCCACCATGCCCAGCAGTCCACTCACACGGCGGCCCTCTGGTCAAAGACTAGCGCCCTAACTGAGATTAGCCCTACCAGCGCACGTTCTTGTTTAGCAGGAAGTTGTCTAACTTTGTCTTGAATCCCTGGAGGGTGTTTCCCCCTATGACAGCCTCTGGAAGAGCGTTCCAGTTTTCCACCACTCTCTGGGTGAAGAAGAACTTCCTTATGTTTGCACGGAATCTATCCCCTCTCGTTCTCCCTACAGGGATGATGTAGAGAAGTCCCACCTCCAGTCTGGTCACCCCTGTGCTGCCTTGGAGGAGAGAAGTCTCCTAGGAGGATAGCATCACCCTGATGCTGCTTGTGTAGAGAAACAGCAAAAGCGACCAGGATGGTAGTGGGAGGCAGAGAGGGAGGTAGTGTCGCTAGCCAGGGTTCACAGAACAGTTGTGGCCCACCCAGCTAGGCAGCATAAACCTTTCTGAGGCGTGCTTCCAATATGGGATATCCCTACAGGGGGTGTTTGGCTCAGTAATGAACAAGGATGACACCCAGCACACAGGAGAAAGCACAATTTGAGACAAAATGGCTTGAATGCAAAAATAACGATTTATTGTCTAGGTCTTTCAAGACAAAGACCAAATATTTTCCAGAAAAATAAAGCACAAAAGCAAAACAATAAGCAACTGGTAACTACAAACTTTCAATAAAACAAAATACTTTAAGCACACCACAGGCTTTTCACAGCAGGAGATTTGCCACGCCTTGGCTGGAGTAAAGCCACCGCTGTCTCAAGGCTTTTTCCCCCAAACTCTCAGCAGATAAAGAAAACTAGTTTGCAGTTGCTTCTAATGGGGAAAGGAAACAAATAATCCATAATTAGTTTACAGTAATGTTTCATAAGCTTATTTCATTGTTCCTTCCAGTTCTCAAAATGGGGAGACAAAATAAAAACCAAAAAGAAAGTTTTGTAGCAAAAAGAAAAGGCTTCTTGCACGGTTCAAACAGTTCTTGATTCCCTTAATTCCCATAGTCCTAGGGTTGCTGGAAAAAACACAGTTCAAAAAGGGACCTTCTCACCTCCAGCACCTATAGGTGGTTGCTCCAGAACAGGTCACTTCCTGGTTTAAACTTCCCAAAAAACCAACAGGTAAGTCCTTTTTAATATAGCCCACTTTAGACAGCTGGACTAGACTGAGCATTGTTAGCAGACCTCCATTTGTCCTGGAATCTCCTTCTCAGAAATTAACTCCTCTTCTATTGCCACTCCTTCTGAAGTATTAATCAGCTCCAGTTCTGGCCTGTGGAAATCCTCTTCCAGCTTAAGCCTTTCCCAATCCTCACTAGGGTTCAGCTGAGCTCCACTATCAGGCAAGTTCAAAGGCTCTTGTGTGCTTCTCTCCAGAGACTGGTCTGCTCACTGAGTCCTCCCCTCAGTAAGGAGCTTCTTTTTATCTCTAGAGAAACCCCGCCCACACCTAGGTACTACTGGGATGGGCAAAGGCTCTCTCTGGCTCCCCTTCAGGCTAGTCCAAATATTACTACTAGTTTTATTCCAAGGGGAATATGCCTGAGCTTTCCCTAACCCTCCGGAAGAAGATGTGTGTTTAGGTCTAGGCTATTTCAAAGGGTTTATTTTGCCAGTGGCTAGATCCTGGCATGTCTGAACTCGGATAGACAGACTCACCTATTTGAGAACCAGGGCCAAATCCCTGGTGAGACTTTTTAACCTAGAACCTGTGGCAAGCTAGCAACAGTGCTGGAATATCACAGTGGGGAAGTGTTGCTCCTGCTTTCAAGTATTTGAACATCTGTCTCCACAGTTTGTGATCATTTATTCTGTTTCTGGTATATTTCTGTGTTAAGCGTGTGTGACCAAGGCCAGGGGGTTCTATGTAGGGATCTGGAATAATGTAGCTTGTTTGGTTTTCCCATGAGGTTTTGCTTCTAATCTAGAGCACTCTGTGATGTTTACAATGGTTCCCTTTTCTGGACAGGCTCGTTGCTGTGTGAGTTTTTGTCCTGAGTGACTTAGTACAGGAATGCTCATGGCATGCTCTCTCTACAAAAATGTGCACTCTTGTACACAGACAGGCAAAACACTGTTTTCCTGTGCTAATGCTACATTAAGGGGTTAACACCCTTTAGTAAGAAGGCCCCATAGTTACAAAGTAAAGGACGGCAGATCAAAACCCATGCAGTAAATTCAGTCTACCCAACAAAAAGGTGGCCAGAGACACTGAGTGTCTGTTCCTGAACTGCCCTTCCTGTTTTCAGATCATTGATGATAGAAGTCTGCCCGGCACTGGCCTTATGCCTTGACTGCTAGAATTCCCGTCAAAGCCCACTCCAGCACATCCAGATCTGTAGAAATTGGCCTGGTTTCGCAGAGATGGTTAGTTTATGGAGTACTGGTTTTATATGGCACTTTAATGTATTTTCTTCCAAAATTACTATTCTTATGATTACAACATTGTTGCCAAAAGTCTTTTGCCTCCAGGTTTATCATTGGAAAATGCTGTTGTTTTGGAGATTTTAATACGCATGTTAATTCATTACCTCTAACGACTTCTTCTGATTTTATGATGTAAATGGGAGCTTTATGATTACAGCAGTTAGTGAAATCAATCCACGCAGAACACTTTGGACTTAGTTTTTCTTGGAAAGGACTTGATAAATTATCACCGGCTTCCACAGAGGTTTTTACTGCAGGTAGGCAAGAATTCCTACGAGCATCGGAGCATTGACCTTGCCAACCTTGCGGGTAGAAACCTCAACCGCAGCTTTGTAAAAGGAGCCCTTTGTTACTTCAAAATATTTTGCTAAACCTGTCACTTGAATGGATCGTTTTAAGTTCCGTCTTAAATCAAAAACTTTTCAATCCTATTGTAGAGGCCAACATGAGATTCAAAGTTTACGGGATTTTCTTTAACCGAGCTCTTCAGTTTTACAGCAGATACCAGTTCCTGTCTTACTTTCGCTAACACTTTTCAACGCTTCGACCCAAGTGCGAGTGTTCACGGTGTCTTCAATCAAGACAGACTCTTAATAAAGGAATGTATGCCGAAACACTGCCAGTATCAAGTCTTGAAGCTAATGTGACATATTCATCAATAAAGTGACTTTTTGAACCCTTGGCTGGATTTCTGACATCTTGTCCTCACGACTCTGTGTTGTGCGAGATTTGTGGCTGCCATTTTTAGAATTTTTTACTTTTGCTGATTTAGAACCTACTGTTGATGCCTGGAATAACTCTAGAAAAACTGTCCTGATCAAACTGCTCCAATGAAAACATTGAAACCACGTTAATGTTGCTGAATGGTATAATTCTGCCTTACATGAGCAAAAAAGACACTTTAGAATTGCAGAACGCAGATGGAGGAAATCGAGCTTAAAAAATTATTTAGATCAAGATAGATTGATATTAGATTAATAAAAGAAATCTGTGGACATAGCCAGAGCCTCTTTGACTCTTTGAACCATCTGGTGCAACGTTCTAATGTAATAATCATTGATCCAAAAAGAAAAGACATCTAATACTTCTCTGTCTTTTACTGCAGATCAATTTGCCGATACTTGTGACAAAAAATCTCTTCCATATGTTGAAGTATGTCGTTAATTCTTATGACAGCTCCCCTATACGGTTCGGGACCTGAACTATGGTCACATTTTTCCTTACTTTCTGTATCTGATGTTGTTCATTTATTGCAAACGATGAATGATAAGACTTCTTGTATGTTTGGCTCTTCATCAGCACTTAAGTTTATGAAAGATGAGTTTGCTCTATACTCAGCTAAAATGATTAATTCCTCTCTACAAACTGGTAATGTTTCCTAATAATTTAAATCTTTTGCTGTTCATCCAAGCTCCAAGAAAAGAAGAATCACCGACTGCGATGATCCCAGTTTCTTCACTGCCATTACTTTCTAAGGGGTTAGAAAAGGCAGTGCGGAATCAATGAATAGATTTTTGGGACAACAGTTCTATCCTAGATGAACAGCATGGATTCAGGCAAAAACACTCACCCTTTCTACAGTATTTGATTAGGATTTGAAAAAGGGGAGAAATGTGTAGTAGCTTCCTAGATATCGTTAATTACAAAAGGTGGTATATCTGGACAAAACGTATCATGGTTCAAATCTTACTTTTCAGAAAGAACTCTGCAAACTTTGTTGTTTGGTGATTTCATTAGTTTCTGGTTGGATTTCCTTCTGACTGTGCATCCAACATTTCTTTCACAATCCAGCCCCAGCCCCTTTGAGTCCAGGTCTCTCTCTCTTTTCCCTCTGTTACTCTCCCCAGATCCAGTGTCAGTTCTCCTTTGTACCTACCACCACCTTTGTTCCAGGCCTCCCTCTCTCTTCCTCTTCTGTTATGATCTTCCATCTCTCTGTTCTTCCTCAGGGTCTCTCCCACTCTGTCTGCACCTCCTATAGTCCAGCATCTGCCTCATGTCTTTCCCCTTTGGTCCAGGCCTCCCCTCTTCCCTCCAATCCAGCCATTAGATTAACTGTATCCATGACATCCTGTTTGTCTGTCTTGGCTGCTTAGATTGTAAGCTCTTTGGAGCAGGGACTGTCTTCTTTGTGACTCTGTACAGCGCTGCATACGTCTGGTAGCGCTATAGAAATAGTTCTTAGTAGTAGTAGTAGTAGTAGTGTGAAGAGATTCAGTCTTTGGGAAGCAGAGCTTGTGATGTCATAATGCCTCATTCCACCAATAAGAGCCAACCTCATCAGTGATGTCACAATGGCTCGATTGTCCTGTACTCCTCTCTGCCCTCCAACCCAGCCAGCTGATTAACTGTTCCCCTTAACTGTATCCATGACACCCTGTTTGTCTGTCTTGGCTGTTTAGATTGTAAGCTCTTTGGAGCAGGGACTGTCTTCTTTGTGACTCTGTACAGTGCTGCGTGTGTCTGGTAGCACTATACAAATAATTCATAGTAGTAGTAGTAGGGTGAAGAGCTGAGCTTGTGATGTCATAATGCCTCATTCCACCAATAAGAGCCAACCTCATCAGTGATGTCACAATGGCTCGATTGTCCTGTACTCCTCTCTGCCCTCCAACCCAGCCAGCTGATTAACCCTTCCCCTTAACTGGATCCATGACATCCTGTTTGTCTGTCTTGTCTGTTTTGAGTGTAAGCTCTTTGGAGCAGGGACTGTTTTCTTTGTGACTCTGTACAGCGCTGCGTACGTCTGGTAGCACTATAGAAATAATAGCAGTAGTAGTAGAGAAAATTAATCCATTCCAAGTCTCAAGGCTTCCCTTGGCTATTAAATCCATGTGGGACTATATCTAGATGGTTAGTTATATGTAAGGGAGCGTTTTTGTTTTTCTATTTCGCGTTCAGCACGAGCCCCTTATATAACACCCAGATTCCATTACCGAGAGTAGCGTCACCCTGGCCTCGGCACCTGCCTAAATGCGCCATGGACCAATTTAGTCTAGCATTACAAGGAACAGTGACGTATTTGCCTGAGCGTTGCTTTCTGCCATATGACAGTTTCTTCAACTTTTTAACATTTGTACTGTTGAGGGCATGTCGTTGCCAGCAATTTCTCTATATATTTTAAAATGATGATTGACCCTTTGCAATGCTTTCTTCCCACCAAGATTGAACTAGTGTTTATCAGGAAGCTTTTTCAATCTGCGGCTGCACCTCAGGAATAAAAGGCTGCCTCCAATGTCGAGACGCTTTCCCTTGAAAAGTGTCTGCCCTCTTCTGCCTTTAAAATACAAGAGAAAGAACACTTAGTGGACATTTTTCTTCAATCTCTGTCATTATTCGATTTGTGATGGCGACAGAATCAATACCATGGCATCACGGGATGATTTTCTGTAATATGTTCTTATTAAACTGTGCTGTTCAATAATATTTGTAACACACTGTACATGGACAGGTGAACCTTTTTCTAATTTTCTCCCAGGAGATTCTTGGGGGGGGGGGTCAATATTTAATTAGATTGTAAGCTCTCTGGAGCAGGGATTGTCGCTTACGTCTAGCAGCACTATATAAATGATAAGCAGTAGCAGTCTGTAAGTCATGTGTGGAAACAACATCCCTCTCATTTCCAGCCCATGCTCTGCCCTGTGGGCACCCCTTGCACACATGGGATAGCGTAAGTTAAGCGGGCATTTGCATGATAGCGTCTAAGCACCCTGTTGGCACCAGTTCGGGTAAGTGTCTATGAATAGCCATCTTGGGTCTAGCCCAGTCTCCTATTTCCAACTGTGGCCAATCCATGTTACAAGTACCTGGCAGAAACCCAAATAGGAGCAGCATTCCAGAATCTCAGAGAATAGCAAGATTCTGGAACCCCAATAGTAGCAGCATTCCATGCAGAATCCCCAATGAGTAGCAAGATTCCATGCTAGTGATCCCAGGGCAAGCAGTTCCTTCCCCCAAGTCTATCTCAATAGCAAAATATCATAAGAATAGCCTAAGTTGGTCAGACCAATGCTCCATCTAGCCCAATCTCCTGCTTCCACATTGGCCAGTCCAGGTCACAAGTGCCTGGAAGAAGCCCAAAGAGTCTCAACACTTGTATTCAAGACATTTATACAGACATGACACACAAATCTGGGCTCTACATCATAGAATTTTGTTAGACGTGCACAAGGCAAACTTTTTTTGGGCTCCCCCTCCCAATTTTTAATGTTTTTGTCTGTTTCACATGATAGAACCTTTTCATGTTTGGCCATTAAATCAAGTTAGCACTAACAGATGGACTGCACGCAAACTGAACAGTGGCTCGTGGACTGTAGGGGGCGATAGCTATGAATAAGAATGTGTTTGTGGAGTATTTTGTGGAGTTTTTCTACAAAAATGCCTGCTTTTCGTATGGGTCTGGGTAATTCTAGTTAGATACAAGCATATGTGTTAGTTAAGGCCACACCCAATAGAAGCGTACGAAAAGTTGGTGAATAAAAATATGAAAATGGATGTAGCCAAGACCAGAAAAACACACTACAGATTAATATTAAGGAAAAGAATGATAATATTCTCTTTATGTATTTTGTTATTAAGCCAGACCATAAGGGAAATCAGGACACACTTCTGGAGGTATGAAACTGCCTCCATGCTTTTTTCTCTTTCTCTCTGCGTGTCTTTGTTCGTTTCCCGCTTTGAGCCTCGTGGTTCTAATTGATAACAGATGTGCTTAGGCCAGTTAGGAAGAGCATATTAGATTACATATCCCAAAATGTATTAAGTACGAATGCAATATACCATGTTGGCTGTGTGAATGGGGCCCCGAATGAATGATATATGAAAGATATGTGAAAGAATGCTGTGTACTTAATTTCCAATATTTTATATATTTTAAACCTGAATAAACTCTAAGGAGAAATCCTTAGGCAACATCTGGAAATGGTTAGGTTAAAGCTAGGAACACTGTTACCATGGAAACCCTATGACCTCTAGTATAGGAAGGGATCTGGGTCTTCTGTGTGTGTGTCAGTGAAACTTGAAACTGTCAGTTTTCCAAAGCAAGTTTTGCATCTGGCACAGACAAGCTGTTTGATTTCACCTTTTTGAGAATGACAAAAAGAATATTGGATATGTAATAATGGGTTTATATATATTCAGAAATGAATGTAAACAAAAATATGATTTCTGAAACTTTTATTTCGATGTCGAAAGGAAGTTCTTTGTTCAAACTTAAGGACAGCCTCTGTTAATGGATTGGTTGACAAGTGTGATGTCATACTGGCTTGTGAAAAATATAAAAGGAACGGACCAGTATAGACTCAGAGAGACCATCAGGAGAGGTGCAAATTTCACGCCTGATGGGACTCCATCATACATATGATTTCTGAGGCATGTAAGATTAACATTAATAAATAAATTATAACATTGAACTGGTAATATATGTGTGATTGCCATTACTCCTAAGCACCTCTTGGCGCAGAGCGCAGCGCACGTGCGTTAATCGCTAATCAAAACGCGTATCTGTTAAATTCCACAAAAATGGTGACGTAGTTCAGGAACGCATAGGATAAAACTAGAGGATTTCTCTATAGAAAAAAGATAGAATTCAGTTACAGCAACACTTCAATGATGGCAGCTTCAGAGGCTGGGAAGGAAGAGCAAGGCCAGGCAGATGTCTTTGGCCTGGGGCCTGTGTACATGGCAAAGATGACCAGGAATAAAGCTGGCATAACTTCGACAATTCCAGTAACCTGTGCCAGACATACTTGGTAGGGAGAGATAGAGATTATGTATACCGGTGTTAAATCATGCAGAAGTGGAACCAGGGCCTCCTTGTTGAGCCGATTGGAGAGACATTTACCATGTTACAATGTAAATACAGTAAAACCTTGGATTGCAAGTAACTTGGTTTGCAAGTGTTTTGCAAACATTTGATTAAATTTTAACTTGATATATAAGCAATGTCTTGCAATACAAGTACATACAGTATACACGCGTCACATCATCGCAACTAAGCCGATGGGTCTTCTCTCTCTGACGCTGCAGGAGTGTAGTGACTATTCTAAATGAGCGAGGTCTTGCAATACAAGTACATAAAGTATTTTGTATTAAAGTTTTTGGGTTGTGGAACGAATCGTCTGAGTTTCCATTATTTCCTATGGGGAAATTCGCTTTGATATACGAGTGCTTTGGATTACAAGCATCCTTCTGGAATGAAATATGCTCGCAAACCAAGTTTTGACTGTAATTTACTAATCATTTTGTATGAAGACCATGACAGCATATTAAGGAGACTAGTTCTCAGAAGAAGGGGGTGCTCTCTCGTGACTGTCACGGGCGGAGTTATAAGTGATTAATACGGTGCATAAGAGCAGGTTCATTCAGCCTGTCTTTTTGTGGAGATATTCAGATGATACTGGGCTGTTTTATTAAAAATGCAGTATGAATCTAAAACATATATTTAGGGAGTTTAATAGACAGTCCATTGCATCCAGCATCTTATTTTTGACAGTGGTCATTCCAGGTCATTTGGAAGTAAGAGACCTTCTACGACCGTGGGATATTTCAGCAGAGTAATAGGTCTTTGTCTGGGGAGATCAATGGTGTGGGAGCCGTATTATCCTCTTTTCAAGGTAATACGTGGAAATAAAAGAAGACAAGAGTTAGGGGGGAAACAGGGCTAAGAAAACAGAGACACTTTAGCAGGGGAAAACAGCAGAAGAAAATCAGGCTATGTGCTGGGCCACACTTGGGGAAGCCATTGTATATCCTCGGAAATGAGCTTGAGAAAGGTTACGTTCTTTGTGAGCTCTGCAGGGTGATTCAGACTGACTCTTGCTGGGCTGGATGGATCGTGTTTTGACTCTTATATACTGAGACAAAGTTCTGTCCCCTTTCTGCAAGTCTGGCATTTACTGCACAGAGTTTATGGTTTATTATAACATGAAATACTGCTTCATTCAACAGGTTTAAACGGTTCACAATGCAATGCAATACAATAAAAAAGAATAAAAAGAAGTCCAGTCCTTAGAGGCCACTAAACCACAGCAGAAACACAAACAAATATGGCTAAGCTGGAGCCAATTACCCAATGCATACATTCATATAGGGGAGGATGGGACTGCGCATTCAAATGACATATGAGAAAAAGTGCCTACACCTGATTTACAAGTCCAGCATAAACTAGACCCATGTGAAGACATCTTAGAAACCTTGGAAGGCCTTCAAAATGCCCTATGCGCAACCAAAAATAAGGATTGGGTTATGGAGGCAGATCACACCAGCCTGTAGACTTTACCCCAGACAATTTTCCAAACATCATCACTTATATTTTCCCCAAAATCATGTTCCCACAATTGCTGCAGTATGGCACAAGTATTTGTCCTGTTGAACTTAACTTTATGATACATAGAAGAGGCTTTTTTCATTGCCTCCTAAGGCCGACACAAAAGTCTAATAAGCTCGAATCGTTCACATGAATCCTTGCTTTATAAGTTGTTCTTACTAGACAATGTTACAGCTGCATTCATTGAAAAAAATGTTTTGACTCTGCAGATTCTCAACTGATTGAAAGTCGTTGCCTTGAACAAGCTGACTCACTCACCAAATTCCTTACGTTGCCATTCTAACCAATTAAGAACCATACCTTGAATCTTAATTTCTGGGTTAAGCCAAATATATACAGTACTCCCCCACAATTCATAGAGTTTCCATTCCAGGAGCACCCGCAAATTTTGAAAAACTGCAAATGCGGTTTAAGAGCGGACTGGAGGCAGGAGAGGGCTGCAGGGGCAGCGGAGGGTGCTGAAAATCGGGTGCGGGATCATTCTTAGTGGTTGGGTGTACTTAGCTTGAAGTAGTTGAGAAACACCGCTGTAGGCAATCATTCGCTGCCAGTGCCTCTCCTCTCCTGCACTATTCCCTGCTGGCACCCTGTACTGGCGTCTCAGGGCCCATCTAGAAGGCCTCTGTGCATGCGTGGATGTCAACATGATGATGTCACGCATGCGCGGGATGTCATCATGGCAACGTCCGTGCACTTCCAGGTGCCTTGAGCAGTGGCCACTACCTGCGGCCCTCACTACTTTTCCAACTTCATTTTGGCCCTGGATCATTTTTGGATTGTGCAGGCCTGGGCTACACCAATCAAGAGCTGCTTTGGCACGCTATCTGGCAAGTCGAAGCAGCTCCTGATTTTTGTAGCCTGACTTTAGTTCCTGGAAGAGGCGGTCAGAAAATACAGCGAAAGACTGAGTCCGTGATTCGCAAACCGCAAATTCGCGGGGGTTTACTGCATACTCATATACCGGCCACAAAAACCCTCACGTCACAAGCATTAGACTTCAATACAGCAGGTAAAGCCACACATTCAACCTGAGCAGTTATAAGACCACTCAAGGGAAAAGGGGCCACCTTTTGGGTACATCAACATCAATTGTTGGAGCATACTAAAAAAGAGGAATGATATAGCTTAAAATCTGGAAAATTGACTTCCCCAGAATCTTTTAATATTCTCAAGTTATGAAAAACAATATGTGGAACGAGGTATTTTTCCTTCTTTAGATTTATAAAACTTATCCAGGAACATGAGAGGTATCATATTGACCCCCTCTTGTACAAAGCCGCACGGTAACAGCCCCGAAGCCCATAGAGATTTGTAGAAGAGGGGGGTCAGTATATAATTCACTTTGGGAGCTAATACCATTTTTATTGCTTCTAACCTGCCCCACCAGGACAAGTATAGAGGAGACCAGCACACAAAGATTTCATCAACCAGGGTAAGAACCAACTGTCTATTGAGGTCCAATGAACTTTATCAACCCATTTGAGTTGAGCATTGCCCAGATGAGATTTATAAACATGTAAAGATAAGGGCATGACCATTGATTTGTCCCAATTCACTTTATATCCTGAAAATTATTCCAATTATGTAAATAGAAATGGTAGAGATTGAACAGTTAATAAGTCATCAGTAATGCCGATAGTTTCCATGCTATTTTTCCTTCGTATCTATTACTTTTCTGTGGCCCCTTGTTTCATATTTGTTGGAGAGTCGGTCTATGTTTTGCTCACGAGACCAAGGGGTGGTATTCTCCTAGCATCTAGTTCTTGTAACAGTCTCACTGGGTGGTGAATTGGTGTTTTATGGTCTGGTGTAATGTTTGCATCGCTGCTTTTCACGTTAATACTGTTATGTATGGTAAAGTTCACCAGATCCATAAGTGGAGATCGAGAAGAAGAAAAACTGGCGCAAATAGAGATAAGCCATGAGGATGTCCTCCAGCAGATAGATAGACTGAAAAGCGACAAATCGCCGGGCCCGGATGGAATCCACCCAAGGCTTCTAAAAGAGCTAAGAAACGAAATAGCGGAAACACTCCGACAAATTTTTGACCTATCCTTGAAAACGGGGCAGATCCCAGAGGACTGGAAAATAGCTAACGTCACACCTATTTTTAAAAAGGGATCAAGGGGTGACCCCGGGAACTACAGGCCGGTGAGCTTGACTTCAGTTCCGGGCAAGATGATGGAAGCACTGATAAAGGACAGCATCTGTGAGCACATGGAAACAAACGGACAACTGAAAGAGAGCCAACATGGCTTCTGCAGGGGAAGGTCGTGCCAAACAAACTTACTGCACTTCTTTGAAGGTATAAACAGCGAGTTGGACAAAGGGGAACCCATAGACATCATTTACCTCGACTTCCAGAAAGCCTTTGACAAGGTGCCCCATGAGCGACTACTTAGGAAACTGCAAAACCACGGGGTGGAAGGGGATATATACAGATGGATTAAACACTGGTTGGCAGGCAGAAAACAAAGGGTTGGGGTGAAGGGACAATACTCAGGCTGGCGGACTGTCACGAGTGGTGTTCCACAGGGGTCTGTGCTCGGACCGCTGCTGTTCAATGTGTTTATAAACGACCTGGAAACGGGGACGAAGTGTGAGGTTATAAAATTTGCAGATGACACCAAACTCTGCAGCAGGGTTAGGACCGCGGAGGAATGCGAAGACCTACAAAGGGACCTAAACAAACTGGAAGAGTGGGCAAACAAATGGCAAATGCAATTTAATACAGAGAAATGCAAGGTCATGCATATAGGGAAAAAGAACCCGATGTTCAGCTACAAAATGGGGGGATCAGTGCTAGGGGAAAGCAACCTTGAAAAGGACTTGGGTGTGCTAGTGGATACAACAATGAAATCAATGACACAATGTGCAGCAGCCTCAAAGAAAGCAAATAGAATGTTGGGTATTATTAAGAAGGGTATCACAACCAGGACGAAGGAAGTCATCATGCCGCTGTATCGAGCGATGGTGCGCCCGCACCTGGAGTACTGTGTCCAGTATTGGTCGCCGTACCTCAAGAAGGACATGGCGATGCTTGAGAGGGTCCAGAGAAGAGCGACGAAAATGATAAAAGGCATGGAAAACCTTTCATATGCAGACAGGTTAGAAAGGCTGGGGCTCTTCTCCCTGGAAAAGCGGAGACTCAGAGGAGACATGATAGTGACTTTCAAGATCATGAGAGGTATCGAGAAGGTAGACAGAAATAGATTCTTCAGACTAATGGGGCCCACAAGTACAAGGGGGCACTTGGAGAAGCTGAAAGGGGACAGGTTTAGAACCAATGCTAGGAAGTTCTTTTTCACTCAGAGGGTAGTGGACACATGGAACACACTGCCGGAGGCTGTGATAGGACAGAGTACACTCCAGGGTTTTAAAGAAGGATTAGATAAATTCCTGAAAGATAGGGGGATTGAGGGATACAGATAGAGGTAGAGATGGGATATAGAGAGAGTTTAGATAGAGACCAAGGGGATTTAAGGGTTCAGACAATGATCACCGTACAGGTCATGGGCCTGATGGGCCACCGCAGGTGCGGACTGCTGGGCGCGATGGACCTCTGGTCTGACTCAGCAGAGGCAACTTCTTATGTTCTTATGTTCTTATTAGAATAATAGCTTACAAAGCCCAGACTTGGTGCCTTCTGAACAGCCTGTTTAATTCAGCACATTGACCTGATATGAAGAACTTCCACATTATCTGTACTTTCCATGTCTGCTGGGTCCCCTGGTTTGTGAAGCCCTCTGGATCCTATTCTTTATTCTGCATTACCTGATGGGAGATGTGATTCACAGAACCAGAAAGCCACTTAACCTTGTATATCCTCTGTCAGGCTATAGTTGTGTGTTTTATAAATCAGTACACACTTTGAGAAATATACAGTGCTTGCCATATACTGCTTGATTTATCTGAAAGGCCATAGTCATAAAAAATAGCCTGATTCAGTGGAAGAATCATAGAACATGTGGCAGTTTTTATTTCTCAGATGACAAACTTAGTGCAAACAATGGATTTGATATATCGCCTTTTTGTAATTCAACCAAAGCAGTAGGTGTGGCAAGTGTTTTGGGGCGTGGGCACAGGACAGAGGAGGGGCATGGAACAGGGCTGATATCTGGTTTTTCTCTCTCTCAAAAAGTTGGCAATCCTCGTACAGACAGTTGGATGTAGAGGACAGAAAAGAGGAAGAGTAGAACAGTAGATGTGACCATGGCCAGATCTAGAAACCGAGAAGAGAACTTAGAGATGTAAATGGGATGAAATTAAGTAGGATCGGAGCATCAATGATATCTGTGGCTGGCGTAGAACTATGGAATGCCTTGGCTGATATCCTGCAATTTTGTATGGGGAGGATGAATTTTAAGAAAATGCTGAAAACTCAATAATTTCCCAATGCCTTCTTATGCTAAGGGGTATTTCAGTTGATAATCGCCTTCTAGAATTTTTCTGCCATCGATGTATGATTTAAAGCTTATTTGTACTTCTGAACTGATTGAATTTGTGCTCTATCCCTATTATAACAGGGATGATTAACGATGTTGTCTTGACATGTCTATGTTATATGTGATCATCGGAGAGAAACAAGATTTTATGTATGTGGTAAGGAAACACAATGATAAAAAACTAATAACGTCCAGTTAAAGCGCTGAAAAACTAGTGGTCGAATCGTAATCACTATCTGCTCATTTCAGTAAATAAACACTTATTGGGGAATTTACCTCAGAAGCTGCAGGGCAATCGATGCTCCAGAGCTATGAAGGGGAGTTATAGAATTCATTGGCTCCCCTCCAACGTTCTATCATAGGTAACCCCGTTGAAGTGGTTGAACAGTAATATATTTGAATAATACTCTAGAATTCAAACAAGTGCAAGCATCACTTATCTTTGCTTGATGAGATAGATTTAACACTGTGATGCAGACACTAGTAAAACTTCCTCATCAAGCTGCCAACGAAGGCCAACGTTTCATGATTAACAAATCATTTCTTCAGGGCTCTGCAGTTTACTAATGCTGAGAGTCTTGAAATTCAGTTGTGGTATGGAAACCATAGAGTTGTATGCGGTATATACATTTTTAAATAAATATTGGTATATTTGTTGGGTAATTTTCCAAAAGGTCTTTGAAAATCAATCCTTTCAGCCCAGATTTTCAACCCAACGAGATTAATTTTTCCTAATGCAATGTTCAAAAATATTTGTACAAAACTAGCGACGGTCATAGGAAGTCTATGAGCATCGGAGATGTTACCGTCATGACCGGCGCTAAAATCCATGCTAGAGTTTTGTAAAAGGACGGGGTGGGGGAATACATAAGAACATAAGAAGCGCCATCTCCGGATCAGACCTTCGGTCCATCAAGTCCGGCGATCCGCACACGCGGAGGCCCTGCCAGGTATACACCTGGCTTATTTTATAGCCACTATAGTATATAACCCGTAGTGGAGAAATAATAATTATAAAAGCTCATCAATCTCCACTATATCTTGAAAAGTGCAAGCACTATTACCTAACTAGAGGGGCCTCAGTTAAGGAGCCTACGCAAGTCATAGACTCTGACCGTACAAGTCTGCGTAGATTTTTCAGCTCCTTTGCTCCAATCATCGGCAACCCTCTAGTCCCTAACCTCCACTGAATTTTAAAATTTTAAATTTTATTAATGCAAAAAAGTTTAACAGTACTTTCTAAAAAAATTTTTTCAAATTCTTATTGACTTCTTCAGTTTTCAACTAAACAGTGTGAATGCACTATTCTTTTAAGGTGAGACTACATTTAAATATCAAAGTGTTCATGGTAGAGTTTAAAATTACTTAGCTCCAACCAGACTGTATATTAACAGCGAATTGCTTCCAAACATGCCAATATCAAAGTGTTCATGGTAGAGTTTAAAATTACTTAGCTCCAACCAGACTGTATATTAACAGCGAATTGCTTCCAAACATGCCAACGTGGCCAGCGTTTCGTGGAAATTAATTGCATCCACTGCTTCAGGGCCGATTAATGGAGCATGCTGTAAAAAACAAATTAAAGTCAGCCAAACAATTCAATAATGTATATATTAGTCAACTAAGATATAACACTTGCCTGCTGAAATATCTCTGCACAGGAAAAAGTCTCAATGTAAAAAAATGGCGACAGCCTCTTTTTCAAGGAAATTGTTGGCGTCCTGACGTCATGAATGAGATCGAATTACATTAAAGTTACACAGACCATGCAAATTGTATCAAAAAACTAACTTTCAAACAAATTACAAAAGAATGTTAATAAAAGTGTTGCCATTCCATGTGTTTGTTAAGACCACCTGGGTGTAAAGATTGTAAACGGGTGATCCATCGTTGCTCATGTTGAGCAAGCATACGACGAAAATTTCCACCCCTTTTATTTGGTTGTACTATTTCTATGACGGTCACCTTTAAAGAGGAAAACTCATGTTTGTAATCAATGCAATGTTTAGCTAGGGGGGCATTTCTGTTTAAATTCTTGATATTACTTTTATGTTCGGTCAAGCGAATATTTAATTTCCGCGAAGTTTGACCGACATAAAGAAGGTCACACGGACACTTCAGAATATAAACTACCCCTTGAGTTTTACAATCTGAATGATGTTTTAACATGTACTCCCTATTATCTTTAGGATTTTTAAAACAGTTACTGCAGTCCATAAGAGGACACATCTGGCACTTTCCACATTTATAATGCCCTACATCTACAGATGCTTGAGTGTCCTTGCATTCTCTCAGCATAGAGGGGCATAACATTTCCTTGAGATTCCTATTTCTTCGGTAGGCTATCCTCAGGGAATAATCTTTAAATGTCCCCGCTATTGTGAGGATTTCCCAGTGCTTTCTTAAACTGTTGGCAATACAGTAACTGTTCTTAGAATAGGTGAGTATACATGTCATAATTTTTTCCGGTGACTCAGAACTTTCAATACTTCTGTCAGATAATAGGTGTTCACGATGATTATAATACGCTCGTTTGTAAGCCGTATTAACAACCTTCAGAGGATAACCTCGTCGTAGAAATTTTTCTTTCAGACACTTAGCTTGAGATCTGAATTCACTATTTGATGTACAAATTCTCCGAATGCGTAGAAATTGGGAGAAGGGGAGACTCTTTTTTAGATGTTCAGGATGAGCACTGGAAAAATGCAATATAGAGTTACTGTCAGTAGGTTTAGTGTAAACTGACATTGCAAATTCAGTTTGCAACTTTGTGACTAAGACATCAAGGAAAGAAATACTACAAACACTGGAAGTGTGTGTAAATTTAACCTTAGGATGACAGTTATTAATATATGTTAGGAAAACTTCCAATTCAACAGGTCCTCCATTCCAAATGAGGAAGATGTCATCAATATACCTCGTCCAAAATTTAATCTGAGCAAAAAATCGGGAAGAGTAGATCCACCGTTGTTCAAAACAGTCCATAAACAAGTTAGCAATGGATGGGGCTACTGTAATGCCCATCGCTATCCCTGAAGTTTGTTGAAAAAGTTCATTTTCAAACATAAAGAAGCTGTCCTGGAGTATTATCACAGCAAGTTGATACAGAAATTCAGTAGGGACTTTTTTATTTGATCTAGACTCTAAAGTGGTACGGACAATTTCTAAAGCCTCACTTTGAGGAATAATTGTATATAAGGAACATACATCAATAGTGACCATGATCGATTGTGGGTCCGGCTTAATATGTTCCATTTTTTTCAAAAAGGCAGAAGTGTCCTGTAGATATGACAAAGTTTTCTTAACAGAATCTTGAAGAAATTTGTCGAGATATATTGAGGAGGCCTCCAAAAGAGCTCCCCGGTTTGAAACAATTGGTCTACCAGGGGGGGCCTCTAAGGACTTATGTATTTTAGGGAGCAGATAAAGGATAGGAACCACTGGATGCGGAACATTCAGAAAACAAAATTCTTTTTTAGTAAGATAACCTTGTTCCAACGCACTTACAGTAAGTTTATTAATTTTCAATTGTAGCTTTTCTGTGGGATTTAAGCTAAGGATTTTATAGTCTTCACTGTAAAGTTGACGATATGCTTCCTTCATATAGTCCCTTCTATTAAGAAGAACTATTTTTCCCCCTTTATCCGCTCTTCTAATAACAAGTTCTATATTTGAGGAGAGCGTTTTTATAGCCTCTTTTTCTTTTTTACTCATATTATATGCTCGCACAAACTTATTATCTTTGTTGACTCGATCTATATCAGCTTTAACTAGTTTGTGGAATGTTTCAACGATAGGGTCCACAGGTCCCGGAGGTATCCAACAAGATTTAGGGTATACAAGAGACTTATCTTCATCTGATACTTCATCATCCTTAGAGGAAAAATACGATTTAATCCTTAAAGTACGATAGAATTTCTCAATATCGATATTATCTTGAAAATAGTCCCCAGGAGATAAAGGGACAAAAGAGAGACCTCTAGAAAGTAGCATGAGTTCATTATTGGAGAGGGTATAATCAGAAAGATTGACGACTAAAGAATCATCTACATGTTTATTCATGGAAACCTCTGACCTCTTTGGGAGCGAGTTTGCGGTCTTTGGTACTGATATTGGCCCTGGTTCTGATATTGGCCTTGATATTGTCCTTGATTCGAATACGGACCCTGATATTGTCCTTGATTTGGATATGGACCCTGATGTTGGTAATTTCTTTGTCCTCGACCATTGCTTTTCCTTTGTCGACCTCTGCGTTGCTGTTGGGGTTTTGGATCTAAAAAATCCTCATCTGAACTGCCACCCGTATTAGAGGAGTCAGAGGATTGGTCAAAAGAAACCTTCTTTCCTTTGGATGAATCTGTGGTATCTTGATTTTTAATCCAAGGGTAGACTTTATGTTGTAAATAATCGTTCTCATCCCTCTTAAATTTTTTGTATTTGTCTTTTTGAATCTCAGCTCGAAGTTCATCGACTTTACCTTTAAGGTCATCTTGTTGGAATTTAAAGTCCTTCTCATTGGTGTTCTGTTTCAAGATTTTTAATTTTTCTTCAATCTCCAATTTTATATTTGTCATCGCTAGTCTTGTTCTTTCAATAATAAGGACCATAAGGTCAAGGGAGCATTTATTGAGAATACCAATCCATTTGAGATTGAATTCTGGATCGTCGACAAACATACGCGGCTCTTTGTATACACGTAATCCTCTAGGTATTAGCTCTTTTTTACAATACTCAGTAAGGGTTGATCCATGAAGTTCAGCCCTTATAAATCTTTTAGATAAAGTAATTAGTTCATCCCATAAGGAGGAGTTGTTCATAGCTGGTTGATCCCAATTCAATGTGGTCGGAAAATCTAATACTGAACTGATGAAATCTGCACTAAAACTCAATGTGTTCTGCCAGGCTTGCTGTGTCATTTTTAATAAAGGGTATAATTAAAGTAAATACACTATAGTATATAACCCGTAGTGGAGAAATAATAATTATAAAAGCTCATCAATCTCCACTATATCTTGAAAAGTGCAAGCACTATTACCTAACTAGAGGGGCCTCAGTTAAGGAGCCTACGCAAGTCATAGACTCTGACCGTACAAGTCTGCGTAGATTTTTCAGCTCCTTTGCTCCAATCATCGGCAACCCTCTAGTCCCTAACCTCCACTGAATTTTAAAATTTTAAATTTTATTAATGCAAAAAAGTTTAACAGTACTTTCTAAAAAAATTTTTTCAAATTCTTATTGACTTCTTCAGTTTTCAACTAAACAGTGTGAATGCACTATTCTTTTAAGGTGAGACTACATTTAAATATCAAAGTGTTCATGGTAGAGTTTAAAATTACTTAGCTCCAACCAGACTGTATATTAACAGCGAATTGCTTCCAAACATGCCAATATCAAAGTGTTCATGGTAGAGTTTAAAATTACTTAGCTCCAACCAGACTGTATATTAACAGCGAATTGCTTCCAAACATGCCAACGTGGCCAGCGTTTCGTGGAAATTAATTGCATCCACTGCTTCAGGGCCGATTAATGGAGCATGCTGTAAAAAACAAATTAAAGTCAGCCAAACAATTCAATAATGTATATATTAGTCAACTAAGATATAACACTTGCCTGCTGAAATATCTCTGCACAGGAAAAAGTCTCAATGTAAAAAAATGGCGACAGCCTCTTTTTCAAGGAAATTGTTGGCGTCCTGACGTCATGAATGAGATCGAATTACATTAAAGTTACACAGACCATGCAAATTGTATCAAAAAACTAACTTTCAAACAAATTACAAAAGAATGTTAATAAAAGTGTTGCCATTCCATGTGTTTGTTAAGACCACCTGGGTGTAAAGATTGTAAACGGGTGATCCATCGTTGCTCATGTTGAGCAAGCATACGACGAAAATTTCCACCCCTTTTATTTGGTTGTACTATTTCTATGACGGTCACCTTTAAAGAGGAAAACTCATGTTTGTAATCAATGCAATGTTTAGCTAGGGGGGCATTTCTGTTTAAATTCTTGATATTACTTTTATGTTCGGTCAAGCGAATATTTAATTTCCGCGAAGTTTGACCGACATAAAGAAGGTCACACGGACACTTCAGAATATAAACTACCCCTTGAGTTTTACAATCTGAATGATGTTTTAACATGTACTCCCTATTATCTTTAGGATTTTTAAAACAGTTACTGCAGTCCATAAGAGGACACATCTGGCACTTTCCACATTTATAATGCCCTACATCTACAGATGCTTGAGTGTCCTTGCATTCTCTCAGCATAGAGGGGCATAACATTTCCTTGAGATTCCTATTTCTTCGGTAGGCTATCCTCAGGGAATAATCTTTAAATGTCCCCGCTATTGTGAGGATTTCCCAGTGCTTTCTTAAACTGTTGGCAATACAGTAACTGTTCTTAGAATAGGTGAGTATACATGTCATAATTTTTTCCGGTGACTCAGAACTTTCAATACTTCTGTCAGATAATAGGTGTTCACGATGATTATAATACGCTCGTTTGTAAGCCGTATTAACAACCTTCAGAGGATAACCTCGTCGTAGAAATTTTTCTTTCAGACACTTAGCTTGAGATCTGAATTCACTATTTGATGTACAAATTCTCCGAATGCGTAGAAATTGGGAGAAGGGGAGACTCTTTTTTAGATGTTCAGGATGAGCACTGGAAAAATGCAATATAGAGTTACTGTCAGTAGGTTTAGTGTAAACTGACATTGCAAATTCAGTTTGCAACTTTGTGACTAAGACATCAAGGAAAGAAATACTACAAACACTGGAAGTGTGTGTAAATTTAACCTTAGGATGACAGTTATTAATATATGTTAGGAAAACTTCCAATTCAACAGGTCCTCCATTCCAAATGAGGAAGATGTCATCAATATACCTCGTCCAAAATTTAATCTGAGCAAAAAATCGGGAAGAGTAGATCCACCGTTGTTCAAAACAGTCCATAAACAAGTTAGCAATGGATGGGGCTACTGTAATGCCCATCGCTATCCCTGAAGTTTGTTGAAAAAGTTCATTTTCAAACATAAAGAAGCTGTCCTGGAGTATTATCACAGCAAGTTGATACAGAAATTCAGTAGGGACTTTTTTATTTGATCTAGACTCTAAAGTGGTACGGACAATTTCTAAAGCCTCACTTTGAGGAATAATTGTATATAAGGAACATACATCAATAGTGACCATGATCGATTGTGGGTCCGGCTTAATATGTTCCATTTTTTTCAAAAAGGCAGAAGTGTCCTGTAGATATGACAAAGTTTTCTTAACAGAATCTTGAAGAAATTTGTCGAGATATATTGAGGAGGCCTCCAAAAGAGCTCCCCGGTTTGAAACAATTGGTCTACCAGGGGGGGCCTCTAAGGACTTATGTATTTTAGGGAGCAGATAAAGGATAGGAACCACTGGATGCGGAACATTCAGAAAACAAAATTCTTTTTTAGTAAGATAACCTTGTTCCAACGCACTTACAGTAAGTTTATTAATTTTCAATTGTAGCTTTTCTGTGGGATTTAAGCTAAGGATTTTATAGTCTTCACTGTAAAGTTGACGATATGCTTCCTTCATATAGTCCCTTCTATTAAGAAGAACTATTTTTCCCCCTTTATCCGCTCTTCTAATAACAAGTTCTATATTTGAGGAGAGCGTTTTTATAGCCTCTTTTTCTTTTTTACTCATATTATATGCTCGCACAAACTTATTATCTTTGTTGACTCGATCTATATCAGCTTTAACTAGTTTGTGGAATGTTTCAACGATAGGGTCCACAGGTCCCGGAGGTATCCAACAAGATTTAGGGTATACAAGAGACTTATCTTCATCCGATACTTCATCATCCTTAGAGGAAAAATACGATTTAATCCTTAAAGTACGATAGAATTTCTCAATATCGATATTATCTTGAAAATCGTCCCCAGGAGATAAAGGGACAAAAGAGAGACCTCTAGAAAGTAGCATGAGTTCATTATTGGAGAGGGTATAATCAGAAAGATTGACGACTAAAGAATCATCTACATGTTTATTCATGGAAACCTCTGACCTCTTTGGGAGCGAGTTTGCGGTCTTTGGTACTGATATTGGCCCTGGTTCTGATATTGGCCTTGATATTGTCCTTGATTCGAATACGGACCCTGATATTGTCCTTGATTTGGATATGGACCCTGATGTTGGTAATTTCTTTGTCCTCGACCATTGCTTTTCCTTTGTCGACCTCTGCGTTGCTGTTGGGGTTTTGGATCTAAAAAATCCTCATCTGAACTGCCACCCGTATTAGAGGAGTCAGAGGATTGGTCAAAAGAAACCTTCTTTCCTTTGGATGAATCTGTGGTATCTTGATTTTTAATCCAAGGGTAGACTTTATGTTGTAAATAATCGTTCTCATCCCTCTTAAATTTTTTGTATTTGTCTTTTTGAATCTCAGCTCGAAGTTCATCGACTTTACCTTTAAGGTCATCTTGTTGGAATTTAAAGTCCTTCTCATTGGTGTTCTGTTTCAAGATTTTTAATTTTTCTTCAATCTCCAATTTTATATTTGTCATCGCTAGTCTTGTTCTTTCAATAATAAGGACCATAAGGTCAAGGGAGCATTTATTGAGAATACCAATCCATTTGAGATTGAATTCTGGATCGTCGACAAACATACGCGGCTCTTTGTATACACGTAATCCTCTAGGTATTAGCTCTTTTTTACAATACTCAGTAAGGGTTGATCCATGAAGTTCAGCCCTTATAAATCTTTTAGATAAAGTAATTAGTTCATCCCATAAGGAGGAGTTGTTCATAGCTGGTTGATCCCAATTCAATGTGGTCGGAAAATCTAATACTGAACTGATGAAATCTGCACTAAAACTCAATGTGTTCTGCCAGGCTTGCTGTGTCATTTTTAATAAAGGGTATAATTAAAGTAAATACACTATAGTATATAACCCGTAGTGGAGAAATAATAATTATAAAAGCTCATCAATCTCCACTATATCTTGAAAAGTGCAAGCACTATTACCTAACTAGAGGGGCCTCAGTTAAGGAGCCTACGCAAGTCATAGACTCTGACCGTACAAGTCTGCGTAGATTTTTCAGCTCCTTTGCTCCAATCATCGGCAACCCTCTAGTCCCTAACCTCCACTGAATTTTAAAATTTTAAATTTTATTAATGCAAAAAAGTTTAACAGTACTTTCTAAAAAAATTTTTTCAAATTCTTATTGACTTCTTCAGTTTTCAACTAAACAGTGTGAATGCACTATTCTTTTAAGGTGAGACTACATTTAAATATCAAAGTGTTCATGGTAGAGTTTAAAATTACTTAGCTCCAACCAGACTGTATATTAACAGCGAATTGCTTCCAAACATGCCAATATCAAAGTGTTCATGGTAGAGTTTAAAATTACTTCGCTCCAACCAGACTGTATATTAACAGCGAATTGCTTCCAAACATGCCAACGTGGCCAGCGTTTCGTGGAAATTAATTGCATCCACTGCTTCAGGGCCGATTAATGGAGCATGCTGTAAAAAACAAATTAAAGTCAGCCAAACAATTCAATAATGTATATATTAGTCAACTAAGATATAACACTTGCCTGCTGAAATATCTCTGCACAGGAAAAAGTCTCAATGTAAAAAAATGGCGACAGCCTCTTTTTCAAGGAAATTGTTGGCGTCCTGACGTCATGAATGAGATCGAATTACATTAAAGTTACACAGACCATGCAAATTGTATCAAAAAACTAACTTTCAAACAAATTACAAAAGAATGTTAATAAAAGTGTATAATAAAGATAATAGGGAGTACATGTTAAAACATCATTCAGATTGTAAAACTCAAGGGGTAGTTTATATTCTGAAGTGTCCGTGTGACCTTCTTTATGTCGGTCAAACTTCGCGGAAATTAAATATTCGCTTGACCGAACATAAAAGTAATATCAAGAATTTAAACAGAAATGCCCCCCTAGCTAAACATTGCATTGATTACAAACATGAGTTTTCCTCTTTAAAGGTGACCGTCATAGAAATAGTACAACCAAATAAAAGGGGTGGAAATTTTCGTCGTATGCTTGCTCAACATGAGCAACGATGGATCACCCGTTTACAATCTTTACACCCAGGTGGTCTTAACAAACACATGGAATGGCAACACTTTTATTAACATTCTTTTGTAATTTGTTTGAAAGTTAGTTTTTTGATACAATTTGCATGGTCTGTGTAACTTTAATGTAATTCGATCTCATTCATGACGTCAGGACGCCAACAATTTCCTTGAAAAAGAGGCTGTCGCCATTTTTTTACATTGAGACTTTTTCCTGTGCAGAGATATTTCAGCAGGCAAGTGTTATATCTTAGTTGACTAATATATACATTATTGAATTGTTTGGCTGACTTTAATTTGTTTTTTACAGCATGCTCCATTAATCGGCCCTGAAGCAGTGGATGCAATTAATTTCCACGAAACGCTGGCCACGTTGGCATGTTTGGAAGCAATTCGCTGTTAATATACAGTCTGGTTGGAGCTAAGTAATTTTAAACTCTACCATGAACACTTTGATATTGGCATGTTTGGAAGCAATTCGCTGTTAATATACAGTCTGGTTGGAGCTAAGTAATTTTAAACTCTACCATGAACACTTTGATATTTAAATGTAGTCTCACCTTAAAAGAATAGTGCATTCACACTGTTTAGTTGAAAACTGAAGAAGTCAATAAGAATTTGAAAAAATTTTTTTAGAAAGTACTGTTAAACTTTTTTGCATTAATAAAATTTAAAATTTTAAAATTCAGTGGAGGTTAGGGACTAGAGGGTTGCCGATGATTGGAGCAAAGGAGCTGAAAAATCTACGCAGACTTGTACGGTCAGAGTCTATGACTTGCGTAGGCTCCTTAACTGAGGCCCCTCTAGTTAGGTAATAGTGCTTGCACTTTTCAAGATATAGTGGAGATTGATGAGCTTTTATTTTATAGCCAACCATATCTTTATATGCCTCTCTCAAGCTAAGAAAACAATAGCGGAGCTCAAAATGTCTATTTCACCGTTGTTGTCATCTAACAAAGGAAATATATTCATACGGTGAACATTTCCATCATTGCCTCGTACCTCAAATGGATTCTTTTTATAGCACAATTTTCTCTGCACATTAAAAAAAAATGATGTCCAGAATGCTGTCCAAACCTTTTCAAACTCAGCTGTGCTAGTGGCCTTGACCACAGAGATTTTATTTAGATTTATAGCTTACAAAATTACACTCTCAGCTGGGAATAACATTAAAAGTGCCACATGTGGCAATATTTCACAAACATACAATTATCAGATGTAATTATTCCACAAGAATAACCAGGTAATTATAACACAAAGTAATGAAAGCACAATCAAACAGCCAGGATTTACCAGCACATGAAACCCGAAGTCCCTCACAGGTTCAGAGTTGTACAATAGATGAGGAGAGATAAGGATCCAAATGGCCTGGAAGGTGGTTTAGGGATGCAGATGCCACTCCATGTCAATGACGGTCCCAGTTCCTCCATTTCGGGTTATATCTGCCAGAAGTCCAAACTCTGCCAAACGCACGTCTTTATTTAACAAATCAATTATTTCCTCTCCCATCTTCTCCCAAAGCAAAATATCATGAAAGCTGGTCCTGCTCGCTGTGAGGGGCCAGTCTCTGGGGATAAGCAGAGTGCTGAGAGGCTTTACGAGCTGTCACATGATAAAAAATTTGCACTTACACAGCCAATTCTTAGAGGGAGCATTGATTCTTACTAAAAGAGAGTAACCCCCCCCCAACGGCAGCGTGAACAGTATGCAGTAAAGTGGAGGGGGTTCCCCCCCACACCCCCGTCAGAGCTCTTTAAAAGTAAGTTTTCCCGCGGCACGCTTGTGTCTTGCGCCGAATTGTCGGCGCGCAATTGTCCCGTCACCGAGTAAAGGAGTCTAGATACTGGTCTAACTGTAGACTTTAAACCAGCCTGAAGCACAATCTGGAATACAAAAGTACATTGCCACCAGAGGTCATGGCAGCCATTTTGAGAGTAGAGCTAGCAGGTGCAGGAACGACTGGGAATCACTGTTGCCGTGACTACACCCCTAGACCACCAGGGATTGTTAAGTAGGCCTGAAGAGGGTGATTACAGGTAGGCAGGGAGGAAAGGCAACTCCTGTTCCTAGAGGAAGGGAAGGAGGGATACAAACAAGAGAAAGCACACATTTTTTGGCTTCCATTGAAAATACAAGGTTGGTTTCTGCTGACACCAAAACCAGGCAGAAAGAGGATATGGGGCCAATTTTGGCAGCATAACTAAAACCAAAACTCGATCAGCTGCTCTCTCAAAGATTTGCCTTTCTATAAAAGAGGTGATGGATTTGTCTTCCTTTTCACAAGCGGGCCTAGTTACAACAGATCAAATGTGAGCTGTACATTAGTAACGCAGAGACAAATGAAGGCCGATGAAGACCACCTGCCCTATCTAGTCTGCCTAATCATGTCATCTACTATCCACTCCTGTCCTTTAGAGATCCAATGCACTTGGCCCAAGCTTTCTACTAATAGGTCCATGTTGCATTAAAAGGCAATCTTCTAAGTTTAGGACCCTAAGGGAGGAGCCTCTTTTTACACAAGAACATAAGAATTGCCGCTGCTGGGTCAGACCAGTGGTCCATCCTGCCTAGCAGTCCGCTCATGCGGTTGCCCCCAGGTCAAAGACCAGTGCTCTAAATGAGTCCAGCCTCACCTGCGTACGTTCCAGTTTAGCAGGAACTTGTCTAACTTTGTCTTGAATTCCTGGAGGGTGTTTTCCCTATGACAGACTCCGGAAGAGCGTTCCAGTTTTCTACCACTCTCTGGGTGAAGAAGAACTTCCTTACGTTTGTATGGAATCTATCCGCTTTCATCTTTAGAGAGTGCCCTCTCATTCTCCCTAGGCAAACTTAGAAGCCAGGGTTTTCAGCTGAAGTGTCAACTAAATTAAAAATCCTAAAATAGCAGCTCCTAAGTATAAAGCAACAATCCAAGTACATACTGCTTGGACAATCGATGGAGTGGAAAGATGGCCTAGTGGTGGGAGCAGCTGCCTCAGCCCCCTGAGGTTGTGAGTTTGATTCCCACTGCAGCTCTTTCTGACTCTGGACAAGTCAGTTTACACTTCATTGCCCCAGGTACAAAATATGTGAACCACACAGAAAAAGCAATCTCATCCCCCTTTTATCTATTATTAGATCAAGAATGTTTCCTGATAGAGCCACGTAAAGGGACAGACCTGCTCACAGAGGAACATGAGAAAAATGGAATCTGCAGATGGTGTGAGCTAAGCATTAAAGATGAGTCTTCATGTGGTGTCTGCAGAGCAGGAGCATGACAGGAAATGAGAGATTCTTCCCTGAGACACAGAAGCAGTCAGTGAGGTAAGAGAGATCAGGGAAGGCAGCTTTAGACATGCTGCAAATGGCAGGCCTGAGCCAGCTCCGCTCCTCA